>NC_060174.1:47775395-48091645 GCF_021184085.1 Oncorhynchus gorbuscha | reverse complement strand
AAAGCTTTTAATGGAAGGGAACAGCAGTAGTGTTACCATTACCATCTCAGCTGCTGTATTTGTATAAAGCACAGTTCATTGCTGTTTTTATTTGGGCCAGAGATTGCACGCAACTGTTATTTAGTAGCATCCTTGAGCTAGCTCTCAAGGCTGAAGCTCACTGCAGCATGACATTGATGTTCTGTTTTATTTTTTAAACATTTAAAGTCAATCTGCTAATAAAGTATACAGTAATATGAGGTATAACTCTATATATTGATTCTCTTGTACTGTAGCAAACATGTTCAGACATTTGTACTGTTTGAAAAATATCACATAATAAGATTTGATATCAGAGATTGCTTGAACATCTCTACGGGTTTCCGTAGTAATGTAAGTGTTTGATTGATAGGAGGCTCAAGGCAAATGTTTAGTGCTCTCGAGTCTGGAGATTTCCATCGAGATCGGAAGAAACACACTACTTTTAAATCACATGTTGTGACATTTTAAATATTGTGTCAGAAAGTTACATCCGCCCTGAGTCTTTTGCCAAGCTATCATTTATTCCATGTCTTGATTTTCTCCCATCTGCATCTCCTTGAAAACACACATATACTTTAGCAGGCGCTGCGAAGCATCTGTGTTTGCTGTGTCACCCGGGATGGAATGACTATGAAAACAGCAGTGTTCAGCTGCTCCTCCAGACTCCCCCCTCCCCCTACAAGACAATGGAATCATTCCCTCCTCTTTCCCACAGGGTAACAAATAGATATAGGCTGGGTGTTCTGTAAGAAAAGCACAGTTTCCGAAGCAACTCAATTCCAAGTTCAGCTTCCTCCTATAAATGTGTTGTTTTCCTCAGCACTGTCAGTTGTTTGTAGCTGCCTGTGACTGACAGGACCTCAATGGTGAAGAGGCACAAAAAGACATTTCACTATGAGTATAATGAGGCCTAAGGAATACTATGGAGGAATCCTGGTGGAGCTTATGTGAGTCAGAGAGAGAAAAGAGAGAGCCACAGAGAGAAAGAGACAAAGACAGAGAGAGTGAGAGATACTAGTTATAGGGAGGGAAGACTGGGCCCACGGGTGCCTAGACAGAATGCAAATTGAAACAATTGTCAGTATCAATGAAGACTTTTTCTTCTTCTTCTAAAATACCTCCAGAAGGAATTCTTCGTCTTACACAAATTTATCAAGGAAAATTGCTTCCCTCCATTACTTCTGTCATGTGTAAAGCATCTGGCTGTTAGATCAATATGATTGTGGAGTCAGGGCAGCTGGCGAAAATTCAACGGGGCCCCAGAGGTCATCTCTGTGTGAGTCTGCTGCTCGTCACGCCTGGCTTTTATTACTCTCATGGCCGTGACATAGAGGGGGACTGGACTGGACACGCCATGGACTCACAACACTGTTTTACCACTGTTTCATTGCGTAATTTGGAGTATAAATAAATTAAATACAATTATTTTATTACTGTCCTACTTTCAAGGACAGGTGAAGGGATGCCTAGATTGTTATACACTGTACACTCAACTGTCAGTCAACCAGTCACATTTGTAGAGAGATGAGGTGAAACAACATACCTACAGTGGAATTCAATGTTATAATGTATTACGACAACTCTGTTATTGTCACGTTCTGACCTTAGTTCCTTTGTTTTGTCTTTGTTTTAGTATTGTCAGGGCGTAAGTTGGGTTGGGCAGTCTATGTTCTTTTTTCTATGATTTGGGATTTCTGTGTTTGTCCTGGTATGGTTATCAATCAGAGGCAGCTGTCAATCGTTGTCCCTGATTGAGAACCATACTTAGGTAGCCTGTTTTCACCCTTGAGTTGTGGGTGATTATTTTCTGTTCAGTGTTTTTTCAGCACCATACAGGACTGTTCGTTTTGTTGTTTTATTTGTTTTTGTTCAGTGTTCATTACATTATTAAAAATATGAACACTTACCACGCTGCGCATTGGTCCTCACCTTCCACCAACAATGGCCGTTACAGTCTATCATTTTGAACTGAAGACATCTGAGTTTATCAGTTTTAAGAGAAGGTGTTCACATATCAAACTACACAAAACAGATTATTACAGTACGTGTAATGCCAGTGTTGGCATCTGAAAAGGATTCCATATGAAAACATTCAGACACGTGTGACTGTGAAATACACTATTGATCCTGGTATGAGGGCGTAGTGGAGTGTGACGCAGCAGCGAGTTGACAACAGAATACAAATGACAGCCTGTCTAAAACGCTAAACCATTGGTTTATTACAAGGAGCCCTGAATTATAGCATAGATCAATAATGAAAATTAATCACAAGTCTGAGTTGTGATAATTAAAACATTCAACTTTATTGGCACAGACGTAGTGAGCAGAGCACCATAGGTGAGAATTAAAATACATTTCTCAAAGATTCGTGATCTATTTTTGAAAATGGAAAATGTTATTGACTCAACTTTTTTTTGCATCTATAACTGTGTGTGTGTGTGTGTGTGTGTGTGTGTGTGTGGGGGGGGGGGTAAAAAATTGTTTATTCTTTTGCTTTTTGTCCATAAAGGGATTTTGGTGAGAAGTGTTGTAATTCTGACTGGTTTCCTGTGTTTCCTAGATCATAGATGAGGAGGACACACAGTTCATGACCAACTGTCCCCCGGCTGTGACGGAGAGCACCCCCCGCAGGAGGACCCGGATACAAGTGTTCTGGACAGCACCACCTTCTGGCAGTGGCTGTGTCATCCTCAAGTCGGTACCTTTAAAAAAAATATTGATACTATTACAACAGTTATTACACTACTACCACTACCATTAACCAGTGTTACTGGGATTTGATCATTTATTTGTTTGCTTTTGCAGAAGCAGCAGTCAACTCTTTCTGAGTTCCACAAAAAGCACAAAACAAGTCACAAAAACAGTGTGTGTGTGTGTGTGTGTGTGTGTGTGTATATATATATATTTAATGTGTTTGAGTGTCCCCTCAGTAATATTTCTAATTTAAAGTCGCTCTGGATAAGAGCGTCTGCTAAATGACTTAAATGTAAATGTAAATGTAAATCTAGAAGGGAAGCAGTTAGTTTCTCGTCAACCCTCATCCAGAAAAGACTGGCATGCATGTTGTTGATGTGAGTTCTGTATGTGCAAGTCGAAATGCTCTGTTTTGAGCCAGCTACAGCTTTGCCAAGTATTTCTTTGCTTCACTTGACCATATTACCGGACAGTAATCAAGATGGCACAAGACCTGTTAATGCTAACAATTATTTGTTTCAGAATACTATTTCTCAATATTGATACAGATGTGGTCAAATATATTGGCACCTTAGCACAATTCACAATTTCTTCTAAAATAAGAACAAATTATTATTTACAATGACAGACTGGCAAGAGGCAGAATGCCTCTTGTGGGGATGGGGGCTGGGATAAAAAAAACTTTAAAAAAAACTATGTAAGACAAAACGGACAACACAGACATATGACACTGTCAACAGCACAAATACAACAGCAAACAAAGTGTGTGTGTGGAGGCATGTGTGTGGTGTGTTTGAAGTTCAACAACATGCTTCCTTACATATGGCAACGCAAACTAGTGACATCAGGTGACAAACTAGAGACAATTACATGTCTGCGTGTTGCTAGTGATGTCCACCCGACAACCCTGTAGAGATCACAATGGTGAGTTAGACATCTCAGATTGGTGACCAAATGAGGGGCTGCATGATACAGAGTCAAGAGCCTTCAGTGTAGAGCTTGAGGTTTGCACATACATAGTATCACCGTAGTCCAACACAGAAAGACGTTTAACGAATCAACTCTTTTCTGGCGGCAAAGAAAAAACAAGCTTTATGCCAGTAATAAAACCCAACGCGCATCTTGAATTTCCTGACAAGGCTCTTTACATGGGTGGTGAAGCACAACTTCTCATCTACCCAAACTCCCAGATATTTGTACGTCTTCACTTGTTCTATAGAATGGCTTTCAAAGGTAGTAATTACATGGTTTTCAGAGTGTTTAGAATAGGAAATTACTATACATTTTGTTTTTAAGGAATTCAGAAGAACCTTCAAGTCATACAGATTCTGTTGAATGTTAAACACTGTTTGAGCTTTTTCAAAAGCCAAAGTCAAACTGCTGCAACTTGAATAGAGAACAGAGTCATTTGCGTTAAAAATGAACATCAGCTGTCTCAATATGTCTCCCAATGTTGTTGATATAAACATCAGGGAACCAACAGGGGACCTAAAATGTATCCTTGAGGCACACCTCTGAGCACAACTCTATGGTGTCCGACTTACAACCATCACACACTGGATTCGATTTGACATGTAGTTCACAAATCACTACAGAGCATGACCAGTAATCCCAATACACTTCAATCTCTGCAGCAAGACAGTATGGTCCACAGTGTCAAATGCCTTTGACAAGTCTATGAATACAGACACACAATGCAGCTTCTGAACCAGGTCACAATGCCTATCATTCAAAACCCTCAAAGTGTGTTTTGACAGTGCTGTAGGCCTTAAGGTAGGCCTTAAGCTGCTTATTGACAAGGGACTTTAATAATGTTTACATACTGCTTTACTCATCTCATATCTATAACTGTATTCTATTCCACCATATTTTAGACAATACCACTCCGACATTGCTCAATCTAATATTTACAGTACCAGTCAGATGTTTGGACACACCTACTCATTCTAGGTTTTTCTTTATTTTGCCTATTTTCTACATTGTAGAATAATAGTGAAGACATCAATACTATGAAATAAAACATGGAATCATGTAGTAACAAAAAATGTTAAACAAATCAAAATATATTTTATATTTGAGATTCTTCAAAGTGCCACCCTTTGCCTTGAGGACAGCTTTGCACACTCTTGGCATTCTCTCAACCAACTTCATGAGGTAATCACCTGGAATGCATTTCAATTAACAGGTGTGCCTGAATTCGTAGAATTTCTTTCCTTAATGTATTTGAGACAATCAGTTGTGTTGTGTCAAGGTAGTAGAGGTCGACCGATTAATCGGAATGGCCGATTAATTAGGGCCGATTTCAAGTTTAAATAACAATCTGTATTTTTGGGCGCCGATTTGCCAAATTAAAAAAAATGTTATTATTTTTTAAATATTTTTTTTTATACCTTTATTTAACTAGGCAAGTCAGTTAAGAACACATTCTTATTTTCAATGACGGCCTAGGAACGGTGAGTTAACTGCCTTGGCAGAACGACAGATTTTCACCTTGTCAGCTCGCGGGATCCAATCTTGCAACCTTACAGTTAACGAGTCAACGCAATAACGACCTGCCTCTCTCTCGATGCACTCCACAAGGAGACTGCCTGTTATGCGACTGCAGTAAGCCAAGGTAAGTTGCTAGCTAGCATTAAACTTATCTTATAAAAAAACAATCAATCATAATCACTAGTTAACTACACATGGTTGATGATATTACTAGATATTATCTAGCGTGTCCTGCGTTGCATATAATCTGACTGAGCATACAAGTATCTGACTGAGTGGTGGTAGGCAGAAGCAGGCGCGTAAACATTCATTCAAACAGCACTTTCATGCGTTTTGCAAGCAGCTCTTCATTGTGCGTCAAGCATTGCGCTGGTTATGACTTCAAGCCTATCAACTCCCGAGATGAGGCTGGTGTAACCAAAGTGAAATGGCTAGCTCGTTAGCGCTCGCTAACTAGAGGGACAGAAGCTATACTGTTACACTGGCAATACTAAAGTGCCTATAAGAACATCCGATTGTCAAAGGTTAATGAAATACAAATGGTATAGAGGGAAATAGTCCTATAATTCCTATAATAACTACAACCTAAATATTATTACCTGGGAATATTAAAGACTCATGTTAAAAGGAACCACCAGCTTTTATATGTTCTCATGTTCTGAGCAAGGTAATGAAACGTTAGCTTTCTTGCATAGCACATTGCACTTTTACTTTCTTCTCCAACACTTTGTTTTTGCATTATTTAAACCAAATTGAACATGTTTCATTATTTACTTGAGGCTAAATTGATTTTATTGATGTATTATATTAAGTTAAACTAAGTGTTCATTCAGTATTGTTGTAAGTGTCATTATTACATTTTTTAAATTATTAAATCGTCCGATTAATCGGTATCAGCTTTTTGGTCCTCCAATAATTGGTATCGGCGTTGAAAAATCATAATCGGTCGACCTCTACAAGGTAGGGGTGGTATACGGAAGATAACCTTATTTTGTAAAAGACCAAGCCCATATTATGGCAAGAAGAGCTCAAATAAGCAAAACAAAACATCAATTGCTCAGAGGAGACTGCGTGAATCAGGCCTTCATGGTCGAATTGCTGCCAAGAAACCACTACTAAACGACACCAATAATAAGAGACTTGCTTGTTCGAAGAAACATTAGCAATTGGCATTAGACCCGTGGAAATCTGTCCTTTGGTCTCATGAGTCCAACCGCTGTGTGTTTGGGAGACGCAGAGTAGGTGAACGGATGATCTCCGCATGTGTGGTTCCCACCGTGAAGCATGGAGGAGAAGGTGTGATGGTGTGGGTTGTGCTTTGCACAGACACTGTCTGTGATTTATTTAGAATTCAAGGCACACTTAACCAGCATGGCTACCACAGCATTCTGCAGCAATACGCCATCCCATCTGGTTTGGGCTTAGTGGGACTATCATTTGTTTTTCAACAGGACAATGACCCAACACACCTCCAGGCTTTGTAAGGGCTATTTGACCGAGGAGAGTGATGGAGTACTGCATCAGATATTCTGGCCTCCACAATCACCCAACCTCAACCCAATTGAGATGGTTTGGGATGAGTTGTACCGCAGAGGAAAAGGAAAAGCAGCCAACAAGTGCTCAGCGCATGTGGGAAATCCTTTAAGGCTGTTGGGAAAAGCATGCCTCATGAAGTTGGTTGAGAGAATGCCAAGAGTGTGCAAAGCTGTCATCAAGGCAGAGGGCGGCTACTTTGAAGACTCTTTTTGAATAGTTTTGTTTTGGTTACTACATGATTCCATATGTGTTATGTCATAGTTTTGATATCTTCACTATTATTCTACAATGTGGAAAATGTTAAAAAATAAAGAATCTCTGGAATGAGTAGGTGTGTCCAAACTTCTGACTGGTACTGTAAATATTTCTTAATTCCATTATTTTACTTTTAGATTTGTGTATATTGTTGTGAATTGTTAGATACTACTGCACTGTTGGAGCAAGGAAGACAGGCATGTTACGATTAATGAGTGAAGAGGTGTGGAGTCAGGCGCAGAGAGCAAAAGGATGTGGGAAAAACACGCTTTAATGTCCAGGAAAAATAACATGAATAAAAGTAGGAAACAAATGATCAGAAATAATAACGGACAGCGCGAAACCCGAAAATGCAAACAAACTCACTCTAACACAAAACAGACGAACAAGCCCGCACGAAACAGAAGCGGGCTGAACAAACTTATATAACCCCACCCTAACAACCAAACAAGAAACAGGTGATACCAATCAGACAAAACCAAAGTAACACAGAACAAAGGATCGGTGATAGCTAGTAGACCGGTGACGACGACCGCCGAGCGCCACCCGAACAAGAAGGGGAGTCACCTTCGGTAATATTCGTGACAAGGCATTTCGCTACACCCACAATTACATTTGCTCAATATGTGTATGTGACCAATTTGATTTGCCAGTGTATTTGTCAGTGAAATGTATATATTTTGAGACAGGTTTCAGGAAGCTTACAGTACATTTGGAAAATATTCAGATCTCTTGACTTTTCCCACATTTTGATACATTACATCCTTATTCAATCTACACACAATGACAAAGCAAAAACTGTGTTTTATAAATTTATAAAAAAGGGAAATATCACATTTACATAAGCATTCAGACCTGTTACTCAGTAATTTGTTGAATCACCTTTTGGCAGCGATTACAGCCTCAAATCTTCTTGGTTATGACACTACTAGCTTGGCACACCTGTATTTGGAGAGTTTCTCCCATTCCTCTGCAGATCCTCTCAAGCGCTGTCAGATTGGATGGGGAGCGTTGCTGCACAGCTATTTTACGGTCTCTCCAGAAATGTTCGATTGGGTTCAAGTCTGGGCTCTGGCTGGACAGCTCAAGGACGTTCAGAGACTTGTCCCGAAGCCACTCCTGCTTTGTCTTGACTGTGTGCTTAGGGTCATTGTCCTGTTGGAAGGTGTACCTTCGCCCCAGTCAGAGAGGTGAAGGTTCACTCGTCTCCCAGTCCCTGCATCTAAAAATCATTCCCACAGCATGATGCTGCCACTCCCATGCTTCACCGTAGGGATGGTGCTACAATGGTGGTTCCTCTTAAAAATTCCAAACTTGCACTGCGGGACTTAGAGGTACCCAGTGTCATGGCTTCATTGCTCCAGACCACCACAAGGGGAGTTAGAGCACTCATTATGCATTTGGGTTCCAAGGTTTTTATATGACCAATCATATCGAGTGATTCCAATGACAAGTTTTGACGCAAGCCACCCGTGCCTGGTGGCGTTTTTCAACAAAGATGGCAGACAGAACATTACGGTGGAACCAAATATAAGTAGTTATAACGTCATAACGAGTCATGCAAGAAATGTACAATTGAGAGGAATATGTTAATGTAGAGACAAACGTTTTTGTTAATGTATGAAATTTGCTAAATAGCCATTTATCTGACAAGCTAACATTAGCCAGCTAACTAATGTTAGGAGAATAAATTTGTACTCCGTGTTGTTTAATGTTTTAGGGACTCCTGAGAACACCAGCAAACCAGGCTGTCATCGTGTGAAACAATGGATGTAAAGAATCTAGCTAGCTAAAGCATTCACTTCAAATTGAACGTACATGTAATGGTTATCTTTAGGTGAATTAGAGGCGGACCAAAACGCAGCGTGGTTATATTGATTCATGTTTAATAAAAAAAAGATAAACACGAACACTACAAAACAATAAATGTGGAAAACCAAAAACAGCCCTATCTGGTGCAAAACACAGAGACAGGAACAATCACCCACAAACACACAGTGAAACCCAGGCTACCTAAGTATGATTCTCAATCAGAGACAACGAATGACACCTGCATCTGATTGAGAACCATACTAGGCCGAAACATAGAAATACCCCAAAACATAGAAAAACAAACATAGACTGCCCACCCAACTCACGCCCTGACCATACTAAAATAAATACAAAACAAAGGAAATAAAGGTCAGAACGTGACAGTACAATTATGTAAACTTGCCTTGCAATGCAGCTGAAGTAACATAGCTAGCTAACTATTTACTTGCTTATTGTGTAGTGGAGGATAAAAATAAATGTATGCCTATGGATGTGTAGCTAGCTACAGTATGTAGCCGATCTGTGTATGGACCCTAAAACGTTAGGTTTTGAAATAATATTTATACCAATCTATGAACCTCAGCTATCAGTTGTACTTCAAGTCTGAATGGCAGTAGAGGCAGTAAAGTTTACAAGTTGAATAAGTTGACTGTGCCTTTAAACAACTTGGAAAATTCCAGAAAATGTCATGGCTTAGAAGCTTCTGATAAGCTAATTGACATCATTTGAGTCAATTGGAGGTGTACCTGTGGATGTATTTCAAGGCCTACCTTCAAACTCAATGCCTCTTTGCTTGACATCATGGGAAAAATCTAAAGAAATCAGCCAAGACCTTTTTTTTGTAGACCTCCACAAGTCTGGTTCATCCTTGGGAGCAATTTACAAAGCCCTGAAAGTACCATGTTCATCTGTACAAACAATAGTACGCATGTATAAACACCACAGCTGTCATACCGCACAGGAAGGAGATTCGTTCGGTCTCCTAGAGATTAATGTGCTTCGGTGCGAAAAGTGCAAATCAATCCCAGAACAACAGCAATGGGCCTTGTGAAGATGCTGGAGGAAACCAGTACAAAAGTATCTATATCCACAGTAAAATAAGTCCTATATGGATATAACCTGAAAGGCCTCTCTGCAAGGAAGAAACCACTGCTCCAAAACCATCATAAATAAGCCAGACTACGGTTTGCAACTGCACATGGGGACAAAAATTGTAGTTTTTGGAGAATTAGAACTGTTTGGCCATAATGACCATTGTTATGTTTGGAGGAAAAAGGGGGAGGCTTGCAAGCCGAAGGACATCATCCCAACCGTGAAGCACGGAGGTGGCAGCATCATGTTGTGGGAGTGCTTTGCTGCAGGAGGGACTGGTGCACTTCACAAAATAGATGGCATCATGAGGTTGGAAAATTATGTGGATATATTGAAGCAACATCTAAAGACATCAGTCAGGAAGTTAAAGCTTGGTCGAAAATGGGTCTTCCAAATGGACAATGACCCCAAGCATACTTCCAAAATTGTGGAAAAATGGCTTAAGGACAACAAAGTAAAGGTACTGGAGTGGCCAGAAAGCACTGACCTCAATCCTATAGAACATTTGTGGGCAGAACTGAAAAACCATGTGCGAGCAAGGAGGCCTACAAACTCGACTCAGTTACATCAGCTCTGTCAGGGGGAATGGGCCAAAATTCACCCAACTTATTGTGGGAAGCTTGTGGAAGGCTACCTGAAACGTTTGACACAGGTTAAACAATTTAAAGGCAATGCTACCAAATACTAATTGAGTGTATGTAAACTTCTGACCCACTGGGAGTGTGATGAAAGAAATAAAAGTTGAAATAAATCTTAACTCTACTATTATTCTGACATTTCACATTCTTAAAATGAACTGGTGATTCTATCTGACCTAAAACAGGGAATTTTGCTAGGATTAAATGTCAGGAATTGTGAAAAACTGAGTTGAAATGTTTTTGGCTAAGGTGTATGTACACTTCCGATTTCAACTGTACATGTACTGTAGTTATTACCACGCATGAGATTCCCACATTGTACACTGTACATTGAATATACATTAATTCACTGATCATGTACTCTTCCTTGGTAAATAAAGGTGCAGTTCACGTATGAATCTCTGATACATTCTTTTCAGTCATATCAAACTCCATTATTTGAATGATGCTGTCTGCATGTATGTATTACAATTTTACCACTCCTGCTCCTGGGACATCAATGATTACACATTGTAACTATGCAGTAGACTAGAAACATGATTGATTTGTAATTCATATATGCATTAAATAAATGATGCATATCTAATTCCCTTCTGCATTAATCTGAGGACACAGGATAGTATTTCCATGAGATACTTAATTTCAACCAGTGGAGAATGTGAAACGCTTTATTGAAAGAAGTTCATTATCCAGGTGTTATAAATGCATAATACGTGCATTATAATTATGATAATTGTAATATTATATAATACAAGTTCAATCTGGGGTGTGCATTATAAAACGAGGAAGAAAGACAAGGTGGGGAGATAGGTGTAGAAGATGGAAAGGAAAAAAAGATAAGAACAGCTTAATGAATTAATGAATTACACTGCTACCCTAATATTCTCTCAGTTCATCACAATTGCTGTGTCTCCTAACCAGCATTGGGCCCCCAGTTGGCCCGAAGGTTACCTTAAGAGTGGGTGAGGTGGCGATGACGGGACTGGCTTCCTCTCTCACATCAAAACATACCTGCAGACGAGAGACCGATGGATAGAGAGAGAGCATGGAAGAGGGAAAGGAACATGATGGGAACAACTTATTTTTGCAAGTTGTGGAGGTGGGCTAATTGCTGAACAATAGACTATTCAACCTGCCAAAGAATAGTCTAATAGCCGAGCTAGGTGTGAAAAAAAAACCTATCACAGACCAGATTTGCCCTAATGACCAAAGGGTAGCTTGCTACTCAATGTAATAAAGTAATGACTTTTCAAATAAGTTACCTTACACCTTATGTTGGCTGACAATTTGTTAGCTACGCTGTCCTTACGAACCACATAGCATATCATTACAGCAGTATGTACCGGTATGTTAGCTAGCTACCTAACATTAGTAGTTATACACCACCCATGCCAGTATATTAACTATTGGCTACCTAACTACCCAACGTTTATTGACTTGATTATTCCAGTCATTCTTAGCTGAGCAAAATGGGATAGTCGTTATGCTTTCTCAATGGATCATTCGTGTGCTTTCGTAAATTCGCTCTGGCTATCCATAGGCTGGACAATAGAACGAGTCAAAATTCACCCTGGCTATCCATAGGCTGGACAATAGAACGAGTCAAAATTCACCCAAGGCTGAAAAATGGCTGAAGAACGTTGGTTAAACTGGAACACTAGCGAGTGCCCATAGCAAATTAATGGAATCGAACGTTCGCAGAGCCTGTTTTGACTGGAGAATTAGAATTCCATTTTGCCTAAATGGCACAAAAAATGTATCCCTTTTTATTTTAGCACTACAATCTGTTCGTTGGACGAAACTGGAAAAAAACATATTGTGTAGAAAGTAAACATCCGCACCTCGATGGTGTCAACTGTGCTTATGTCTGCGTAATGAGAAAAAAAAAAACTTCTGACTTTTTCTGGTCTAGCGATCGATGACAAAGGAGCTTGTTGCCCAGACTTACATCATTACAAAGAGGAGATTCTCCTGATTTATAATGGTGCCCGACTTGGAAAAAAAAACCAAAATATTCACAGTGAGATATTTGGCGAAATACACCAGCATGCCTCTCCGTAGGAAAACAATGGGGGGAGCTCAGCGTTCCAGGGACAAAAAGTATTTTGGGGTTAGCATTTGATGACAACTGAGCTAGCTTCCCAGGCTCACATAATTAGAAAGAGGAGATTCTCACGATTAAAATGGCGCCTGACTTGAAAAAAATCTAAATATACACATTGCGAGATATTTGGCAAAATAGACAGATATGCCTATGTTTCCCCCATAGGAAACAATGGGAAGACCGCAGAGTTCCAATATTTGTTGTTGTTGTTGTTTACATTTTAACTATAAAACAACGTAAGCAGGTCTCATTGCCAACAATAGCGAAGCAGGCATTGTGATGTTGAACAATTATCTGGGAATAGAACGTTCGGAAGGTGATTTGGTGCCACAGTGCTCAATAGGAGCTGGCAGGGTGAAAATGCAATGAACTAGTTGGATGCAATTAACTAGTTTTTATAAAAAATAACGTTGTTTAGAATTTCATGTATCCAGCCTACTATCAACACGGATTTCAGAGCACTCTCGTCTGAGTGTACCAGAGAGCAGAATAATCCATTTACGACCTCTCAACACCCGTTGAATATAGCCGGTGTCAGTAAATATCGGGAAAATAGAGCAATTCAATTGTTTCCAGTACCACATTTACAGTCACTAACGCTCTGATTATCACGAAAACTGCCTTACCAGCTCAGCTAGGGCGTGTAAATTGGTCAGAGTGGTCTCATTTGTGTCTGGAAGTAGCTAGCAAGCTAGCCAACATTAGCGTGGATGCTTGACTGACGTTATAAGGCCAGACAGCTCAAATCAACCCTACTAGTGTGCCCTCCGAGAGCGAAACGGTCTGAATGTACAATCTGACAATTGTTTGAATTTATGAGCGTGACGATGTACAGCGCCATATTGTCTGTTCCATCCAGTGGAAACCCAGAGGGTTTTATGGTGCTAGGTTTCCTCCAGACGTGTCGCTTGGCATTCAGGCCAAAGAGTTCAATCTTGGTTTCAAGCGTCATACCTAAGAAGACTGTAGTCGTTGCCAAAGGTGCTTCAGAAAAGTACTGAGTAAAGGGTCTGAATACTTATGTAAATGTGATATTTCAACTTTTTATGATAAATGATGTGGTATTGTTTATAGATTGATTAGGGGGAAAAAACATTTATCAATTTTAGAATAAGGCCGTAACATAACAAAATATCTTAAGTCTAGGGGTCTGAATACTTTCATAAGGCACTGTATGTAAAAATTGATTCTCCAATAAAATCCCTTGTCACACTTGTAGGCAATGTCATGACGTTAGCTAGCATAGCTTATGCACAGAAACATGTCATCCGGTCTAATGGTTGTGTCGCGCCAAACTGTGAATGTGCAGCTGTAAAATTAAATGAATGTTTCTGGCAATTTTGTAATTTGAGATGGTGCTGAATTTGTCTACGATCTTCAGAGCCTTTGGGAGGGATTGAGCTACATCATCTACATAAAGTTAGATATCATCAGCGTGTAATCAGATAATGTCATCCGTAGAACTGAGAGCTATTGGTGTAATTTCTTTACGTTGTCGAATTGCCGTGGCCAGAGGCTCCATAGACAATACAAATTGCAGAGTTGAGATGGGATCACCGTGCGTGCTACATCTAGTCTAAATGGAACAGAGCAGGTAATACATGTTATTACTATGGCTGAGGGATTAGCATATAGTATTTTAATAATATATATATATTTTTGTTTAAAAACTGACCAAAGATATGACCTTTTTAGTCTATCAAAAGCTTTTTCTGCGTCGTGATATATCATTGCCCAATGAGCTTTAGTTTCTGATGAAGGATGTTAGATCTGTAATATTTTTTTTTTAACAGACACGCTTTCGTCCAGATGTACAAATTTGGGTAAGTAATTTTCGAGATGGGACAACAGAATTTTAGAAAATTGTTTAATATCTGTATTTATCAAAGGTAGAGGGCAATAGTGAGAGCACTGGATGGCGTACTTAACTTTTTTTTACAAAGGTAAATTACTGCTGTATTTACATCCCTTCCAAATGAACCTTTTTGTGAACGGCTCTGCTAATCATTTCAAGTAACAGTGGACTTAATGGGTTCCATATTTTTAAATAGACCTGAGAAGAAATACTGGTGATTTTCCTTTTATTCATGTTATCCAATGTGGGCTCCCAGCAAGTTGATGTAGGCTCCCAGTAAGCTGGCTTCCTCAGTTGAGAGAAGAGGAGTTTTTAGATCTTTTTAAAAAAATGACTCAATCTGGCTTGGTGTGGATATACAATAAGAGAGGTGTACAATTCATTATAGAAATGGGAGAATCTTTGGTTAATTAATGTTGGTTATGATAGTAATTCACCTGATTCAGATTCAATAGCTGCAATATCTGCTAATTGATCATTACCGAGAAGCTTGTTAGACAGATTCTTGTCCCGCATGTCCAGAATGGCATTCAAATTTGTCCCGATAACCAGTTGTAATAAATAAAATAAAATAAATACTTATTTTCCACCATCATTTGCAAAGAAATTCCTAAAAAATCCTACGATGTGATTTTCTAGATTTCTTTTCTTCTCATTTTGTCTGGCATAGTTGAAGTGTACCTATGATGAAAATTACAGGTCTCTCTGATCTTTTTAAGTGGGAGAACTTGCACAATTGGTGGCTGACTAAATACTTTTTTTGCCCCACTGTATATAAACTCCAGTCGTACTTTATCATAAGCCTTTTCAAAGTCTGCTATGAAAACCAGAACTGGTTTCCCCGATATTTCATAGTGTTATTGTAACGGCGTTCGTCTGTTGAATGAAGAAAGTCGGACCGAAATGCAGTGAGTAGGTTACTCATGACTTTAATGAACAGAATAGCGGTACATGAAATAACTGAAATACAAAAACAACAGAACGGAACGTGAAACTAATTACAGCCTATCTGGTGACTACAACACAGAGACAGGAACAAACACCCACCAAAATACAAAGCGAACTCAGGTTACCTAAATACGGTTCCCAATCCGAGACAACGAGAATCACCTGACTCCAATTGAGAACCGCCTCAGGCAGCCAAGCCTAACTAGACACACCCCTAATCATACACAATCCCAATGCTAATAAAAGCCCAATACGAAACACAACATATAAACCCATGTCACACCCTGGCCTACCCAAACATATAACAAAAACACAAAATACAATGACCAAGGCGTGACAGAACCCCCCCCCCCCTAAGGTGAGGACTCCCGGACGCACCTCAAGATCATAGGGAGGGTCCGGGTGGGCATCTGTCCATGGTGGCGGTTCTGGCTCGGGGCGTCGACCCCACTCCATAAATGTCCTATTTCCTCCCCTTCACGTCCTGGGATAATCCACCTTCTCCGCCGACCATGGCCTAATAGTCCTCACCCAGATCCCCACATAACTGAGGAGCAGCTCGTGACAGAGGGGCATCTCGGGACAGAGGGGCATCTCAGGACAGAGGGGCATCTCGGGACAGAGGGGCATCTCGGGACAGAGGGGCATCTCGGGACAGAGGGGCATCTCGGGACAGAGGGGCATCTCGGGACAGAGGGGCATCTCGGGACAGAGGGGCATCTCGGGACAGAGGGGCATCTCGGGACAGAGGGGCATCTCGGTACTGAGGGGAACAGACTGAGGGGAAGCCCGGTACTGATGGGAAGCCCGGTACTGAGGGAAGCCCAGTACTGAGAGGAAGCCCAGTACTGAGATGAAGCTCAGGCAGGTAGTAGGCTCCGGTAAATCCTGGCTGGCTGGCAGATCTGGAAGAGACTGGTTGTCGAGCAGATCTGGAAGAGACTGGTTGTCGGGCAGACTGGGAGCACTGGCGGCGCTGGGCAGACTGGGAGCGCTGGGCAGACTGGGAGCACTGGCGGCGCTGGACAGACAGGAGACTCCGGCAGCGCAGGAGAGGAGAAAGGCTCTGGCTGCGCTAAACAGGCGGGAGACTCCGGCAGCGCAGGAGAGGAGAAAAGTGCTGGCTGCGCTGAACAGGCGAGGCGCACTGGAGGCCTGGTGCGTGGTGCTGGAACTGGTGGTACTGGATCGAGGACACGCACAGGAAGCCTGGTGCGGGGAGCTGCTACCGGAGGACTGGTGTGTGGAGGTGGCACAGGATGGGCTAGACCTTGAAGGCGTACTGGAGACCTTGAGAGCAGTGTAGGCACAGGACGTGCAAGGCTAGGGATGTGCACAGGAGGCCTGGTGCGTGAGGCTGGCACCAACTTCACCAGCCGACTAACACGCACCTCAGGTTGAGTATAGAGCGCTAACTCAGGTGCTATCAAATCGCCGACACGATCCGTCGGACGAATATTATATCTATAGCACCAAGCTAGCAACTCCCTCATTACTCTCCACTCCATTTTCCCCATTAACTCCTTCACAGTCTCTGCTTCGCTCACCTCTAACACTGGCTCTGGTTCTGGTCTCCTCCTTGGCTCCTCACGATGAACAAGGAGAGTTGGCTCAGGTCTATTTCCTGACTCAGCCATACTCTCCCTAAGCCCCCCCCCAATACATTTTTTGGGGTGACTTTCGGTTTTCGCTTTGTGCCGCCGTGCTTTCCTTTTCGACTCCATTCGTCTATAGCCCTCTTCGCATTGCTGTAGGGAATCCCAGGCGGACTCCTGCACTCGCTCTGGGTCGGCCGTCCACCTGTCGATTTCTTCCCACGTCGTATACTCCATGCTTCTGCTGTCCATAACGTCGTCCTTTAGCTCCTGCCAGTTTACACACTGCTCAGTCTGTGAGTGGTTTATTTATACCACTTGGATCCTGTTTCAGTAATAATGAAATCAGACCTTCTTGTTGTGTTTCCGATAATCTACCATTTATATAGGAGTGGTTAAAACATGTTAAAAAAACAGTTTTAATTAATTTAATTCTAACATTATGCTGTTCAGAGAATTAAAAAAAACGTAAGATCATATGAATTTGGAACATGCACATTATTAAAGGAAATGTTCTTTCCATTATGGATATATTTAAGGAAAGTGATTCGGCTTTCTTGGTCTTTCTTGGTCTTTTGCAGCATGTGTCTTTCTTGGAACATTGCTACATCAATATGGTTTCTTGCTGGGATTTCAAGATAGCTTAATAGGTGAGTTTAGGCCTACCGTATAGCTAGCGGACCCATAGGGAAACCCACCCATTGACACAGCTGTCTGTCATTTAGCAATTCTGGACACAAAGACAAAACCATCTCATTGTCCTTGTCATCAGAGAGGTCAGTGTCACTCAGATTGTTCTCAGTTCTGACTTGTGCTTATTCCTATTGAGTCTTCCTTGTCTGTCGTTTATTTGGATCATGGCCTAGTGTCTTTCCCTCTATCTCGAGGCAAGTCATTGATAAGTAGTAACAAATTGCGGTGAAGGATTCTCTGCATCCCAGTGGGATTATCAGGTCGAACTTTGTAGACAGGGTTTTCACCCACCTGTTCCACAACCATGGTATCCTTCTCCCAGTAGGCTCTCAGTTTTCCTGGCCTTCCTCTTTCCCATAGGTCTCTGAGAAGCAAACGGGTCCCCAGTTTGAAGAGCTATGCTTATTTTTTTAGACTTTTCCTGTGCAAATGATTGTTGGCTGTTCTTTGAGGTAATCTGATAGCAAGGCATCTGAACAGGTAATTTTAAACTTACGGATCAGGTTGTGGTGAAGTTTGGTTGGATATCCAAAGCGTGGAATATAGTCATTAAAGATCTTTTAAGAGGGGTCACATGACCAACAGGCATTATGGTCACTCTAATCACCAGAGCTCCGCATATTTTAAACACATTATTTATATAATTAACTCTTAAAAAATTAACCAAAGACTAACTAACAATGCCAATGACCCAAGGAGGAAAGAAACATGGCACTTCTGAGTTCTTTGCCTATAGTTAAGTGTCAAAAGAAAGCCCTCAGCACTGACACTGAGGCCTTCATAGCTGGCTACATTTCTGAGGCGTTAGCCAAGCAACAGAACTCTTTTGAAGCTATGTTACAATGGGTGTTAGCTCAACAAAAAAAACATCAAGCGACTTGAGCGGCTGTTGAAACACTTACAATTGGCATTGAGAGTGGTTGACAACCTGCCTACTAAAGTGGACAATCAGCAAGGTGGAATTGGGGAAAGCAAACAGAAAATCAACAACTGTTCTTCACAACTGAAGTTGATGCAGCTCAAGATGGCTGAAATGGAGGACCGTTCAGGTTGCTCAAATTTAAGATTAATTTATTTAAAATATGGAGAAGAGACTGACGATCCCATTGAATTTCTACAGGGAATGATCTCTAAATGGATCCCATCCATATCTCACAAGGTTGCGATAGAAAGAGCCCACTGACCTGGGACTGGTAATACTACCAACAGACCAAGGATGCTGATCTTCAAGGTCCTCTGGTACAATGACCACCAAGCCGTTCTACAAGGAGCCAGGGCAACAGAGCTCATTCACCATGCCAGCAAGGTGGTTTTTCCCCTGACTACAGCACCTACACCTCCCAACGCCCCAAAGCCTTCAACGATGTCCAGAGCAAACTCCGACTGAGGGGCATCCAGCCATTCCTCTCTTATCCAGCTACGCACCGGACCACACGGGAAAGCACCTGTCAATCACCACAGCACAAGATGCAGAGGTGTTTGTGGCATCACTGGGAGAGGGCAACCACGAGCACCGCAGTGAGCACCATGCCGCTGGTCCTGTTGTGAGGAGTAAGACTCAACAACGGGGCCATGCAAACACCTGGGAACCTATGGATTAAATGAACTGGTCAAGAGAATTTATCCGCACCTTCAAGGAACTTTGAGGAACATTTGATCTAATTGCTTCTGATCATTTTGAACTTCAGCAACATAGCACCAGCAAGCTAGCATACTAGCTATCCAGCTAGCTGGGTGATTGGGACAGTGATGTTACAGCTAATGTTAGCAGCTAAGTCATCACAACTGTTAGCTAGCTAACTAATTCTCTTCAGTAGTGTCCAGTATAACTTACATGTTGTTGCAAGTTAACCTAGATTCTAAAAACAAAAAGTTTTATTTTACAACTAAGTTACGTTCAGAACTTTCTGTGTTAGCAAGCTACCACTAGACAGTTATCTAGCTAACCTAGCCAGCAGCTAGCTAGCTTGTTTTACGTTGCGATGACAACTGACAAAGTCAGCTATCAACATCACCACTGAATTATTTAGACATCCATGTTTGTGCTACATTTAGGCTTAATTGTTCAGTCATTTGAGCATTTCTTGCCTTTCTCATATTTCCTTTGCGTCAGTTAATGCAAAAATATTTAGGAAATGGAGGGATATGGGGAGGGTTTTAGACACTGCAGTTGAAACCACTGCATTCAGTCATGGGTCTAACATTGAGGGGAGAGGGAGAACTGTTGTGTCCTAACCTGTCAGGGAGTGGAGGGATTATTTGTTTCAATTGCTTTGATACATTTTGTAGGGTTATTAGGGTGGGATGGCAATCTGAAGGGTTTTGTAATTTTACATGTAATTTTATCCAACAATGGATATGTTTACAGTTTTTCCTGGAATATCTGGTTAACAGTTATTTAGTTGGCAACTGAATAGTGATTCTATAGCTATCATAAATTACACCCCCCCCGCCTTTATCAATCAAACTGGAATTCAGATCAATTTAGTGATAATTTCCTGTAATCTGAGGGGTCCTAATGAGCCAAATAAGCAAATGAAATGTCTTGACGTTGCTCTATTGCAAGAGACACATCTTTTAAAGGGTGATGTCTGTAGACTTCAAAACAAATACTACAAACTGGCAGCTGCTTCATTTTTCACATCGAAATCTAAAGAGGTGCTTATTCTACATAAACACAATTTACCCCTTAAAATTGAAAAAAGTGGAAATTATGAACAGGACAGATTTTTATAGTTTCATAAAGAATGTTCCACTCTGTTATGGAAGGAAAAAAAGCATTTGTATCTATTTATGCTCCTAACTCATATGACAAAAATGTTCTCCCTTCTGGAACCAGAAGCTTGCTCAATTTATCTGATTCTAAGCTTATTATTAGAACTGACATGGATGCCATTATTGATTTGGGGAACAGTGGGTTAACTGCCTTGCTCAGTGGCAGAATGACAGATTTTTACCTTGTCAATCCAGCAACCTTTTGGTCAGCCCCCTGCACCTCTCTGATTCAGAGGGGTTGCGTTAAATGCGGCACAACACATTTCAGGTGAATACATTCAGTTTGTCAACTGACTACTGTAGGTATCCGCCTTTCCCTTTCCCTGATTCTAAGTTAGATAGATCTGGACCTTCTCATAGCTCATCACGAGTGAATGCTTCCAAACAATTTCCAAACAATTTCTTAAAGATCTCAATCTTAATGACTGTTGGCGATTTCAGAATCCCACAACTAAGGACTATACATGCTTTTCTGCTAGATTTAAGACTTTCTCGAGAATTGACTATGCTTTAACATTTGCTGATATTGCATGTTACATGGAATTTATTAAAACATTACCGGCCATTCTATCTGATCATAATCCCATTCTTTGTCGATTTTCAAATCTTCCCAATGAAAAGTGTGGACGGAGATGGATATCTAATAATACTTTACATACATAACTGTTTGAATTTAAAATACTTTTTTTGAAATAAATTATCTCTTAGTGGAGGACTCAATTACTCCCGAGTTGCGCAGTGGTCTAAACTACAGCATCTGTGCTAGAGGCATCACTACAGACCCTGGTTTGATTCCAGGCTGTATCACAACCGGATGTGATTGGGAGTCCCAGAGGGCATCGCACAATTGGCCCAGCGTCGCCCGGGTTAGCATTTGGCCGGGGTAGGCCGTCATTATAAATAAGAATTCGTTCTCAACTGACTTGCCTAGTTAAATAAATAAAATTATGGTATGGTTAACTGCAAAAGGTTTCATAAAAGGTAACACTAGACCTTTTTCCTCTAATTAACAGAAATGAAGACTTCAGAAGATCAGTGAATTTGAAAATAATTGTAAAATGCTGGAGTACTTGCTTAAAGACAACTATTCAACAGAGAGAAATTGAGCTAAAAGCAAGTAGACTGGAACTTAATGACCTGTTGCAATGTAGAACAGAATTCATTTCTGCAGGGGGTGCGACAAATATAACATTTTCAAGGGAGTAGGTCTAGCCAGCTACTGGCACTGTAGCTTAAACATGCTGAAACAAGATCATCAGAAATAAATATCTGATCCACAGAAATAAATGCAACTTTTAGAGCATATTATTTGGATTTATACAGTTCCTCACATAGCTTTGATACTTCTGCTTGTCGGCAGTTCTTGGATAACCTTATGTTGCCCAAACTTTCTCAGGAAGGAACCTGTCACTTTATGTGAGCTGAAAGCTGTTCTTTTAAATATGAAGAAAGCGAAAGTGCCTGGTTTTGATGGAATACCTCCTTAATTCATTCTCAATTTTTGGGATGAGTGCAGCTATTATATCCCTAATCCCTAAGAAAGGAAAAGACCTCACAGATTGTTGTAATTATCGGCCAATCAGTTTAATCGTAACAGAACATGAAGATGTATGCCAAAGTTCTAACCATGCGCCTAGAGAAAGTTATGAACAAGCTCATGCATCCTGACCTAACAGGGTTTATTAAAAGTTCAATATAATCGAAAATGTAATCTACGTAACCCCCAAAAGTAGTTATTTGTCATGAGGGCCATTAACAATAACTAGTAATGCTGCATACTCAAAGGTTAAAATATTACCTTTCTTGTAAAAATAGTATGATATGAAGAAAATGATATGAAGAAAATCTGAAATATTTATTATGTATTATGAATAAGGCTTGAAATTACTTACAGTATATGCTTTCTAAATGTAGTAACAGATAACTATAAGATTTCACCTTCCTTATAACTGTAAAATGCAAATATTTGTATGTTTATTTTCTAGAAGTCTCTCTTGATCAAAACGTCTACCCCCATCACTGTGAACGTCTCACAGAGCTCTTGATTTCACATCCTACGTCATACAGGCTCAGAAAATATACCGGTACTAGAACCACGCAGATCCCCTAAACAGGGGACTTTACATCTTAGAGGTTCTTCCAGCAGCCGATAACATGCACTGCCTGTTTCATGTGATTGCTGAGGCTTCTAACCTGGATACCCCATATGTGTTATCATTAGATGCAGAAAAGACCTTTGACTGCTTAGAGTGGGAATATTTATGGCTTGTTCTTGAACATTTTAGTATTGGGGCTAGATTTATACATATGATCCACACTATGTATGTGAATCTTTCTTCTATTGTTTTTTAAATTTATTTTACCTTTATTTAACCAGGCAAGTCAGTTAAGAACATATTATTATTTTCAATGACGGGAACAGTGGGTTAAATGCCTGTTCAGGGGCAGAACGACAGATTTGTACCTTGTCAGCTCAGGGGTTTGAACTCGCAACCTTCCGGTTACTAGTCCAACGCTCGAACCACTAGGCTATGCTGCCGCCCCCCATCTACTGGCACTACCCTTTAGGTATTACAATGGTTCTTCCTGTAAAAGTTGCCCTGCAGCACATCTTGCGGGCTGCTGCAGAATTCTATAGCACGTTATTTATTTGTCAGCCATTGTTACCATTAATGCTAGTTAGTGCTAGTTTGACCACAAGAGGGCATCTTTGGGAAGCATTTGATAGCCTTCAATATTGGCTGTACTAGAGAATTTAAAACCTTTTTTGTAAGAACATAGTATATGGGATTGATTTTAAGAAATGTAGCTTTTTATTTCAGTGTTTCTATTCCAAGAAAAGCGAAAAAGAAACCCCTCAGGGTTTCCATTAGGAAAATATGGCACTGTACAACGTGACGGGTCGGGAGTAGGCTACAGAACTAAGAGCATAACATTTCCACACCCTAATTGTCGTCTGAAGAAATACCCAAACTGAGATTCAGTGAAAATTAAAATCTCACTGATTTATCAAGACCAGTCCCCATGCTTGTCTCAGAGCAGCACGAAGCAGTGCTGAAATACTGTAGTTGACCACAGTGGGGAGGCTATTTCTTCAAATCATATTGCTTCTAACTTCAATATGGTTTTTAAATAAATAAGACCTACACCACTTTTAACAGCACATTACTCAACACCAGTGAAACTCATGTCATCTACGCTAGGCCTACAGTATATCTAAAAATATGTTTTTCAATGACTTGACTCTGCCAATAATTTGATTTAGAGGATTGGAGTATTCTAAATTAATTTCTAAAGGGCATTTTTCATTAGGGAAAATCTGATCTGTGAGAATATCTAAGGGACTTTTATATAATTCTAAATTAATAATAATAATAACCGCTTTGTTTAAAAAATAATGATATTTTGGAGATGATTTTGTTTTCAAATAACCTAATGTGAACGAGAAAAAGGGTGAGACACTCTTACTAATTTGTAAATACAGCCAGTGTATTATTAAGAATGATTTATTTCTGTTTTTAGAGGGAGAGAAACCAAAAGCCCACCATCACCTCATGGGCCTCCCTGTCGCGGATGGCATGGGTATCGAACCAGCATCTGTAGCAATGCAGTTTGCACTGCTGCACCACTCGGGAGGCCCCATCCACAAAGTTTAATGCTGATCAATTGCCTTGCACAAAGAATCAAAATACAGCGAGGTGTTGGCAAGAGTCTATTGTCCTGCTAATAGTCCATAATGGGCTATTATGATACGTGGTGTCCAGGTCAGGATAACCAAAACATTTATTTATTAAAGCCTATCAGAAAGAATGTTATTTTGATCTGAAGCCATGAATGAGTGAGTCACTCAGCTTTATTTAGGTGCCGTGGCTGTATGACTGCTCCATCAACTTGATTATTTAGCAGACATCACTAGCTTATATTCAGTCAACACATATCTTAAGAATGTAATATAATTGAACATTTTTGTTCCTCTTAGAATAAAACCCTAGCGTTAATACAGTTTTAGGAAGTAATACTGATGAGTAGAAACAAAAATATAAGTGTGTTTTTCCGGGTGTGCACGTGCAGGACAGAGGAAAAGTAATTCTTACACTATTGTTCTAAATTCAGTCACCTTCTTCATCCTCATCATTCAGTTAATTGAAATTCAATTTTGAAGTTAGCACAATTATCAGTTTATATTTGGTTTATGTCGCCCATGTATTGTCAGTTGGAGACACGTTAGCGCCTTGGGACCCAAAAGTGTAATCCGTGCTCTAACTCCCCCTGGGGTTGTCTGGAGCAATGAAGCAGTGACGCAGGGTACCGTACGAAACCACAAGTCCCGCTGCATAATCTCAAAACTTTTAGTTGAGCGACCACTGTACCATATCCCCCTCTATTCACACTATGTGCAGGAAGAAAAGGTCCAAAAAGACAAGATGGTCTGGTATGCCCACTTCTTTGCAAGCTAGTGTCTCAATTATTAAAATGAATGTCCTTCCTCATATCAATTTTATATGTTCGATGTTACCACTGCCTCCTCCTATAGTCAAATTAAGGCCAACAGTCTATCTCATAAAGAAGTTCCTTTGGGGGAGGGGGGGCACAGATTAAATACGCAACACTACAGAGAACAAAAGCATTAGGTGGACTTGCAGTTCCACATTTCTAATTTTACCACCTATCATTCCAAAGGAATTTCCTGAAGACCTGGTTAAACTCAGAGATGTCAGCTCCTTGGCTTACTATAGAAGAATCAATCATTTATCCGCTTAGATTAGAAGATTTATTTTCTCTATTGACGCCTAAAAATGTTGCATTATTGTTTGGACCTATTACTCAGCATATGAGTAAATGTGTGGAAAGCTACAGAGAAACATGAGTTTTAATCTTAAATGGCATTCATACTCTCCAATATGGCATAATAAAGAATTCTCAGAATGTAAGAAACCATTTACAGTGCATTCGGAAAGTATTCAGATCCCTTGATTCTTTTCCCACATGTTGTTACGTTACAGCCTTATATTAAAATGGATGAAAAAACAAACATTTATATCCATCTACACACAATAGCCCATAATGACGAAGCAAAAAAGTTTTTTAGGCATTTTTGTAAATGTATTACAAATAAAAAAACAGACATATAACATAAGTATTCAGACCCTTTACTCAGTACTTTGTTGATACACCATTGTTAGTGATAACAGCCTCAAGTCTTCTTGGGTTTGACGCTACAAGCTTAGCTCACCTGTATTTCAGGAGTTTCTCCCATTCTCTGTAGATGCTCTCAAGCTATAAGGTCTTCAATGCCAAAATAACATGCAAAACAGGCAACCCCAACTGCCCTGAATAACGAGTTACCACTTGTCGCTGCACAGCTATTTTTAGGTCTCTCCAGAGATGTTAGATCGGGTTCAAGTCCGGGCTCTGGCTGGGCCACTCAAGGACATTGAGACTTGCCCCAAAGCCACTCCTGTGTTGTCTTGGCTGTGTGCTTAGGGTCGTTGTCCTGATGGAAGGTGAACCTTCGCCCGAGTCTGAGGTCCAGAGCGCTCTGGAGAAGGTTTTCCCTCGATCCTGACTAGTCTCACAGTCCCCGCCACTGAAAAACATCCCCACAGCATGATGCTGCCATCACCATGCTTCACCGTAGGGATGATGCCAGGTTTTATCCAGACGTGATGCTTGGCATTCAGGCCAAATAGTTGTTTCTCATGGTCTGAGAGTCCTTTAGGAGCCTTTTGGCAAACTCCAAGTTGTCTGTCATGTGCCTTTTACTGAGGAGTGGCCTCCGTCTGGCCACTCTACCATAAAGGCCTGATTGGTGGAGTGCTGCAGAGATGTTTGTTATTCCATCTCCACAGAGGAACTCTGGAGCTCTGTCAGAGTGACCATCTCATACTTGGTCACCTCCCTGACCAAGGCCATTCTCCCCCGATTGCTCAGTTTGGCTGAGCAGCCAGCTCTAGGAAGAGTCTTGGTGGTTCCAAACTTCTTCCATTTAAGATTGAAGGAGGCCAGTGTGGTCTTGGGGACCTTCAATGCTGCATAAATGTTTTGGTATCCTTCCCCAGATCTGTGCCTCAACATAATCCGGTCTCGACAACTCCTTCGACCTCATGGCATGGTTTTTGCTCTGACATGCATTGTCATATGCTGGACCTTATATAGACAGGTTTGTGCCTTTCCACATCATGTTCAGTCAATTGAATTTACCACAGGTGGACTACCAAGTTGTAGAAACATCTAAATTGTCGATCAATTTAAACAGGATGCACCTAAACTCAATCTCAAGTCTCATAGCTAAGGGTCTGAATACTTATGAAAATAAGGTATTTCTGTGTTTTTATTTTTAATACATTTGCTAAAACCTGTTTTCGCCCTGTCATTATGCGGTGTTGTGTGTAGATTAATGAGGACAAACATGTATTTAATACATTTTAGAATAATGCGGTAACGTAACAAAATGTGGGAAAAGTCAAGGGCTCTGAATACCTTCCGAATGCACTGTATATCAGATTCTTGGTCTAAGGTTATTTATACTTTCAAAGACATATTCAATGTGAATGGACTCCTCAGTTTCTAGGACATTCGCCAGTGTTTTAATGTCCCAGGTTCATCATTTTGTGTTTACCTTCAACACCACCTATATATTCAAGCCTATGGGGTCCTCTGTGGAGCAGAATTACCAGATTTACCGGTACACACATTGGTCAAACTTCAAACAAACAGATGATCCTCACAATAAGTTGTTTCTTATGTCTATAGTCAATTAATTCTAGCAGCACAAAAACAATGAATTATATATTATAAAAATATTTTACACTTTCTGACAGACAGACAAATTGGGAGACAAAATATATTTTGATAATCTAAAACCCCAATCACCGATTGACTCTATGTCCTTATGACTGCTAGAAGGTACCTATTTTATGCCAGGATATACCCATGCCCTCCAGTACTTTTCTCAAGGTGTCTAATGGTGTCTAATGGTGTCTAATGGACGGGAGAGCACATTGTCAGATGTTTTCACCCAGCGACTTCTTATGTCTATAGTCAATTAATTCTAGCAGCACAAAAACAATGACTTATATATTATAAAAATATTTTACACTTTCTGACAAACAGACAAATTGGGAGACAAAATATATTTTGATAATCTAAAACCCCAATCACCGATTGACTCTATGTCCTTATGACTGCTAGAAGGTACCTATTTTATGCCAGGATATACCCATGCCCTCCAGTACTTTTCTCAAGGTGTCTAATGGTGTCTAATGGTGTCTAATGGACGGGAGAGCACATTGTCAGATGTTTTCACCCAGCGACAATGTTCGTTTTCTCCAGAGTTCAGTAAAGTCAGTGCACAAAGCAATACCACGAAAAATTGTAATTTTCTCGGACAAATGTCAAAAATAGAGGCCAACGAAGGTAAGGGGAGAGAGGGACAGCGTGTATGTATGAGTCTGAATGTGAGTATTTGCGAGTTGAGTAGATTGGGTATTGAGGTCGATTGAGAGAACAGGTTGGGAATTGTTGAGCTGCCACTGACAGCCAGGCAAAGAGCAAAAAGGAGCCTCTTGGACGAGACACTCCGCGGATGAAGAAGGAACTCAAGCCAGCCAGAGATAGATTTACTTTGGTAAACTTCAAGTAATGAAGTGCCGAGTTGAGAGAGACCCGTGATCTTTACACCAGCAAAAACAACATAGTTTGCACTACACAACAAGGAAGTTACTCAACCATAAATAAATAGGTTATTAGTAGGTTAAAATGTACTAGTCACAGACAAACGACTTGACATGCTGCCATCTTGGATTTGCCGCATGAGTCTGGTTTTAGACCCCACCATCTTCCTCTTGAGCTTTCCGGATCTCGTTGTTGGTCACAGCCTGCAGCAGCATTTCAGTCTTTTCTCCAATGGGACAGAACTGGATGTTCAAGGAAGCCACCCAAGAGGACTCATTCTCTGCCACCCTACTCCCCTGCCAAATGGCTGAGATTGTCTCCTGTGACAATTCCTTATCAACCACCTACAAATGCCCCTCCAGAGTCACAGGCAGTCGTGACAGTGTCTTCATCAGCATTAGTTTGTCCTGGCCTATACTTTGTTAAATAAAATTTCTGCTAGCTCTCCCACCCATCTGTGCCCATTGGCATTCAGTTTAGCAGTGCTCATAACATAAATCAATGGGTTATTCAAATCAAATAAAATGTATTTATATAGCCCTTCTTACATCAACTGATATATCAAAGTGCTGTACAGAAACCCAGCCTAAAACTCCAAACAGCAAGCAATGCAGGTGTAGAAGGACGGTGGCTAGGAAAAACTCTCTAGAAAGGCCAAAACCTAGGAAGAAACCTAGAGAGGAACCAGGCTATGAGGGGTGGCCTCTTCTGGCTGTGCCGGGTGGAGATTATAACAGAACATGGCCAAGATGTTCAAATGTTCATAAATGACCAGCATGGTCAAATAATAATAATCAGAGTGGTTGTCGAGCGTGCAACAAGTCGACACCTCAGGAGTAAATGTCAGTTGGCTTTTCATAGCCAATCATTGAGAGTATTTCTACTGCTCCTGCTGTCTCTAGAGAGTTGAAAACAGCAGGTCTGGGACGCGTCAGGGTTCCATAGCCGCAGGCAGAACAGTTGAAACTGGAGCAGCAGCACGGCCAGGTGGACTCGGGACAGCAAGGAGTCATCATGCCAGGTAGTCCTGAGGCATGGTCCTAGGGCTCAGGTCCTCCGAGAGAGAGAGAGAAAGGCTATCAGCGGAGACTTGTCTGGCAGAGAAACAGTTCATTCAGCCTCATTTACTGCATTTAAAAAAACATAGCTGATATGGCTGACTTGCTTAAAACAAATGTGTTCTCTACTGACAATTGAGATGTACAAACTATGGAATAAGGGGAGGACGAGCTGATAAGAGTCAATCCGTAATTTCGATTAAGACATTAATGAGCGAGCTAGGGCAGACTTAGTAAATATAAATATTTGTTTAGTACTTGTATAATGTACAGCAACAGAATTCAGAACATGGGCCATTCTTACAGTATTCTCCCTCTACACCAAGTCAGAACCGTAGGATAAATAAACAAGGCATATAAGCACACAATGAAAGCTCTTACAATATTTGATGATGACATTTCTCTACAACAGGCTATAGGCTAAATGTGCACCACCAAGCCAGAACAGTAGGCTAATTTATGAGGGAAAATTATTAAGGTGAGGCACATGGGCAACTAACGGCTTGCTTCACAACATACATTTAGTATTACTTTCCTAACTAAATATACATATCTTCCTGGCATATTATGTCATGTATGCAGTAGCATACAACACATTTTGGGACTCTTTTCTGTGCTCACTTGAACAGGAAGAAGTGAGCTAGGCTGAAAAACCTGCATTTTTTGGAGCTGCCTTACTCAAGAAAGCAAAAAAGAGACCATGATTGTATGCAGCTTTATTAACTGAATGATAATTTTTTACAATTTTTTTACAATGTTTGCAAACTAATATGTGACACGTATAAATGCCAAAATAACATGCAAACATGGGATTTTTTAGATTTTTTTTACTCTAAACAGGTGGGGCTCAAAACAGGTAGGGCTCTGCCTCACCTTCCCTGAATGACGGGTCGCCACTGCTTTCATGCATTGGCTGTGAGACACGTATTTTACCCTCATCTCACGCTCACATGCCACACTTCATGCATTAAAAAGTACTGCTTTTTGGCCTCCCGAGTGGCGCAGTGGTCTAAGGCACTGCATCGCACTACAGCCTGGGGTTCGATCCATGACTGGAAGTCCCATAGGATGGTGCACAATTGGCCCAGCGTCGTCTGGGTTAGGGGAGGGTTTGGCAGGCGGGGCTTTACATGGCTCATCGCTGTCTAGCGACTTCTTGTGGCGGACCGGGCTACTGCAGGCTGACTTTGATCGTAAGTTGAGAGGTGTTCCCTCCGACACATTGGTACAGCTGGTTTCCGGGTTAAGCGGGCGGGTGTTAAGAAGCAGGGCTTGGCGGGTCATGTTGGTCAGCGCATGACTCAAACTTCACATCTCCCGAGCCTGTTGGGGAGTTGCAGTGACGAGACAAGTTCGGAATCACGAAATTGGGTAGAAAAAGGTGGTTTAAAAAAGTACTGCTCTTTTTTTTCTAATTAGTCCAATTGTATAGTCAGTGCGTTAACTTTTCAACTGTATCTCCAGTTTCAACTGTGCCTCACGAGTATTTTTTGGGATAGGGGGCAACTTCTTTGGGATAGGGGCGGTATTTTGACGTCCGTATGAAGGTATGTAAGGGATGAATAGGATTGGATGCGTTTTTTAAAGAAACAGCCCTCAAGGTTAGAGTGGAGCAGACACAGCTGAATGGAGAGAGATAATGTTCTCCTCTGAGTTTATAAAACTGTAGAAAGAGCAGAATGGGAGCACTGTTGTCTTGTATAATGGTGTCAACAAATTAGGTTGCTGTTACTCCCGTCCCAAATGCAGAATGTTGCCTTTTGTCATCGTGCTAAAGTCGATTTAATCCACACTTGAATTAGCCTGGTCCCCTCGTTTCATGTTTGGCATTGAGCCTAAACTATAGGGGGCTGTGACAACGAAAATGCAACAGACAGTCCTACAGTGGGGTTTGAAATGATTGACACCCTTGATAAAAATTAGGAAAAATTACTCTATATATAATAAATTATTCAAATACTGAGCTACTGTATATTGTATGCTAACAAAAATAAGGAATTTATTATCAATTGCTCAGCGAAAGAAAGTAATATATTTCGGAAAAAGGTAGGGGTCAAAATGTATAGCTCTGATTTCAATACCTCACCTTCCGAGGATAATGGCACTGAGCCTTTTTCTAATATATTTTAGAAATCGGAGAACACATTGGGAGGGATCTTAGACAATTCCTCCATACAGAATCCTTCCAGATCCTTAATATAATTTGGAGGAGGCTACTCAAAGAGAGAGGGTGGCCAGGTTCGTTAGGTACTGACCCTGGGAGGAGAGGCAAGCACCGCTTGACACTCTTCCCAGACTTGTTGATGAAGGGTCCGGTCCCACCTCGATGATCCGGTCCTACATGAACCTTTCGAGACCAGGCTAGCTAAACCAATGCTACATAGCGTGCTAGCCAGGTTGGCTAACTCTCTGAGGTGAGCTAGCTATTACTAGCTATTTCTGCATCCCCACGGTAGAGTTGCTGGGGTAGCTCTCTTGTTTAGTATTATATGTATCTTTAAGTTGCTCGGCAGGGCCGACATAGATCTTTGCGCAACGTGAAAAACATGGTGCCATCTATTTTTCTGAATAAGGTGCATGAGTGCCCCGCTGGGAACAGATGCTCTGGCGTACCAGTGGCCTCGAACACTCATTTACGTGATTCCGCCAGTGGTTCTGATTCAGCCCACATTGAATTGGGTGCGCTGGGAGGGCTTACCATTGATTCTTGTGGCTTCCCGTTGGCCCAGGCAGCCTTGGTTTGTGGTGATCATCTACCTTTTAAGCGGGGACCCGTGGAAACTCCCACTGCGCCCACATGGGACTTGGCACTGGTTTTGGAAGCACTGTATGTGGCCTCCTTTGATCCTCGGGAGTCGATAGATCTGAAGATCCTCTCTTACAGAACCTCCCTGCTCATGGCTTTGGCCTCAACTAAATGTGTTGGGGACTTCTGTACATTCTTCCTGTACTCTAAGGTGACGTAAAGTCCAAAAGTGGCCTTTGCACCGAAGGTCATGGCTACATTCTACAGGTCCTTGGCTTTTTGAGCTATTCAGTTTTGTGACCAAATTTTTGTCTAATCCAGGTCGCGGCAGTGTGCTCTCTAAGCAGCGTCTCTCCCACTGGAGTGTAATGCCTCTGGCATATAGCAGCAAGGAGCAAAGGTTACCTAGCGGTGTACGCACCCACTCCACTAGGGGTCTGGCATCGTCTTGGGTGTTGTTTAAAGGGTTGAATGTAGGAGATATTTGTGCTGCGGCGAGTTGGGCCTCACCACACACTTTTGTGAGGTTTTATCGCTTGGATGTCACTGCTCCCAGTGTAACACACAGTGTAGGGGGAAGGGGAAAGTCACTAGGCAACACATTGTGTGCATAATACCCAGGCTGCTTCTTCAGGTGGGGTCAGGTCTGGGTGGTCTTCCATTGTCCAGTTAATTTAGTACCCATTGGGGTTGGCTTGGCGCGTGATTATATTTCCCCATAGCATGTGTACCGAAGTTGACTGACAAAGGGAAAGTAAAGTTATGACTATAACTAATGTTCCCTGAAGGAGGGAAACAAGGTACAACACCTGTCTGGTCCCACTCCGCCCATACCTGGGCTCTGAAGTGCGGTATTAAATTGAAGGAATGAATCCGAGCCTCAATCTTATCATTAAGCAAGCCAAAGGATTTCATTTGTAGATCCTTGTAACGGTGTTCGTCTGTTGAAAGAAGAGAGTCGGACCGAAATGCAGCGTGTTGGCTACTCATGACTTTAATGAATGAAAATCGCGGTACATGAAATAACTTAAACTAAATACAAAAACAACAGAACGGAACGTGAAACTAATTACAGCCTATCTGGTGACTACAACACAGAGACGGGTACAATCACCCACGAAATACAAAGCGAAACTCAGGCTGCCTAAATACGGTTCCCAATCAGAGACAACGAGAATCACCTGACTGATTGAGAATCGCCTCAGGCAGCCAAACCTATACCACACCCCTAATCAGCCGCTATCCCAAATAATCCAAACCCCAATACGAAAAATAACATATAAACCCATGTCACACCCTGGCCTACCCAAACATATAACAAAAATACAAAATACAATGACCAAGGCGTGACAATCCTTCAACCTAAGTCATAAGAGTGCAACTCCCAATAGTATGTTTTGTGTCCCTCCTTCAGGGAACAATAGTTAGTCATAATGTTACTTTTTCAATGGGTTTCAAGTCCGGAGACTGAGATGGCCATTGCAAAATGTTGATTTTATGGCCAATTAACCATTTCTTTGTGGATTGTGATGTATGCTTGGGGTTATTGTCTTGCCTCCTGGCAGAGGCAAACAGGTTTATGGCTAAAATATCCTGGTACTGGGTGAAGTTCATGTTTCCATTGACCTTAACAAGGTGGAAGCAAAATAGCCCCATAACATCAAAGACCTGATATACCGATTGTGTCTTTGAAAATGAATCTGAGGCTATGTATTTTTGCAGCCATTTATGGACAGTGTTGGATAGTAAATGTTACAGGCCTCAAATATCAGTTTATGACATTCTTGTATTGTGCACTTCCTAGGCAGAGATGGTAGGGTGACTCGTTTTGTCTATATAGAATAAGATGATGGGAAGGATCTTCAACTAATACTAATAGTACTTTGTTGAAGCACCTTTGGCAGCAATTACAGCCTCAAGTCTTCTTGGGTATGACGCTACAAGCTTGGAACAACTGTTTTTGGGGAGTTTCTCCCATTCTTCTCTGCAGATCCTCTCAAGCTCTGTCAGGTTGGATGGGGAGTGTTCCTGCACAGCTATTTTCTAGACTCTACAGAGATGTTCAGTTCCGGGCTCTGGCTGTGCCACTCAAGGACATTCAGAGACTTGTCCCGAAGCAACTCCTGCATTGTCTTGCCTGTGTGCTTAGGGTTGTTGTCCTGTTGGAAGGTGAACATTTGCCCCAGTCTGAGGTCCTGAGTGCTCTGGAGCAGGTTTTCATCAAGGACCTCTCTTTACATTGCTCCATTCATCTTTGCCTCCATCCGGACTAGTCTCCCAGTCCCTACCACTGACTAAACATCCCCACAGAATGATGCTGCCACCACCATGCTTCACCATAGGGATAGTGCCAGGTTTCCTCCAGACGTGACACTTGGCATTCAGTCCAAAGAATATTGGTTTCATCAGACCAGAGAATCTTGTTTCTTATCTTTAGGTGTCTTTTGGTAAACTCCAAGCGGGGCGGTCATGTGCCTTTAACTGAGGAGTGGCTTCCGTCTGAGAATTCTACCATAAAGGCCTGATTGGTGAAGTGCTGCAAAGATGGTTGTCCTTCTGGACGGTTCTCCTATTTCAACAGAAGAACTCTGGAGCTCTGTCAGAGTGACCATCGGGTTCCTGGTCACCTCCCTTACCAAGGCCCTTCTCTCCCGTTTTCTCAGTTTGGCCACGCTGACAGCTCTAGGAAGAATCTTGGTGGTTCTAAACTTCTTCCATTTAAGAATGATGGAGGCCACGGTGTTCTTGGGTACCCTCAATGCTTCATAAAATTTTGGGCACCCTTCCCCAGATCTGTGCCTCGACACAATCCTGTCTCAGAGCTCTACGGACAATTTCTTCGACCTCATTGCTTGTTTTTTTGCTCTGGCATTCTCTGTCAACTGTGGGACCTTATATAGACTGGTGTGTGCTTTTCCAAATTTAATTTACCACAGGTGTACTCCAAGTTGTAGAAACATTTCAAGGATGATCAATGAAAACAGGATGTACCTGAGCTAATAGCATAGCAAAGGGTCTGAATATTTCTGTGTTATTTCTGTTTTGTAATCAATTTGCTAACATTTCTAAAAACCTGTTCGCTTCGTCATTATGGGGTATTGTGTGTAGATTGAGGGAAACAATATTATTTTATGAATTTTTGAATAAGGCTGTAACGTAACAATGTGGAAACACACAGGCACACGCACGCACGCACGCACGCACGCACGCACGCACGCACGCACACACACACACACACACACACACACACACACACACACAGTGTATACTTTCCGAATACACTGTGTGTGTATTTATTTATTGGTCATAGGCCTAAGCCATGTCAAAATAGGTAGAATTGCAGGAAATTAGCTTTAAAACTGTAACATTTTCCTGGGGGAGGACCCCAAAACCCCACATCTATGGGTTGTGTCAGGGTGCAATGATTTTCAAGATGCAAAACCTCACTCCAAGCTTTCTTTGAAAGTTGGCAGCCAAGAAAATAGCACTTACATATGAAATTGCATTTGGATATGAATTTCATAACCTGTTAGATATGCTATGAACTCGTTATCAATAAGCCTCTTAACTGTAAACATGTTATACAGCCTAAAAACGAAAAATGTACTGTCACAACAGCTAGTGAGCAAGCAGTACGAATGCCCTTTAGCTGACCAATTCAACATTAGCTGACAAATTTTTGAGTGAACAACACATTTTGTACGGATCAACAGTTCATCACTGTTTTGACTATATCTTCAAAAGTTTATGTCTTCGTTAACATGTCATTTGTGGGGGATACTTGCTGGTACAGACCTAAAATGAATTGGCAGGAAAAGCACGATCAGATTTTGTGTCTTTTTATTGCATTGGCTTCATGAGTTGTGAAGCCAGGCGGCTAGGCGTTGCCTCAGTGGATTCCTAGAGTAGCTGAGCTACCCACGCACACACAAACTTGCATGATTAGCATAAAGGGAGGACACTGAGCCTAACCCTAATAATTCTCAAAAACGGTTGAAATTGGGTGTTAAATAACTATTTCCATGGCATATTGCTTGCTCACCTGAAAGCTCTTTCTTATGTTAAGAAATGTGAAATTGAGGTGAGATCGAATTGGTGCATGAATACTGAACAATTAAGCTCTGCTGTATAGATATTTAAGCGATATTTTTCCCTAACACATCCTGCCTCTCCATCCCCTGCCCTGTATTTACCCTGCAAATAGTGCTTAGCTTCACTGACTTAGTGCTAGATGTAACTCACTCATCTCTGCCGAGCTTTCTGAAGCTATATCCACAATAGTTACTTCTAATATATCTTCCCGTCCCATACGACAGATGGCTTATTGCAGTCCTGGTATTATTCCAATAAATGTTGCACTGAGAAACATCTGCTATGCAAATCCCGCCGTATTGCTGTCACTTTGTCTTTGCCTGTCAAAGCAGAGATACAGCTCTCTACCTCGTACCGGAGCGTCAGGCTGCCTGCCAGACAAAGGCCACGAAACACAGCTGCCAACTCTATCCACTGAACATCAAATAGAACTCAAATTACTGCTAGGAGAGGATCCAATTCTTCTCCCACTGAATCTCATAAAGGATATCACACTTAACAGCTGAGATCCCAAAACAATGCTCCTCCTTCTACACTACAGAGTCCTGTCATTAGTGCTAGTTTATCTGGTATACAGAAATGTCAACGGCTATTATGTCATAGGGCACGGCATATAAAGCCCTTAGAGGTTTGACCTGAATAGTGTCTTACGAGTTGACGAAGAAGAAAGGCAGACTCTCTCTTTGAGGGTGAGGTTAAAAAACAGTGTTTGAGAGTCAGATGAAGAAGAACGAGAGATGAAGGTCTACATGGAGCTTCCGCTCTCTATAGCCACCCTCTCCCCAGTGACAGAGAGATTGCAGGCGGGCAGCAGCACCGGAGACATGCGGAGCCAGGGCCCACAGGCCTGTGTGTGTGGGACCACAACTAAAGGATCCTAAACACTCCCGCAGGAACTAATGTTGTAGACAGAAGCCCAGCCCAAACCCTTGACGTGAAGAACATAACCATGGAGAGAGCCATGGAAGTCAGGGATATACACTGCTCAAAAAAATAAAGGGAACACTTAAACAACACAATGTAACTCCAAGTCAATCACACTTCTGTGAAATCAAACTGTCCACTTAGGAAGCAACACTGATTGACAATAAATTCCACATGCTGTTGTGCAAATGGAATAGACAACAGGTGAAAATTATAGGCAATTAGCAAGACACCCCCAATAAAGGAGTGGTTCTGCAGGTGGTGACAACAGACCACTTCTCAGTTCATATGCTTCCTGGCTTATGTTTTGGTCACTTTTGAATGCTGGCGGTGCTTTCACTCTAGTGGTAGCATGAGACGGAGTCACACAAGTGGCTCAGATAGTGCAGCTCATCCAGGATGGAACATCAATGCGAGCTGTGGCAAGAAGGTTTGCTGTGTCTGTCAGCGTAGTGTCCAGAGCATGGGGGCGCTACCAGGAGACAGGCCAGTACATCAGGAGACGTGGAGGAGGCCGTAGGAGGGCAACAACCCAGCAGCAGGATCGCTACCTCCGCCTTTGTACAAGGAGGAGCAGGAGGAGCACTGCCAGAGCCCTGCAAAATGACCTCCAGCAGGCCACAAATGTGCATGTGTCTGCTCAAACGGTCAGAAACAGACTCCATGAGGGTGGTATCAGGGCCCGACGTCCACAGGTGGGGGTTGTGCTTACAGCCCAACACCATGCCGGACGTTTGGCATTTGCCAGAGATCACCAAGATTGACAAATTTGCCACTGGCACCCTGTGCTCCTCACAGATGAAAGCAGGTTCACACACTACTGAGCCTCATTTTGACTTGTTTTAAGGACATTACATCAAAGTTGGATCAGACTGTAGTGTGGTTTTCCACTTTAATTATGAGTGTGAATCCAAATCCAGACCTCCATGGGTTGATACATTTGATTTCCATTGATAATTTTTGTGTGATTTTGGTATCAGCACATTCAACTATGTAAAGAAAAAAGTAATTAATAAGAATATTTCATTCATTCAGATCTAGGATGTGTTATTTTAGTGTTCCCTTTATTTTTTTGAGCAGTGTATTAACCAACTGCAACCAGCAAATGTTAAGATATTTACATTGGGTGAAAGTCATTAACTTGATGCACCTGTACCACATTTTATTTATTTATTTTACCTTTATTTAACTAGGCAAGTCGGTTAAGAACAAATTCTTATTTTCAATTACAGCCTAAGAACAGTGGGTTAACTGCCTTTTTGAGGGGCAGAATGACAGCTTTTTACCTTGTCAGCTCGGGGATTCGATCTTGCAAACTTTCGGTTACTAGTCCAACACTCTAACCACTAGGCTATCTGCCGCCCCATTTTAAAGTGAAATGATAGTGAAAATGATGTATTATAACATGCAAAGTCCCCGCTGAGCTCCATACAATGTAACTATGGCCTTTAGAACAGCTGTATGGCTGAGGATATACAGCTGTTGCGGAGAAAAGTTTGGGCTTGAGTTTGTCTGTTTGGAGAAACAGTGTCGTGGCCTCAGATCCTGTGGTTTGATGAGATGATCACAATTTTATCTTTTAACCCCCAAAAGGTTTTCGTCTACCGAGAATAGTCTCTCCTGGGAGACGAGCTGTAGAGAGTGTGAGACAGAGTAGTCATACAGTATCTGTCAAGAGTTTTGATGGACTGTCCTGAGGATCAGCCTCAGTCTGGCTCTCTGCACATTGGTATTCTGCTGAGGTTGATGGGGAGCAGGTCTGGCAGTGCCTCTGGCGTGCACTCTGACGGGGGGGATTTTACCACCTCTCCTCAGAGGAAACAGACAGTCAGTGCCTCTTGCACTCCTCACGTAACCTTGTTAAACCATCCGGAAGTCTCGCAAGCTTACATTCTTTTTCGCTACAGCGAGTGTGTGCGCGCGCCCCTGCGAGTTGTGAGCTAACATGAGCGCTGTATTGCATTGTGTTGTCAGTGAATAGAAGGAATGCTATTCTTTCTCCTCTGCAGGGCCAGCATTGTGCAGAAGAGGATAATTTACTTCCAGGATGAAGGTTCCCTCACTGTCAGACTGTGTGAGAAAGGTACAGCATATCTGTCCTATACGAATATTACTTCTCACTGGAACAGCCCAATGCTTTTATATGATCTGTTACTGTAGTATATTATAATGGAGATATTGAATGTAGTCATATTCAAAAATTATTTTAGGTCAAGCAAGATCACCATTCTTAACTTCACTTTGTGTTTGTGTGCATGGGGGGGTTGAGGGTTGTGTGTGTGTGTGTGTGTGTGTGTGTGTGTGTGTGTGTGTGTGTGTGTGTGTGTGTGTGTGTGTGTGTGGGTGGGTGTGTGTGTGTGTGGGTGTGGGTGGGTGTGTGTGTGTGTGTGTTTCAGAGGCTGTGTTCGGAGAGACCACAGAGAAGCCCCCTCCGGAATGCTGTGCCTGTGGGACGGCCAAGTACAGAGTCACCTTCTATGGGAACTGGTCGGAGAAAATTCACCCTAAAGACTACCCCAGTAAGTTCTTCACTGCAGTCATGTACTGTATGTACACCCACGCACATTGCACAATGCTGTACAACTTCCCACCTGTTGCTCAACTGTCCGTTTGCTCTGGAGTGTGAAAGGATCTGCACCGTTTATAGTCATTAAGCAAGACATGGTTTTGGAAGAAAAACAAAAATATTACATTTTACCCTGGACATATTTAGACTGTCTGTTGACTAGAGTTACATACTGCACGAAAGAACAGCACACTGTAGTTTAGAGCAGTGGTTCCCAACCTTTTTGGAACCGTGGCACACCTTGATGGAATATTAAATTCCGTGGCACACCTAAAATGTCCCTTCTAATTTATTTAGTGGTAATGACCTCATCTGATCCATACTGCAAATCATCTATTGTCTGTGACTTTTTTAAAAGGTTTGTTATAGTTTCATGGTGGTTCATTTGTGTGTATCCTTTTAAGAGCTTCCTGTCAATTTGAGCCAGAAAGAAAAACATGTAGCTCTGATAAAATAGGCCTTTTATAGTTTTGAACGATTTGGGCTAAAGATGAGCCAATGCCTTCTGCATTGTAAAGGTGCAACCACAGACGGAAAGCCATGCTCTGTTTAGTTATATGGCAGAGGCTGTAGTATAGCTAGTATAGCTAAACCCAGAGTAATGCTAAGCCCAAATGACTCATCAGATGTGCCTGTTCTAATCGTTTTCACAGACAAAGTAAAATCATACAAATGAGTTTGCTCGTGATGGGCACCCCTCAAAATGATACAAACATAACAACAGCCTGAGCGCACTGGACTTGAAACAACGATACGGATCGTAATCATGTGCCATTTAATGTTTTATCAGACCGGCACTGCATTCCACGGGTCATGTTTATAACAGTTTAAAAAACAAGATTAGGAAGGTTTTGCTGGACCCCCGAGAGTTCCTCACTAGAAACCAGTTTGGAACCACTGGTTTAGAGGATTTCTCTCAAATGATTTGTGTGTTGTTGGGATTTAAACAAATACGTTTCAGTAAGCCTAAGTCAGTAATACAGTATGATATTGGATAGCTGTTATGATACAGTCTCCTCTTTTGGAGCTGATGATCCGAACCACACACATATTCCCTGCAGTCAGTGTTATGTAGTCACAGCTTACAAAGGGAATCGCCATAAATAATTTGAGATGGGAAGAGGCTCTTTTGGCAGGAAACAAGAAACAAGTTTTGGTACAGTAAAGCACATCACATGGATTCTCTATAAGCCTGATGGGCTTAAAGAGATGAACTGTATAGTTTCCCTTTCCCTCCAGCTTGATATATAATCTTTCACGGAGGGAAGCGTATCATGGAAAAACGTAATTACATTCAAGGGTTTCTGAGGGGAGTGTTGAGTGGCCAATGTAAAAACAATGATATATACAAATTGGTTGGTGTGTGTGTGTGTTGTCTGACCGGGTCTATTCCAGCCTCAACTCTTTCAGTAATGATGAGGGCTCCACCAGTGGAAGTGCGGGCCTGTCACAGTATATCTAACAGTAGCCTTCCAGCCACATGCATGGCTAATGAACACTGTCTCCACCACTCTGCTGTTAGCCTCACACGCCCAGCAGACACAGTTAAAGCCAGGAGCGATCTGTCAGCCGTTACACCTACACATGTAGGAACTTAATTTTGCTACAGTTTGCTACAGCAGGAAAATAGGCCTGCAGCAACAGAACATGTGAATTATTATGTGGATTCTAATTCATCTACATTTTTGTAGGGGGTTGATAGATTTTTCATAAGGGAAAAGCAAGTCTTAAATTTCAAAGTGGAAATTGCAAACTTCAGTAGCCTTTTTTAAACCTCAAATGCACTACGAGTTTAACATGTCCTGCATTGCAGGAACGTTCTCCTGTAACATGGTGATCAAATTAAGATCCTACATCTGTACACAGACACACGCAGGCGACTTTGTTTCTCTGTCACCACCCTATACAGGACGCGCCAATCATTGGTCAGCCCTCATCGGGGCGTCCCACTCCAGGAGCTATGTCCTGTGGGAGTACGGTGGCTTCGCCAGCGAAGGGGTGAAACAGGTGGCAGAGCTGGGGTCTCCAGTTAAGATGGAGGAGGAGATAAGACAGAAGGTAGGTCCTAAAGAAACATCATGGGTTCCGAACTGTTCATGTTTGCCGATCCGCTATATCTGATCTTCAGACAAAAAGTGGCTTGGATCGGACTTTCTGATGTCTTAATGTGCCTGTCTCCGCTTCTGAAACAGCATGTCAAAGGTTGATCAGTTAATGGCAGGACCTCTCTGGCATATTAATGAATCACGCAAGTTTGTATATTGGCTGATCTGCACCGCTCTGCTATTTAGTGCTAATTCCGTGCTCTCGGGTGACATGGCAACAATAGTGTTGAGGCCAGGGACAGATGAGATGCAGAGGGGCATCATGGGATGGCTATGGAGGAGTGGTGGCATGACTAATGGAGGGAGAGGTGAGAAAGGATGGCCGCCTCACAGAGAATCTTAAAGGTCACACAGGAAAGGCTCATAACCCATGTGATCTTTTCTTTTCCACAGTGCTGTGAGGGCCGACTAATAATGGGAATGTTGACAAGTGTCAGATGGAAGATAGTGTTCTGTTTGACTTCCTGTCACAAGCAAATATGATTGGTTGTCACAGATTCTGGAGGTGGGCCACAATCACCAATTTCCGCTTTCAAATTTTCTGTTTATAATTCAATCTGTTGTTGTTGTAAAATAAATTACTGTGATATCAATCAAGGTTGAATTAAACCCATAGGAATGTGCTCAATATACATATATTACTGATTGAAATTGGTAATAAAATAGGGATAGAATACACAGGAAACATATTAGTTAATGGTCCATATAACGAGCAGTCTTTAGGTCGTGTTATGACTTTGTTTTTGGATGTGGATGTGGCAGTGACAAGTGTTTTTAAGTCCATAGAATTAGGTATTCAAATACTTGAATGGACATGAACCTTCGTATGACAGTATAAAAGGTCAGCCAGTGCTGTCATAAGATATTGTGTAAAACAATGCATTTGAAGATTATTTGCACAGTGGGCTCTAGTTTAACAAACCTAACGCAATGGTAAATCTAAGCGCTGGCTGAAGGTCTTTTCATATTTTCACAGCCAGAATTATGAGCACAATAGCTGGCGGTGGCTCAAAAGTGCTGGGTTTTGATGTATAAACAAGTTGTAAGTGTGACGAGGGTTTGGCCACTGGCCAATCAACGCATTCCATGGCTTATTTGAAAACGCAAAAAAACATTTAACCTTTATTTAACTAGGCAAGTCAGTTAAAGAACAAATTCTTATTTACAATGACAGCCAAACCCTAACCCAGATGACGCTGGGCCAATTGTGTGCCGCCCTATGGGACTCCCGATCACGGCCGGTTGTGATACCTGGAATTGAACCAGGGTCTGTAGTGATGCCTCTAGCACTGAGATGCAGTGCCTTGGACCACTAAGCCAATTGGCATTATTAATGCATGCTTTTGTCTCAAGTTCAACAATTTACAGACATAGACACACCATGAACAGAATTTAGACGTAGACACACATAAAGTAGAATTACAGAACATACAAGCGTTCTAGATAAAAAATGTATCATATATACCCCCGCATAAAGTCCTAATGACAATCACTTTCCTCAGTAACATGTGTCAACCAACCTTTTTGACACTTTTGCAATGATCTGTTCCGACTTGAAGAACCATTAAAAGTAAGTAGGAGTGAGACCGTAACTGGTATTTATTTCCTGACCTTATCGAAAAAGAACAGAAATAAAGCGCCAGTTTTCTCAAAATGGCCTTATCGATCATGGTATGCCAATGTTTAAGCCTACCTAGAGTCAACGTAGACCAGCCAACAGCACTATGGAGATCACAGTGCTGTCAGACGCTTTCAGTTAATACCTGGTCTGCAGCTAATAGTAATAGATGGAGGTGTAGATAATCAATTGCTTTCATGGCTCTATGCACCTCTGAGACAAAGGTTGGAAAGAGAACCTTGAGCAGGAGTGCTCGGGAGTGTACAGGGTGCTCACCTTTTAACCCTATTAAATAATTTGCCTGCATCAAGAAAATGCTGATTAAAAGAGTTCAGAATAGAGGTTTTCTCAGTTACCACCTGTGAGTCTACCAGCAGTTGTCTAGGAAGCTGTGCATCTTTTTTGTGCACTCCAAATCTTTCACTACTCGCCAACCTTCGTATGGATTATTCAGATTCTCAAACAGTAGATTTGAGGTAGTAGTCTGCTTTCAGTTTTCAGGTCCTAGCTACACCCTGATTAATTCTGAATGCATTTAAAAGCCATCCAACCATCAGCTGAATAAGACCCTCTTATTGACGGTCTTTGCGTTTTGGTCAAGTAATGGCAACATAAAAAAAATATAATAATAAATGACATGTCTGCTCCAATAGCCTATGTTTGGAGTGTTGGCAGTCAACATTGTTGTAAATTGCTTCAAGGAGCCTAGCCTATATGTCTTTACACGTCTCCTAAAATAGAAAACACTTGGCTCTTGTAAATGTTATTTTATGTTTGAGGCATGTTCTCAAAAACAAAATATAGCTTAGGCCTGCCATTGATGCTATATTATTGAACTGAATAATTTAAGTACGTTTGGATGAATACTTGAACAAGCAAAATATAGTATGCAGGTAGGTAGGTGTGTGGATGTTTTAGGATGTGCGGTATATTTCAATTCAAGGCACTCTGAAGAATAGACCATTTAAACACCTTTTATGGGTAGGCTACTTTACAAGGTCAGGATATAAAATACATGACCCATTGCTGTTGACCTAGCCTTAGTAGCTGAGGCTTAGGGCAAGGATACCCTATGGAGGGTTGGATATGAAATGAAAAACAAGCTATCTTTTTTTTTAAACAGCAATATTTATAAATAAGATGAGGTCAGAAGCATGATATCATAAATTGCTTTATGCATAACATTTGCACCTCCATACAAAATACTAGGCTCCTGTCAATTGTATCGTTGCCTATGTAAAAGGCAGATTCTCAGAAAACGGACGAGGTGTGCTTATTGAAAGGGGGGATGTATATCCTACTTGAACAAGAAAAATGCAAGTATGTACAGTATGTTGTGAATTATGAAAAAACACGAGGGCAAAAACCTCCAAAATATTTCAAAGCACTCTCAGTAGACCATTTCAAACCCCTTTATTCATAGGCTACTTGGCTAATGGCCAGAATAAAATATGCATCTCTGCAATGCTGCTAAACCAGCCTGATTAAGGTTTATAGTCAAATTAAACAAAATGGGGGGAACCAATCACTGGCACAAAAGGCACATCTCTTTTCCATGGGCATTGTGCACCATGGCTGGATAGGCTGTGCTTCCACCCTCAAAGTCCCATGCCATTATCAACTGCATTACCATTGAGACCTGCTTTTTGTGGGTCTCAAAACTTTGAACTTTTGCACTTGTTTTTGACACACCTCAATATTGCCACCCCTCCCATCTCAGCACAAGCGAGCTGCCGAACCTAGCCGAAATTGCAGAAACTAGCGTTGCATGGAATAGCCTTTCTTTCTCAGCACAATAATAGACTGACGAGTTTCAGAAGAAAGTTATTTGTTTCTGGCCATTTTGAGCCTGTAATCAAACCGACAAATGCTGATGCTCCACATACAGATCAATTAGCCTTTTAAAATTATAAACTTGGATTAGCTAACACAACGTGCCATTGGAACACATGAGTCATGGTTGCTGATAATGGGCCTCCTTGGCGTTTTTCCTATTTGGTTGCATTACAACCTATAATTTAAATGGATTTTTATTTGATTTCATGTAATGGACATACACAAAATAGTCAAAATTGGTGAAGTGTAATGAAAAATTTTAGAAATAAAAATTACAAAAGAGAAGGAGAGAATTAAGAATCTTACTCTTTCTCCTGTTGTCTCGGCTATAAAAATAAAAATAAAGTTAAACTCACGGTTAGCCAGAGATTTGTCCATTTGGGTGAAGAGTTTTGCTGACTAAGGTTGAAAGCTAGTCTAAAGCCTCTTACAGTTGAAGTCATAATTTTACATACAATTAGGTTGGAGTTATTGAAACTTGTTTTTCAACCACTCCACAAATTTGTTGTTAACAAACTATAATTTTGGCAAGTCGGTTAGGACATCTACTTTGTGCATGACACAAGTAATTTTTCCAACAATTGTTTACAGACAGATTATTTCACTTATAATTCACTGTATCACAATTCCAGTGGGTCAGAAGTTTACATACACTAAGTTGACTTTGCCTTTAAACAGCTTGGAAAATTCCAGAAAATGATGTCATGGCTTTAGAAGCTTCTGATAGGTTAATTGACATAATTTGAGTCAATTGGAGGTGTACCTGTGGATGTATTTCAAGGCCTACCTTCAAACTCAGTCCCCCTGTGCTTGACATCATGGGAAAATCAAAAGAAATCAGCCAAGACCTGTATGGCTGTGGACCTCCACATATCTGGTTCATCCTTTGGAGCAATTTCCAAACGCCTGAAGGTACCGTGTTCATCTGTACAAACAATAGTACGCAAGTATAAACACCATGGGACCACGCAGCCATCATACCGCTCAGGAAGAAGAAGCATTAGAGATTAACGTACTTTGGTGTGAAAAGTGTAAATCAATCCCAGAACAACAGCAAAGGACCTTGTGAAGATGCTGGAGGAAACAGGTACAAAAGTATATATGTCCACAGTAAAACAAGTCCTGTATCAACATAACCTGAAAGGCCGCTCAGCAAGGAAGAAGCCTCTGCCACAAAACCACCATAAAAAAGCAAGACTACGGTTTGTAACTGCACATGGGGACAATTATTGTACTTTTCGGAGAAATGTCCTCTGGTCTGATGAAACAAAAATAGAACTGTTTGGCCATAATGACCATCGTTATGTTTAGAGGGAAAAGGGGGAGACTTTAAAGCCGAAGAACACCATCCCAACTGTGAAGCATGAGGGTGGCAGCATCATGTTGTGGGGGTGCTTTGCTGCAGGAGGGTCTGGTGCACTTCACAAAATAATTGCATCATGAGGGAGGAAAATTATGTGGATATATTGCACCATTATTCCTCCTCCACCAAATTTTGCAGTGGGCACTATGCATTACGGCAGGTAGCATCCGCCAAACCCAGTTTCGTCAGCCGGTTTTGAACAGACATTTTACTTGTGGGTCAGCTTCTCATTTCAGACGGACATCTTTATACATAAAAGTATTTTTTATTTTTTTAATGTATGAGCTCACTGTCTCACTAAAGGAATATGAGATAGTGTGTTACCACATGGTGTTCTAGCCCTTTTGAAACAAATTGTGGTCATTACAGATCCATCACTTCTAAATTCAGCCAATTGTCTCAATTATTTATTTATTTGATCAATAATTCATTAATTAGAGAAACTTTTTATGATCGTGTTGTTCCAATAGCAAAATCTAGGTATAACTTGCAATGTGTTGTAAATTGGTTAAAGGTATGGATTTTATCATACAAATATGTGATCACAAACAAAGTGAGAAAAACACTCTTTAAAATAACTAAGGTGTTACCTGTTAACATTTTGTCAATCTGGGACAGAATCTCTTGAGCATTTGTTTTTCTAATGTGTGTATGTGACTGTGTTGTGGGTGGGTTTTCAGCTGGATTTAGGTAGAATGTTTTGGTACAGTAGGGACATCCATCTGCAAGCTTTCTGATGTTCATCTTGTTTTTGATTGTCAAAAGATTCTCCACTAACAAAATGTATGTGATGAATTTGATTATAAAATGCATAAAAAACATCATATTCAATATTTCTAAAGGTAGATTTAAATACTCACATTGAATATTATGCTCTTTAAGAAAAAGACGGAAATTAAACCAATTGATACTCTTAAGCTTTTCACATTTCTTTGAATGTAAAAACCCTGTGTGTTTCTGTTTTTGTGTTTGTTTGTTTGATGCTTTGTGTTACAAAAATCGATACTGTACATCAGGGGTCCCCAAACTTTTTCCTGTGAGGGCCACATAACTTTTCCCTTCTCTGATGGGGGGCCGGTGTCAGTTTGTAACAGAAAAAGTGTGACGATCGTAGGGGAGCTTAAAAAATGTATTGTTTTCCAGAAAGCCACACATAACCAAATAACCCTTTCCAGGTTCTTTACAGAAAAAAAGTCAGGAAACAAATAATAACACAATTAATGAAATAAATAATAACTAAATAACCCTCTCTGAGTTCTTCACAGAAAAAACAGGAAATAAATAATAACTAAAGAACTCTCTCTGGGTTCTTCATAGAAAAAAAAGCCATGGAACATTAACTTTCTGTCGTGCCATGCACAATCTTAACAGATAAAAGTTCAGCTCAGTTGTCAGAGCAGAATCTCTCTGACACATATGAGCAGTCTCTTAAAGTTCTTGTGTTCCTTCCTTATAATCGTTTTGTGGGTTCCAGTAGGCTTGTAGACACCGCTGTTTGCAGCTCTCTCTCATCAACTTCCCTGTGAAAACCACAAAAGAAGCAGGTTGAGAAACTGAACTAAGTGATACAGCACCTACACAGCACAATACATTTCACTACCAGTATGGTTGTAAAGATGGATTTTATCCCAGTAGATTTTATTATGATTATATTTGTTTATGCTCAGAATGACTCATTCAAGTCAGAAAAGTGAGCTTACCTATGTATGTTCATCAGTGTGAACTGTGGGCCTGCATCTGGCTGGTGAGAAGTTGAATATCAGGTTCCATTCTAGTTACAGCCAGTCTCAAGCACTGATGCAAATGTTCATCTGTCAATCTTGATCTCATCGGGGTTTTCAGCAGTTTCATGCGAGAAAAGGTTTTCTCGCAGATATACGTGCTGCCAAAAACTGTGGACATTTTCATTGCGTGTTTTTTGATGTTTGGATATGTGTCGTTTGGGAGGGCGGCATAGAAGTCAATGAGACTGTTGGGCTTGAATGCGTCTTTCAGAACATCACAGTTCTGTAACTCAGCCAACTCAAACTGATATGAAGGCTGGGCTTCATCAACGTCGGCAACAAAGGGGTTCTGAAAAAGACGGATTTCTTTTGCATGAACATGTAGTTCACTGAATCGCACACCGAACTCCGCCTTCAGCATTTCCAGTGCTTCCACACACTTTTCAGCTGGGAACGGGACCGCTGGGTTCTCTGTCGACAGGTTTTGGGTAGCAGGAAGATGGACGAAGTTGCGCTTTTTCACTTGTTCCAAAAGCAGCGCTAATTTCACCTCAAATGCTTTTATGTGTGAATACATGTTGCAAATGAGTTTCCCCTCGCCTTGTAGCTGCAAGTTAAGGCTGTTAAGTATTTCTGTCACGTCTGTTAAAAATGCGAGGTGCCATTTCCATTCTGGGTCGATCAGCTCTGGGACCGTTTTGTCTTTTAAATGAAGAAATGCGTTAATTTCGGGTAGCAGCTCGTGAAAACGCCTCAAAACTCTGCCCCGGCTCAGCCATCGGACCTCTGTGTAGTACAGCACATCTCCGCGTAGACTCCAGTTCAGACAGGAATTCTTGGAACTGCCTGTGTTTAAGTCCCTTTGCTCTGATGAATGTGCTGACGGGCCGTATCCGGCCCGCGGGCCGTAGTTTGGTGACCACTGCTGTACATCCTTCTTAAAATTTGTAACACATTTTATTGCGTATCCTTCACAATGGATGGATTTTTCTTTTTTAAACAATGGCTGCCATTTTTAAAGCATTCTAGAACTTTGAGGGTTTGCCATAGCCACTCTAGAAATTTCATAGGATCTCTATGCTCATCCCTTCTGTTATCCATCCATTGCTGTGCCCTGGCATGTTAACAGTCTACATCATTCATCATACCTGTCATCTGTTTGCTTTGGAATGGCATCTCCTTGATCATATATCAATGTGGCCATCAGAGTTCTTGTTTTTTTACATGATTCTATGGTGGCCATACTGTAAACATTTCTCTCTGAAGATGAAGCCATAAGAGGAAGATATTTAAAGTGAAATCATAGATATGACAGCAGGGTTAGATAATCAGTGTTTTGGCATCTGTGAGTGTCTCTCTGACAACATGGCTGTGTCTGGGAGAGTGCGTTTGGGGTTTCTGCTGTCTGGTCTATGGAGTGTTTTTCGTAGAGATCGTCAGTCTGTTCCATCTGCGTATTGTTTTATTTGCTGAGTACGAAACAAGGTCATCTTTATTTAGATTACTGTGATTTCTCAGTCATTGCTAATCCAAAATAGAGAATAAAGTTGCTGCACACACACAGATCCAGAGGTAAAACTGATGCTTCATTTGTCAAAGCTCACACAATAAATTCTAGATGTCTCGATGTTTGTGACAGTGACGAATGCTTCATGCTGTATAGGATTAAATGCAACTACATACAGTGGCAAGAAACAGCATGTGAACCCTTTGGAAATACCTGGATTTCTGCATAAATTTGTATTCAAATTTGATCTGATCTTCATTTAGGTCACAACAATAGACAAACACAGTCTGCTTAAACTAATAAAACAAACAATTATACGTGTTCATGTATTTATTGAACACACCGTGTAAGCATTCACAGTGCAGGGTGGGAAAAGTAAGTGAAGCCTTGCATTTAATAACTGGTTGACCCTCTGGCAGCAATAACCTCAACCAAACTTTCTGTAGTTGTGGATCAGACCTGCACAACGGTCAGGAGGACTTTTAGACTATTCCTCTTTAGAAAACTGCTTAAGTTCAGCAATATTCTTGGGATGTCTGGTGTGAACTGCTCTCTTGAGGTCATGCCACAGCATCTCAATCGGGTTGAGGTCAGGACTCCAGAAGGCGTATTTTCTTCTGTTGAAGCCATTTTTGTTGATTTACTTCTGTGTTTGGGTTGTTGCCTTGTTGCATTACCGAACTTCTGTGGAGCTTCAATTGGTGGACCGATAGCATAACATTCTCCTGCAAAATGTCTTGATAAACTTCGGAATTCATTTTTTCTGTCTGATAGCAAGCTGTCCAGGCCCTGAGGCTGCAAAGCAACCCCAAACTATGGTGTTCCCTCCACCATACTTTAGTGTTGGGATGAGGTTTTGATGTTGGTGTGCTGTGCCTTTTTTTCTCCACACACAGTGTTGTTTGTTCCTTCCAAACAACTCAACTGTAGTTTCATCTGTCCACAGAATATTTTTCCAGTAGCGCTGTGGAACTTCCAGGTGCGCTTTTGCAAACTTCAGACATGCAGCAATGTTTTTTTTGGACAGCCTTGACTTTTTTTGTGGTGTCACAGGTAATTCCAAAGGGTTCACATACCTTTTCTTGCCACTGTAGCTCTAAGCCACAGCAATTTAGTCTATTCTGTTGAATTGAGACACTGGCTATCGGGTGTTGTAGAATGCCCTTTCTTTCTCACATGATAAGGGTAGATTATAACATTCCTAGCTCATCATTTGACAATGCCCCGGGAAGGCACATTGTCCGGTTATGGGATGATTACATTTTCTAATTCTGCTACTGACCTTGGGGAAATGCTACTGAAGGAGCTCAGCATTCATTTCTTGCCAGGGAAGGGACATAGTTTCTTCTTAACACTGAAACGCTAGTACATAACAGTAGCATCAAGATAAGGCAGGGCAAAACATGGATTAATCTGTATATACTTAAGAGACACCATAGGACAAGAGCTGGAAGTGACGCTCAGAATGTAAATCTACATGTTCTGAACACTTTATTACAATGTTTTGTTGGATATTTTTGTAAATAATGAATAAAGATTCAAGCTAGAATCTGCAGTTAAAACAATAACAAAGTTGCCACCCTGCCTCTGTTTTGATAAAATGATGATGGATGGGTTTGGAAAAATATATCCACACTGAAATTTATAGAGAGAGCTACGGCTGCAAGGACTGACCATCCATGATTTTTTTTAACCGTGTTTTGAGGCTATAGACCTTTTTAATTGTCAAAACAATAATATGTTCTATATGCATGTGCAACCAAGAGGTTCCCCAGTAAACATCAGGTGCTGCAGTGTGCCATAATTGCCAGTTAGCTAGCCATGTAGCTAGTTAGTTGTCTAGCTAGCACAAATTTACAAGTTCGTATTTCTTGATTCAACCAAAAAACAGATCACAAAATTTATATACACACATTGACTTTTTTAGTGGATCTGGTAGTAACAAAACATTTATCAGATGCCACGACCTCTGCAGACCCTTACATAAGTGTGCTGATGGGCCTATTTTCCGTTTATTATTCGTTTTCTCTAGTGGTGTTAGCTAAATACATTTGGCTAGCACAGCAAATAACCACTGAGCTGGTGTGATGTGAAGGTAGAGAATGTTCCGCTTACTTTGTTAGCCAGCTAGATAGAGATTAATTTATCTAATGACAGCCAACAATATAATTAAACTAAATGTAGCTAGCATATGAGTCCAATGTTTGACGACCACATTGTGTATGTCAAAAGTGAGCTAGCAGCAGTAATTACCCCGCTATCAACCCCTCTCTCGCCCTCACAAATCTGTCTCTACTAGCTCTTAATTTTCTGTTTTTCAAAACACAACTCTATTTTACCCAGCTGTATTGCCTACTTAGTTTCAATTAAGAAACATAATAATGAACCGCTAGCTTTTGCTAGGCATGTAATATTGACCTCCGGTTATGAGACCTAGCTAGTGGTTTGTTTACATGGAGTAAAGCCAGACTATAACACAAATGCTAGTGCAAACACCTTGAGGTGATGATGTTGAACTGCATATAATTACACCAGGATGATACATAAAATGAAGCAAACAAATTGCAACTTTATGTTAAGCAACATTTATTTTGAAATTAAATCAAATGATCCTTAATATATTTCTTTCTGCACAACCTCATTATAGTGATATTTGCTAATAATGTCTCTCTCCTGTGCATGTCATTCTTAAAGGGGCATTCAGGCAGTTGTTACATACAATTTTGGAGTCATTAATTAATGATATGCACCCATTGATTCTTGAAGAATGGAAAGGTCAAATGCTTTATTATCTAAATGTTAAAAGTGTGTGGGTGATGGATGGAGGGAGACAAAATGGTGCAGTTTGAGGCTATGTTGCGGAGAGTGATGCAGGCGCTGGAGATGGAGGTTGAAGCAGGGGGGACTGGGTAGGACTGATGTTGTGGATATTTGTGTGGGTCTGTATGTTGTCGATTTTATATGTATGTTTTGTATTGTTAAAAAAAACATGATTCATGAAGAATATAACTTAGAAATGCCTCATGAGCTTAGATAACTGTCATACCCCATCAGAACCCAAAGTATAAGCTTGTTTTACTCCAATGTTTGTAAACAAAGTAAATGTAAACAAATACTATATAGCCTAAAAACCTGTTTAAGTCTATAATTTTGATAGCATGGATGGTCAGTTATAGCATCCATGTGTCTAATGAATTTGAGAGTGGTAACATTTCTCCAGCCCCATCTGTCAGCTTTTTACTGAAATCGGAGCAGGAACTATGCTTTGTTATTGTTTCAACTTGATTGCTGCTGTAAGGCCAGGGCCGGCGCCAGATCGAATCAGTTGGACGGACATTTGATTTCCATAGGCGGACACATGTTTTTTTTTCACGGTACACCTCATGTGTGAACACCATAACCATTGGGCCTCGGGTGACTGCAACATTCTAACAGAATAATTAATTCATTTTATATATGCTGTCACATGTAGAAAATAGGCAGAATCTACCATACATCTAAAGCTGATTTGTGAAGGTGCTGGAGGCAAAACTGGAGAAACACTTCTATCACAAAGATTATAATTTGGCTGTGTTTATGAAGGTCTTAGGTAACATTTGACTGGTACTGTATATATATTCTAAGGGTTAGACACACTGACTCATTCCAGGGTTTTTCTTTATTTTTACTATTTTCTACATTGTAGAATAATAGTGAAGACATCAACACTATGAAATAAAACATATGGAATCATGTAGTAATAAAAAAATGTGTTACACAAATTCTTCGAGGTAGCCACCCTTTGCCTTGATGACAACTTTGCACACTCTTGGCATTCTCTCAACCAGCTTCATGACATAGTCACCGGGAATGCATTTAAATTAACAGGTGTGCCTTGTTAGAAGTGAATTTATGGAATTTATTTTCTTAATGCGTTTGAGTCAATCAGTTGTGTTGTGACAAGGTAGTGGTGATATACAGAGAATGCCGGATTTGGTTAAAGACCAAGTCCATTTATGGCAAGAACAGCTCAAATAAGCAAATAGAAATGACAGTTTGTCATTAATTTAAGACATGTAGGTCAGTCAATCTGAAAAATTTCAAGAACTTTGAAAGTTTCTTCAAGTGCAGTTGCAAAAACCATCAAGCGCTATGATGAAACTGGCTCTCATGAGGACTGTCACAGGAGAGGAAAACCCAGAGTTACCTCTGCTGCAGAGGATAAGTTCATTAGAGTTACCAACCTCAGACTGCAGCCCAAATAAATGCTCATCTCAACATCAAATCAGGCCTTCATGCTAGAATTGCTGCAAAGAAACCACTACTAAAGGACACCATTAATAAGAAGAGACTTGCTTGGACCAAGAAACATGAGCAATGGACATTAGACCGGTGGAAATCTGTCCTTTGGTCTGATGTGTCCAAATTAGAGATTTTTGGTTCCAACCGCATTTTCTTTGTGAGACACAGAGTAGGTGAACAGATGATCTCCGCATGTGTGGTTCCCACCGTGAAGCATGGAGGAGGAGGTGTGATGGTACGGGGGTGCTTTGCTGCTAACGCTGTCTGTGATTTATTTAGAATTCAAGGCACACTTAACCACCGTGGCTACCACAGCATTCCCATCCCACCCATATGCCCCATTATCTCCTGTGTATTTATACCTGTGTTCTCTGGTTGTCTGTTGCCAGTTCGTCTTGTCAGGTCTTACCAGTGTGCTTTCCCATCGTCCTGTTTCTCAAGTTCTGTTTCCTAGTTTTTCCTGGTTCTGACCATTCTGCCTGCCCTGACCCTGCCCTTTGCCTGCCCCGTGTTTATAATAAATTATCTGAGAACTATACTATCTGCCTCCTGTGTCTGCATCTGGGTCATATCCTGAGTCTGAATATATTGAGATGGTTTGGGATGAGTTGGACCGCAGAGTGAAGGAAAAGCAGCCAACAAGTGCTGAATATTTATATTTGTTTATTTGTTTAACAATTCTTTGGTTAATACATGATTCCATATGTTATGTCATAGTGTTGATGTCTAAACTATTATTCTACAATGTAGAAAATAGTAAAAAGAAAGAAAAAGAAAAACCTTTGAAGGAGTAGGTGTGTCCAATTTTGACTGGTACTGTATATATTATTTTTAAGGAACACAATCGTTTTAACTACTTTTACTGTAAGATATGTAAAAACAAAAAACACAAATTTTAAGTTTTCAATCACTTATTCGTGGACTGCCTTTGTTATAACTAGGAAACAGAAAGCTTTGTGTTGGAACGTGGTAACAGCAAAAGCAATAATAGCTTTATAATGAATATACTGTAAATGTTGATATGACAGCAGTCAAAAATGGTCAATTATCAGTTGGAGCATGTCTATGTAGAAGCTGTTAAGAAGCCTTTTGGACCACGACTTGGCGCTCCGGTACCGTTTGCCGTGCGGTTGCAGAGAGAACAGTCTATGACTAGGGTGGCTGCAGTCTTTGACAATTTTTAGGCCCTTCCTCTGACACTGCCTGATATAGAGGTCCTGGATGGCAGGAAGCTTGGCCCCAGTAATGTACTGGGCCGTGCATACTACCTTCTGTAGTGCCTTGCGGTCGGAGGCCGAGCAGTTTAAAATATATATATTTTTATTTTATTTCGCCTTTATTTAACCAGGTAGGCAAGTTGAGAACAAGTTCTCATTTACAATTGCGACCTGGCCAAGATAAAGCAAAGCAGTTCGACACATACAACAACGCAGAGTTACACATGGAGTGAAACAAACATACAGTCAATAATACAGTAGAAACAAGTCTATATACGATGTGAGCAAATGAGGTGAGATAAGGGAGGTAAAGGCAAAAAAGGCCATGGTGGCAAAGTAAATACAATATAGCAAGTAAAACACTGGAATGGTAGATTTGCAGTGGAAGAATGTGAAAAGTAGAAATAAAAATAATGGGGTGCAAAGGAGCAAAATAAATAAATTAAATAAATACAGTAGGGAAAGAGATAGTTGTTTGGGCTAAATTATAGATGGGATACAGGTGCAGTAATCTGTGAGCTGCTCTGACAGCTGGTGAGGGAGATAAGTGTTTCCAGTTTCAGAGATTTGTGTAGTTCGTTCCAGTCATTGGCTGCAGAGAACTGGAAGGAGAGGCGGCCAAAGAAAGAATTGGTTTTCGGGGTGACCAGAGAGATATACCTGCTGGAGCGCGTGCTACAGGTGGGTGATGCTATGATGCATTGAAGCTTGCCTGGAGGGTTGTTAACACAGTGTCCAAAGAAGGGCCAGAAGTATATAGAATGGTGTCGTCTGCGTAGAGGTGGATCAGAGACTCACCAGCAGCAAGAGCGACATCATTGATGTATACAGAGAAGAGAGTCGGTCCAAGAATTGAACCCTGTGGCACCCCCATAGAGACTGCCAGAGGACAACAGACCCTCCGATTTGAAACACTGAACTCTATCTGAGAAGTAGTTGGTGAACCAGGCGAAGCAATCATTTGAGAAACCAAGGCTGTCGAGTCTGTCGATGAGGATGTGGTGATTGACAGAGTTGAAAGCCTTGGCCAGATCAATGAATACGGCTGCACAGTAATGTTTCTTAACGATGGCGGTTAAGATATCGTTTAGGACCTTGAGTGTGGCTGAGGTGCACCCATGACCAGCTCTGAAACCAGATTGCATAGCAGAGAGGGTATGGTGAGATTCGAAATGGTCAGTAATCTGTTTTTTTGACTTGGCTTTCGAAGACCTTAGAAAGGCAGGGTAGGATAGATATAGGTCTGTAGCAGTTTGGGTCAAGAGTGTCCCCCCCTTTGAAGAGGGGGATGACCGCAGCTGCTTTCCAATCTTTGGGAACCTCAGATGACACGAAAGAGATGTTGAACAGGCTAGTAATAGGGGTGGCAACAATTTCGGGAGATAATTTAAGAAAGAAAGGGTCCAGATTGTCTAGCCCGGCTGATCTTTAGGGGTCCAGATTTTGCAGCTCTTTCAGAACATCAGCTGACTGGATTTAGAGGAAGGAGAAATGAGGAAGGCTTGGGCGAGTTGCTGTGGGGGGTGCAGTGCTATTGACCGGGGTATGGGTAGCCAGGTGGAAAGCATGGCCAGCCATAGACAAAATGCTTATTGAAATTCTCAGTTATAGTGGATTTATCAGTGGTGACAGTGTTTCCTATCTTCAGTGCAGTTGGCAGCTGGGAGGAGGTGTTCTTATTCTCCATGGACTTTACTGTGTCCCAGAACTTTTTTGAGTTAGTGTTGCAGGAAGCAAAATTCTGATTGAAAAAGCTAGCCTTGGCTTTTCTAACTGCCACACAAGGTAGTGATGCAACCAGTGCAACCCATGCTCTCGATGGTGCAGCTGTAGAATATTTTGAGGATCTGAGGACCCATGCCAAATCTTCTCAGTCTCCCGAGGGGAATAGGCATTGTCGTGCCCTCTTGACGACTGTCTTAGTGTGTTTGGGCCATGATAGTTTGTTGGTGACGTGGACACTTCAAGGAACTTGAAGCTCTCAACCTGTTCCATTACAGCCCCATCAATGAGAATTGGGGCGTGATCAGTCCTCCTTTTCCTGTAAATGTCAGAGTAATGAACACATATATTAATGAGCAGTCCAAATGACTGCTATAGCAGTTCTAGTGTGGGTTTTATAGTAAATGCAAGTCAGTTAAGTAGAAATTCTTCTTTACAATGATGGCCTAACAAAAGGCAGAAGGACTCCTGTGGGGATGGGGGCTGGGATAATAAAAAATAATAAAGAGAAACACATCACGATGAGACACAGCAAAACACTACATAAAGAGAGACCTAAGACAATAGTATGACAGCAACACATTACAACACAGGATGGTGGCAACACATGCCAGCAGCGCAACATCGTAGCAGCACGAAACATGGTACAAACATTATTGGGCACAGATATCAGCACAAAGGGCAAGAAGGTAGAGACAACAATACATCACACGAAGCAGCCAAAACTGTCAGTAAGAGTGTCCAGGATTGAGTATTTGAATGAAGAGATGGAGATAAAATGGTCCAGTTTGAGTGGGTTTTTTTGCAGCTCGTTCTAGTCGCTAGCTGCAGCGAACTGAAAAGACGAGCGACCCAGGGATGTGTGCTTTGGGGACCTTTAATAGAATGTGATTGGTAGAACTGATGTTGTGTGTGGAGGATGAGGGCTGCAGTAGGTATCTCAGATAGGGGGGAGTGAGGCCTAAGAGGGCTTTTAGAAATAAGCATCAACCAGTGGGTCTTGCGACTCGTATACAGAGATGGCCAGTTTACAGAGGAGTATAGAGTGCAGTGATGTGTCCTATAAGGAGCATTGGTGGCAAATGTGATGGCCAAATGGTAAAGAACATCTAGCCGTTCGAGAGCGTCCTTACCTGAAGATGTAGAAATGATGTCTCTATAATCTAGCATGGGTAGGATGGTCATCTGAATCAGGGTTAGTTTGGCAGCTGAGGTGAAAGAGGAGTGATTATGATGGCTTTGCAGTTTTGATATGGGTTGATATGTGCTGAGAGAAGGACAGTGTACCGTCTAGCCAAGTACTTGAATTAGGCGACTACCTCAAGTTCTAAACCCTCAGAGCTAGTAATCACATGGGTGGGGTTAGGGGCATTCTTCTTACCAAACCACATGACCTTTGTTTTGGAGGTTTTCAGAAGAAGGTTAAGGGCAGAGAAACCTTGTTGGACAGGAACATAGCTTTGTTGTAGAGCATTTAACACAGCATCTGGGGAGAGGCCCGCTGAGTATAAGACTGTCATCTGCATATAAATGGATGAGAGAGATCCTACTGCCTGAGTTATGTTGTTGACTTAAATTGAGAAAAGCGTGGGGCCTAGGATCAAGCCTTGGGTTACTCCCTTGGTGACAGGCAGTGGCTGAGACAGCAGATGTTCTGACTTTATACACTGCACTCTTTGAGAGAGGTAGTTAGCAAACCAGGCCAAAGACCCCTCAGAGACACCAATACTCCTTAGCTAGCTGGCCCAAAATAATGGAATGGTCTACCGTATCAAAAGCTTAGGCCAAGTCAATATAAATAGCAGCACAACATTGCTTAGAATCAAGGGCAATGGTGACATAATTTAGGACCTTTTAAGGTTGCAGTGACACATCCATAGCCTGAGTGGAAACTAGAAAATATTAAAGACATCAGGAAAGACACTCATTTTTCCAACACTTTTTGATTGGACATGATTTGGAAAGGCACACACCTGTTTATATAAGGTCCCACAGTTGACAGTGCAGAGCAGAAACCAAAACATGAGTCCCCAAGAACACAGTGGCCATCATTCTGAAATGGAAGAATATTCTAACCACCAAGACACTTCCTAGAGCTGGCCGCTCGGCTAAAATGAGACATCGGGGGGAGAAGGGCCTTGGTCATGGAGGTGACCAAGAACCTGATGGTCACTCTGACAGAGTTCTAGAGTTCCTCTGTGGAGATGGGAAAACCTTCCAGAAGGACAACCATCTATGCAGCACTCCTGCAATCAGGCCTTTATGAGACAGAAGCCAATCCTCAGTTAAAGACACATGACAGCCTGCTTGGAGTTTGCCAAAATGCACCTAAAGACTCTCAGACCATGTGAATCAAGATTCTCTGGTCTGATGAAACCAAGATTAAACTATTTGGCCAGAATGCCAAGTGTCACGTCTGGAGGAAACCTGGCACCATCCCTACGGTGAAAGCATGGTGGTGGCAGCATCATGGTGTGGGGATGTTTTTCAGCGGCAGGGACTGGGGAGACTAGTCAGGATGGAGGCAAAGATGAACAAAGAAAATGTAATTAAAAAAAACTTTTTACAATAAATTAGCAAACATTTCAAAAAAACATATTTTACGAAACCCCCAGATTTCAATCAATTTTAGAATTAGGCTTCAACCTAACAAAATATAGAAAAAGTTAAGGGGTCTGAATACTTTCCCAAGGCACTGTAGGTGTGGAGGGGGATGTGGGATGTATAGACATTATGGACAGTATTTGGATGTATAGACATTATGGACAGTATTTGGATAGAATATGTAGTATATATGAAGAATATGTAGGATAGAATAGTGTATTTACAGCAATGGTTTAACAGGATGGCCTTGACGAAAATACAGTATGTAGACACGTATGAAATGGGTAAAACAATATGTAAACTTTATTAAAGTGACCATTCAATGTACACAGGGTAGCAGCCTCTAAGATGCATGGTTGAGTAACTGGGTGGTAGCTGGCTAGTGACAGTGACTAAGTTCAGGGCAGGGTACTGGGTGTAGGCAGGCTAGTGATGGTTATTTAAGAGTCTGATGGCCTTGAGATAGAAGCTGTTTTTCAGTCTCTCGGTTCCATCTTTGATGCACCTGTACTGACCACACTTTCTGGATGATAGTGGGGTGAGCATGTCGTGTTTCGGATGGCTGAGGTCATTGAAGATCTTCTTGGCCTTCCTGTGACATCGGGTGTTGTAGATGTCCTGGAGGGCTGGCAGTGTGCCCCCAGTGATGCGTTGGGCGGAGCGCACCACTCTCTGGAGAGCCCTGCGGTTGCGGACGCTGGGCGGTGATACTAGGCGGTGATACAACCCGAGAGGATGCTCTCAATGGTGCATCTGTAGAAGTTGGCGAGGGTCTTAGGGGCCAAGCAAAATGTCTCGTTGTTGTTTGTAATCAGGCCTACCACTGTTGAGTCTTCTGCAAACTTGATGATTCCGTTAAAGGCGTGCGTGGCCATGCAGTCATGGGTGAACAGGGAGTACTGGAGTGGGCTGAGAACCTACACAGACGCAGCAAATTGCAACCATGAAAATGCTCATCACATTTCCAGACTCTAAAATGTGAGTAAAGATTCCTGTGGAGTATGTGGTCTCTAATTGCGTTGCTTGCTGCTTAAAAAGCCGGGAAATTTAAAGAATGTGCCTTGCAACGTCTGAATCCGGCTCTAATTAAACATTTGGCAGCACATCACTTTTATACAGAATGCATAGAGTATGTCCGCCTCTATATCCCCCTCACAAGGCTTGGATTAGCTCAGTCTAGAGCTGGGGCAATTTAGAGTAAATAAGATCTCTGGGGAGCTCTCTCTGTCAGCCTGGCCTTTCCACCACGCCTGCTAGCCCGTCCAGCCCACAGTACATGATGGGAAATATTGCCCAATACTTTTTACAGACAGTCTTAAGCTATCTCGGTTTGGACGGCCGCCACAGAATTCTTCCCTGTGTGAATCTTCTGCTCGCTGGGCCCTTTGTTCAGGCAGGATTCAGTAGAGTAGACCACTGCATTGTTTGACAGGAGTTCCAGTAGTTTACCGAGGAACAATTGTCTAATTTCAACGAACTGGCAATTTCCTGGCTGCCTGTCAGCTTAGCTTTGCGATGTTGCATGGAGACATCAGTATTTGAAAGACAGGCCTAACCCCTCTATTGGCTTGTGAGGCTGTTTTTACAATGGACATGAAACTGAATTTAATTTTACTGAGGTAGAAGTTTCTGTACTTTATATTTTTGTTATAAAGTTTCCTCAACCTGCAACGATTGTCACTTGAAAAATAGATGTAAAACGATATTGCTTTGTAATCATATCCCAACCATCTGGTGTTTATTGTTTGAGCTTCTCTCATGACTGTTATTAGATTTCTGACTTCACTCACCATTGTCACTTCAGAACTATGTGATATGCTCGTGAATAGTTTATCTGGTTTCTACAGAACTGTGGATCCCACTCATCTTTTTACAGTCTGGCCAGTGGCCATACACATTCCACTACAGCTGGTCAAACCTGTGTGTGTTTGTTCATGCCCACCACCCACTTTAAATGCTTCCCCAGGGGATGAGAGAGGCTTGTCCTCTGTAGATAGGATGTATCCTAAGCACCCATGTTTGACTCTGTCCAGTCTTCCAGTGTACTCTGTTCAGGTCTGGTGGACACAACTCCACCAGGGGAGAAAGTCTGGTCCAAAGGTGCACAGTTCATGGATTCCTGTAAACCCGGGATTACAGAGGAATCTCAAACATCCAGCTGGGAATTAGCTCTGATAATATGAAGACAAAAGCCCAAGATCTCTTTAACAAATGTTTAATCCTGGGCCTGGAGGAGTGACATGCCTCACAGCACCCACAGGTGTGCACAGGTAAACAATATTGCTGGGGTAAGTTTGACTTTCTGTTTACCTGGAAGAATAATTACGTGAAAATTTGATAGAAATGTTACAATGGCGGGAGATTGTGTTGTTTGTATAGTTCTGCAGAGCGCAAAGACTTCCTGTAGTAGTAGAGCAGCATGGTATCAGTGCCATGCTTGCGATATAGCTCTATACTGGAGGTTATATGTAAACGTCGTAGGCAACATGCGCTCGCTATGCACAGGGTCTTTATCTGGACAGAGACATCGGAATTAGTGCACAAACATGTCCGACTATTTCCTGGAGTATTCCGTTTTCGCTGTAAACAAAGTTAGAAGTTTGCCGTCAGTTATCGTCGGTCTGGAAGTTGACAAAGCACAGCTATATCATATCCTCTCACCAGACACTTCACAGATAGAATTTATTTTGACTGGAATGTCTTTTCCTCCGTCTCATAAACAAATCCTAAGTGTTTCGGGCCGTGTCTTTTTACTTAAACCCCCCCCCCCCATTTCACTGAGATTGTCAGAGGGTTGGGATGAAATCAGCGGGCATGCCAGCTTGCATAGCTGTCCTTCACTTTCATCTGAATACTTGACTGCTTCAGAGGAAATTGCTGCAAACCTATCCGAAAGCCAAACTCAGCCTTTATTGCCTGCCATATACATCCCAGTAAGCGGGTGAAAACCTGAAGCATCCAGGCAGCGCTTGACAGCATCTCTTCCGATCCCCTCCAATCTTGACATTTCTAAAGCACAATAAAATAATGAATTTCTGCTTAGTAAAGCTATCTTCAAATGGAATCTCAAATGTTTGGAAGTACTTTGTCACCTCGTGGCAACATCAGTATACTGAAGTCCCGAAAGCTCTGGAAACTTTAGCAGGAGCTGTGCACAACTAACTGTTGTGTGACTGACAGTGTGTGCTGAGGGTCAGTGTCCTATGCTTTTGAAGGGCAGGTCCTAGGCTTTTGTAGTGTAGTGTTGTTGTTGGAAACATTCAACATGGTTCATGGCTTGTTCCCCAGAGGGATTGTGCTGAATGTCTCTCTCTCTAGTAGTAGGAATGTTCCCATGTTAAGATTCAGGCGATATGGCCCGATCCCTCCAGCTCCTAAAGTCCTCATAACACAGAACCCTGTAAACACAATAAAGCCACATTATGCACAGAGCTTCTTTAATTCATGAGGGTCCCCTCATGAATCTGTTTTCAATTAACGGTATTTGGCAGCCATGGTTTTCCTATGTAAATGAACCCTTAGGTCCAAAGGCCTTTCTGACAGTAATCTACCCATAATTTGCTCTGTGGATTCCTACCTCCTGTACGCCTGAGAGCATGCACACACACACACACACACACACACACACACACACACACACACACACACACACACACACACACACACACACACACACACACACACACACACACACACACACACACACACACACACACACACACACACACACTGGTCTGAGTGACAGTCTGGACTTTCTCCCCTAAACACACTTCACACTCTCTCCAAGGCAGCTATTGTCCTGTGGTAGGAAGGTGATATTCCTTAAGAAAAGGATTTCCAGAACCGTCTCAATGTCGGCATGACAAACATTTCACTCCTCTGTACAGTTCCCCACTGCTGCAATGTGGTCACTCTCATACTGCTGCTCTATTATCTTTTATCTAAGAGTATCATTGAGAGTGAACACTGTCTATAATACAGTTCATACACATTACCATAGAATTATTTGATAATAATCCGTGGGAGGAACTATAGTGTTATCTGCCAAGATGTAAACCTAGAGTACTTTATCCTGTAGCTATACACCTACACCAGCCAGCCCGGAGGCATCTATTCATATTGATAGTAAATATACTGACCGAATATATAAACACAACATGTCAAGTGTTCGTCCCATGTTTCATGAGCTGAAATAAAAGAGCCCAGAAGTTTTCCTTATGCTCAAGAAGCTTATTTTTTCTAAAATGTGTTGCACAAATTTGTTTACGTCCCTGTTAGTGAGCATTTCTCCTTTCCCAAGATAATCCATCCACTTGACAGGTGTGGCATATCAAGAAGTTGATTAAACAGCATGATCATTACACAGGTGCACCTTGTGCTGGGAACAATTAAAGGCCACTCTAAAATCTTCTGTTTTGTCACACAACACAATGCTACAGATGTCTCAAGTTTTGAGGGAGCATGCAGTTGGCATTCTGACTGCAGGAATGTCCACCAGAGCTGTTGCCAGATAATGTCATGTTAATTTATCCAACGTCGTTTTAAAGAATTTGGCAGTACGTCTGACCTCATAACCGCAGACCATGTGTACCCGCCAGCCCAGGACCTCCACATCCGGCTTCTTCACCTGCGGGATCACCTGAGACCAGCCACCCGGACAGCTGATGAAACTGTGGGTTTGCACAACCGAAGAATTTCTGCACAAACTGTCAGAAACCGTCTCAGGGAAGCTCATGTGCATTTTTGTTGTCCTCACCAGGGTCTTGACTTAACTGCAGTTGGGCGTCGTAACCGACTTCAGTGGGCAAATTATCACCTTCGATGGTCACTAGCACGCTGGAGAAGTGTGCTCTTCACGGATGAATCGCGGTTCCAACTGTACCAGGCAGATGGCAGACAGTGTGTATGATGTTGTGTGGGCAAGCAATTTCTGAAGTCAACGTTGTAAACATAGTGCCCCATGGTGGAGGTGGGGTTATGGTATGGGCAGGCATAAGCTACCGGCATCGAACACAATAATATTTATTAATGGCAATTTGAATGCACAGAGATACCGTGACGAGATCCTGAGGCCCATTGTCATGCCATTCATCTACCGCCATCACCTCCTGTTTCAGTGTGATAATGCACAGCCACATTTCGCAAGGATCTGTACACAATTCCTGGAAGCTGAAAATGGTCCAGTTCTTCTACAGTATGGCCTGCATACTCATCAGATATGTCACCTATTGAGCATGTTTGGAATGCTCTGGACCAACATGCATGACAGGGTGTTCCAGTTCCCGCCAATATCCAGCAACATCGCACAGCCATTGAAGAGGAGTGGGACAACATTCTGCAGTACACAATCAACAGCCTGATCAACTCTATACGTAGGAGATGTGTCACACTGCTTGAGGCAAATGGTGGTCACACCAGATACTGACTGGTGTTCTGATCCACGTCCCTACTTTTTTTAAAGGTATCTGTGATCAACAGATGCATATCTGTATTCCCAGTCATATGAAATCCATAGATTAGGGCCTAATTAATGTATTTCAATTGACTAATTTCCTATTTTTGTTCAGTGTAGATGCAGTGCATTCGGAAAGAAATCAGACCCATTCACTTTTCCCACATTTTGTTACGTTACAGCATTATTCTAAAATTAATTAAATAAAAAATGTTCCTCATCAATCTACACACAACCCATCATGACAAAGCGAAAACAGGTTTTTCGACATTTCTGCACTTTCATAAAAAATAAAAACAGATATTATTATTATTTTACTTTTTTACATAAGTATTCAGACCCTTTGCTATGAGACTCGAAGTTGAGCTCAGGTGCATGATGTTTCCATTGATCATCCTTGGGATGTTTCTACAACTTGATTAGAGTTCACCTGTAGTCAATTCAAGTAATTGGACATGATGTGGAAAGGCAAACACCTGTCTATATAAGGTCCCACAGTTGACAGTGCATGTCAAAGCAAAAATCAAGCCATGAGGTCGAAGGAATTGTCTGTAGAGCTCTGAGACAAGATTGTGTCAAGGCACAGATCTGGGGAAGGGTACCAAAACATTTCTGCAGCATTGAAGGTCCCCAAGAACACAGTGGCCTCCATCATTCTTAAATGGAAGAAGTTTGGAACCAACAAGACTCTTCCTAGAGCTGGCCCCCACTCTTTGGTCTAAATGCCAAGCATCACGTCTGGAGAAACATGGCACCATCCCTACGGTGAAGCATGGTGGTTGCAGCATCATGTTGTGGGGACGTTTTTCAGCGGCAGGGACTGGGAGACGAGTCAGGATTGAAGCAAAGATGAACAGAGCAAAGTGCAGAGAGATCCTTGACGAAAACCTGCTCCAAACCACTCAGAACATCAGACTAGGGCGAAGGTTAACCTTCCAACAGGACAACGACCCTAAGTACACAGCCAAGACCACACAGGAGTGGCTTTGGGACAAGTCTCGGAATGTCCTTGAGTGGCCCAGCCAGAGCCCGGACTTGAACCCAATCGAACATCTCTGGAGAGACCTGAAAATAGCTGTGCTGCAACGCTCCCCATCCAACCTGATAGTGCTTGAGAGGATCTGCAGAGAAACTTGGGAGAAACTCCCCAAATACAGGTGTGCCAAGCTTGTAGCGTCATACCAAAAAAGACTTGAGTCTGTAATCGCTGCCAAAGGTGCTTCAAAAAAGTTCTGAGTAAAGGGTCTGAATATTTATGTAAATGTGATAAATGTTTTTTATACATTTGCTAAAATAAATTTAAGAAAGCTTTGAAAAAGTCAAGGGGTCTGAATACTTTCCAAATGCACTGTATTCTCTCAGCAGAAAATAATATAATTTGTTTCCTCATCCACAATGATTCAGAACTTAAGTGTATTTTCATATTATCTTCCAAACCTTACAAGTACAAACCTGTACTGATTTTTAGAATACCTCTTACTTCTGCTAGTATTCCTTGGCCAACCTACGACTGTTTTGTGAAAGGGATATGTTGACGGATGAGGACACTTGTCTCAGAGAGCACTGGTGAAGTGAGCTGGCGTAAGATAGCACTGAGTAGAGACATGGGAAAGTGGTTGTCAGTTATTTGTGGAAGAAGATGAGGGCAGAGGGAGGGAGGTTTATAGAGAGCAGAGTCATTCCTGAGGTTGTGTAGTGAGCTTTGGCCGCTGACAGACAAACTCCCCAAGCTGACCTAATTGGTGCCGAGCACTGAAGCCAAACGGAAGGAGCTGATTGGACACAATGAGCTGAGGATAGTGATGGTGATGGTGGCTGGGTAGAGAGACATGGTTGAGCTCTCCGTATGTGTGTGTGTGTGTTTAGGGATGTTGACGGGGAGGATTTAAGAGAAGCACACACTGCTTGGAAACATGTCTCAGTGCTGTCTGGGTAATGAATAGAGTGGGGATACGAGGGAGAGGAGAGAGAGAGAGCACTGGCCTTCATACGGACCCCTAGGCTACTGTCTCACTAATTATGTATGATGAGTTTCCAAAATGGCAAGAAATTAGTTGTGCATTTCGATGAGGTTAAATTGACATCTGTTGGGGATTTTGGTGACTTGCATCTGCTGCAATTCTTGCACATCTTTCTCAGAATGTCTAAAACTGTTACCTAAAGTTACTCCAGCCATATTCAGGACACCCTCACGCTGAAATTAGAACGTTTGCAGAGACAACTATCTCTTAACCCACTCCTTCCGCTCTGTCACGTTTGCTGTCCGATGCCTTTGATAGCACACTTTGTAGTGGGATACAATCTGACATCAAGGCTCAGAGACTCACACAGTCAGTCAATGGCCTTATTTCTCTCTTATTCCTTTGTTATAGTAGCTCACTGTCAAATATTTCACTCATACTACTCCACTTTAGTTAACTGCTCTTCAACTTCTTTTTAAGGAGGCCTATATGTTATTTGCTAATATCAACAGGACTTCCAACCAATCAAGTGTGTATTTTTCATAGGTGTAGCTTCTCTCTTTGATAAAGCACTGGTGAATTACTTATTTTGGTGTTTTTGTAATCACCTGATTTTGATGTTGGAAGAGAAGGTCATTTTATTGATAATCAGAATTTAGTCACTGAAGTCAGTCACCCGAATTGATGACAACTAATGCATATATCCTATTCAAGACATCAAGGCTCCCTGATTTTGAAATGAAAGATTGTTGCTGCACAGGGTGCCTGTCTGTTGGCCTCACTGAAGGTGAAGCTGAAATCCTCTGTCAGCAAATCAATTGTAAAGATCGGATCAGGAGAAAGCTCTCTATATGTTAGCCAACAGAATGTCCAAATAGGATTGTCTTGTTTCTCTTTTTCTTTTCGTACTAGGTTGTTATTGGAATCCACAAATCGTTTGTTATAAGACATGAGAAGTTGAAAGCTTTAGGAGGCTTGCAATATCAAAACTGTTATTGCTAGTAGCTGAAGCTCTCTCCCCCTTTCAACTAGCCATAGAAGCCCGTGATCTCCAATGTTTACAAGGAAATATTTTCTGTCTTGAAAAAGTGGTAATACTATGGTGGAGAAGCAGATCCACATTTTTATTAGATATCTAAACTGGGCGGTAATTACAAGCCTGAAGGATTGCCTTTGCAATGAGATTAACATTCTGAATATGTATCACACAGCCCAGAAGGTGATTAATATGATTGCTTTGGTATGTTAAGAATGCATTATAATATCCTCTTCCCTGAACACTGGCTGAATGGTAAGATGCCTACCACACCTGGTACACACCTGGTAAGATGCCCACCACACCTGGTACACACCTGGTAAGATGCCCACCACACCTGGTGTTTTTTCTCTTAACTGTGACACTGGCTTAGAATTATTAGCCAGACAGAACACAGTCAGTTTCGTCAAAATCAAGAATGAGCTTATGAACCAGCAATTACATGTGAAATCCTAAGTGGGAATGGATGGTTGGGCATTTCAACAAAACAAAAAGATTAAAGGATTTTTTTTTATATAGATTGTGTTCTATCCTAATTGTTCTCTTGTATAATTGTTGTCATGTAATCGAAAGAAGGGACTAAGGTTTTGACGGAGAGGGATTTGATTCAGTTCAGGTTGAGGAGCTTTCTGTTAAGATGAAAGAGGAGGTAGCGAAGCACTCATGCCTCATGTCAGAGATACTAATGAACAGCCCAACAACAAAATACCAAAAGATTTTTCTCTTAGTGCTGTAGCATGTTTTTTTAACAGGTTAAATGTATTAACCCCTCCACCACCCACCCTCTTTTAGGACACATATCTTAGTTTTTTGTTACAGCTTTTTTGCTACATATACATACAGTTGAAGTCGGTTTACATACACCTTAGCCAAATACATTTAAACTCAGTTTTTCACAATTCCCCACATTTAAACCCAGTAAATATTCCCTGCCTTAGGTCACCACTTCATTTTAAGAATGTGAAATGTCAGAATAATAATAGAGAGAATCATTTATTTCAGCTTTTATTTATTTATTTATTTCATCACATTCCCAGTGGGTCAGACATTTACATACACTCAATTAGTATTTGGTAGCATTGCCTTTAAATTGTTTAACTTGGGTCAAATGTGTCGGGTAGCCTTCCACAAGCTTCCCACAATAAATTGGGTGAATTTTGGCCCATTCCTCCTGACCGAGCTGGTATAAGTCAGGTTTGTATAGGCCTCCTTGCTCGCACACGCTTTTTCAGTTCTGCCCACTAATTTTCTACAGGTTTGAGGTCAGGGCTTTGTGATGGCCACTCCCAATACCTTGATATTGTCGTCCTTAAGCCATTTTGCCACAAATTTGGATTTATGCTTGGGGTCATTGTCCATTTGGAAGACCCATTTGCGACCAAGCTTTAACTTCCTGACTGATGCTTCAATATGTTGCTTCCTGATGTTGCTTCAATATATACACATCATTTTCCTCCCTCATGAACCAATATATTTTGTGAAGTGCACCAGTCCCTCCTGCAGCAAAGCACCCCCACAACATGATGCTTCCACCCCCGTGCTTCATGGTTGGGATGGTGTTCTTTGGCTTGCAAGCCTCGCCCTTTTTCCTCCAAACATAACGATGGTCATTATGGCCGAAAAGTTTAATTTTTGTTTCATCAGACCAGAAGACATTTTTCCAAAAAGTACGATCTTTTTCCACATGTGCAGTTGCAAACCGTAGTCTGTTTTTTTAATGGCGGTTTTGGAGCAGTGGCTTCTTCCTTGCTGAGCGGCCTTTTCAGGTTATGTCGATATAGGACTCGTTTTACTGTGGATATAGATACTTTTGTACCTGTTTCCTCCAGCATCTTCACAAGGTCCTTTGCTGTTGTTCTGGGATTGATTTGCCCTTTTCATTCACATTTTTTACCTCCGATGAAACCAGTTCCTTCAGCCAATTTGTATCTTTAATATATGGCAGGCAAACAAGTTCCTTTAGCCAATTTGTATCTTTAATATATGGCAGGCAAACAAGTTCCTTCAGCCAATTTGTATCTTTAATATATGGCAGGCAAACAAGTTCCCTACCTAAAGCTGCAATCAGTTGGTTGTACATTTGGATTGAGCAGATATTCCTATATGTGACATAACTTCTCCGTTTCTATTCATACTATCATTAACAAATAGAATACATTTTTTAAACGTTTTTTTTTCCATAAATTGTGTTTTTTTATTAATCAGTATATTTGACCATAACATTTGTTGCAATATTTGTTCTATCATTTCTGGAGGATAAAACTGAAATTGTAACCAGCTTTAAATGGCTTGTTTATTAAGAAAGGGTGGCACTTTAAACAAAATTTCATTTTCAATTAGTCAAAAGTTTTCAGCTAGTCGGAAATGAGAAGTTGTAATCTGTATGAAGGCAAAAATGATTTTTTTTAACAAAGGATGAGCCTTTCTTAATAATCTACTGGAGAACCATTTTTGGTTTAAGTATAATTTATGTATGAGTGAAGCTTTGTGAGAGGTTTAAACCTTTAATATTGAATAATTGTACTCCCTCAAACTCATATTCATTATATAAATAGTCACATTTAATTTAGTCTGGCTTAGCATTCCAATAAAAATGAAATATTTCTTGCTCATATGATTTTAAAAAACAAGTCATCTGGAGTAGGCAGTGCCATTAGTACGTAAGTAAACTGTGACAAGACCAAAGAGTTAATCAATGTGATTTTACCATGAATAGACAACTATTTATCTCTCCATGGTTGCAGAATCTTATCTATTTTTGCTAACTTTCTATTGAAATGAATTGTGGTAAGTTCATTTATATTATTTGAGATGTGAATGCCAAGTATGTCTACTTCAACATCCTGTAATGGTCCTGTGTGTAGCTGGTGTAGAGAGTCAGGCGCAGGACAGCAGAATTGAGTAATCAATGTACTTTACTCAAAATAACCAAATACAAAGCAACAATGCGAGCCCACAATAACAGACCGATATACAACGAACAATCACTCACAAACAAAAGATGGGGAACAGAGGGTTAAATAATAAACAAGTAATTGGTTGAGTGAAGCCAAGTGTGAAAGACAAAGACAGAACAAATGGAAAATGAAAAGTGGATCGGCGGTGGCTAGAAGGCCGGCAACGTCGACCGCCGAACGCCGCCCGAACAAGGAGAGGAAGTTGTGACAGTACCCCCCCCCCCCCCCCCCTTGAAGCACGGCTCCAGCAGCGCGCCGACACCGACCTCGGGAACGACCCGGAGGACGAGGCACAGGGCGATCCGGATGGGGACGGTGGAAATCCCGCAGCAACGAAGGGTCTAGGATGTCCTCCACCAGCACCCAGCATCTCTCCTCCGGACCATACCCCTCCCCCTCCACGAGGTACTGAAGGCCCCTCGCCCGACGCCTGAAGTCCAGGATGGCTCGAACAGCATACGCCGGCGCCCCCTTGATGTCCAGAGGGGGCGGAGGAACCTCCCGCACCTCAGATTCCTGGAGTGGACCAGCCACCACATGGAACGAGACACACACCAGAGACACATGGAACGAGGGATTAATACGATAATCTGGGGGAAGCTGTAACCTGTAGCATACCTCGTTTAGCCTCCTCAGTACTTTAAATGGCCCCACAAACCATGGGCCAACACCCTGCAGGGCAGGAGGAGGGACAGGTTTTGGTTCGAGAGCCAGACCCGGTCCCCCGGTGCAAACACCGGTGCCTCGCTGCGGTAGCGGTCGGCACTCTATTTTTTTCCGTCTCACGTTGTAGGTGCACATGGGTGGCGTCCCAGGTCTCCTCCGAGCTCTTAAACCATTCGTCCACTGTAGGAGCTTCTATCTTGCTCTGATGCCAAGGTGCCCGAACCAGCTGATACCCCAGTACGCCCTGGAAAGGAGAGAGGTTAGTGGAGGAGTGGCGGAGTGATTTTTGGGTCATCTCTGCCCAGGGGATGAATGGGATGAACTCTCTCTTCCGGTCCTGGCAATATGACCGCAGAAACCTACCACATCTTGGTTTACTCTCTCCACCTGCCCGTTACTTTTGGGTTGAAAACCTGAGGTGAGGCTGGCCGAGACCCCCAGACGTTCCATTACCTCTCTCCAGAACCTGGACCTGAACTGGGAACCCCGATCAGAAACTATGTCCTCAGGCACCCCGTAGTGCCGGAAGACGTGTGTGAACAGGGCCTCCGCAGTCTGTAGGGCCGTAGGGAGACCGGGCAAAGGGAGGAGAAGGCAGGACTTAGAAAACTGATCCACAACGACCAGGATCAGGGTGTTGCCCTGTGAGGGAGGAAGATCCGTCAGGAAGTCCACCGACAGGTGTGACCACGGCCGTTGTGGAACGGGTGGGGGTTGTAATTTCCCTTTGGGCAGGTCCCTGGGAGCCTTGCACCGGGCATGCACCAAGCAGGAAGAAGCATAATCCCTCACGTCCTTGGCCAAGGTGGGCCACCAGTACATCCCACTAAGGCAACGCACCATCTGACCGATGCCAGGATGACCAGAGGAGGGTGAAGTGTGGGCCCAATAGATCAAACGGTCGCAGGCGGAACGTACAGGTGCCCAGCTGCACACTGGGAGGGGGGGGTGGCTCTGTGCAAAACGCCCGCTTGATATCCGTGTCCAGCTCCCACACCACCAGTGTCACCAGGCAAGAGGCCGGAAGTATGGGAGTATGATCCATGGACCGCTCCTCTGTGTCATACATCCAGGACAGTGCGTCTGCCTTAGCGTTCTGGGAACCTGGTCTGTAACAGAGTGAAAACAAAATGGGTAAAGAACATAGCCCACCTTGCCTGGCGAGGGTTCAGTCACCTCGCCGCCCGAATGTACTCCAGATTGCGGTGGTCAGTCCAGATGAGAAAAGGGTGTTTAGCCCCCTCAAGCCAATGTCTCCACGCCTTCAGAGCCCTGACAACAGCCAACAGCTCCCGGTCCCCCACATCATAGCTTCGCTCCGCCGGGCTGAGCTTGTTCGAAAAGAAAGCACAGGGGCGGAGCTTTGGTAGCGTGGCCGAGCACTGAGAGAGCATGGCTCCTATCCCAGCCTCGGATGCGTCCACCTCTACTATGAACGCCAAAGAGGGATCCGGATGAGCCAGCACGGGAGCCGAGGTAAACAGAGCCTTCGGGTGACCAAAAGCCCTGTCTGCCTCATCCGACCACTGCAGCCGCACCAGTCCCCCCTTCAGCAGTGAGGTAATGGGAGCTGCTACCTGACCAAAACCCCGGATAAACCCCCGGTAGTAGTTGGCAAACCCTATAAACCGCTGCACTTCCTTTACCGTGGTGGGAGTCGGCCAATTACACATGGCTGAAATGTGGCCACACTCCATCTCCACCCCAAGTGGAAATGCGGTACCCTAGGAAGGAGACGGACTGTTGGAAGAACAGACATTTCTCAGCCTTGACGTACAGGTCATGCTCCAACAGTCGACCAAGCACTCTGCGCACCAGGGACACATGGGTCCTGTGTGTAGCTGGTGTAGAGAGTCAGGCACAGGACAGCAGAATTGAGTAATCAACGTACTTTACTCAAAATAACCAAATACAAAGCAACAATGTGAGCCCACAATAACGGACCGATATACAATGAACAATCACTCACAAACAAAACATGGGGAATAGAGGGTTAAATAATAAACAAGTAATTGGTTGAGTGAAGCCAGGTGTGAAAGACAAAGACAGAACAAAGGAAAATGAAAAGTGGATCGGCGGTGGCTAGAAGGCCGGCGACGTCGACCGCCGAACGCCACCCAAACCGACTTCGGCGGAAGTCGTGACACATTTACCCATTTTATTGGTAAACTACATGGTAGTGTAAAGACAATTTCTTAAACAATCCAATACGTAATAATGGTACACTTGTCATAATTAGGTTTTAATCCAGAAAAGTGATCAAGATCTTCAATGAGACAGTGCAGGGATCCTGATTGCGAATTTAAGAAAGAACTTGAATCATTGGCATACATTGACACTTTTTGTTTTTATCCCCTGGATTTCTAACCCCTTTACAGTATGTTCTTGTTGGATCTAATTTTAATCGCTAGCATTTCAATGGCCATAATCAATAGATATGGAGACAAATGTCAAAGGCCGGCTCATAACCTGTGGCAAAAAATGAGGTGACGCGAACAACAGGTATAGGCCAATCAAAAAGGTTCTTTATTGTAAACCAAAACTATTAACTTTAAACAAAGAAAAATGAATGAGGTGTGAAAGTATCATAATGAAAGGTGTATGTAAAGTTCAGGGATGCGTGAATCTGTGTGTGTGTGAATGACTGAGTGAAAACTATGCAAAACTACAAAGGAACAAATAAAACCGGATCATACCTGGAGGAGCAGAGAGAGAAAGAGGGAGAGAGACGCGTGATTAGTGAAACAGTTTAAATACTTTGAGCCCAGGTGACTCCAATCACTAACGACCCTCCTCTGCCTGCAGGAGGAACCGCCTCTGCACTGCAGAGGGGCCGTGACACCCCCCTCCTTAAAATGAGGGTCCCACCCTCAACCCAAATTTCGCCCCAACATATTCAAAACAATAAAATTCCCCAACAAGAAAAAAAAGGATATCAGTCCCGGCTCCTAGTAGTAGCCCTGTGTCCTCCAACTGACTGTCCGCCCCTCAAACTAAGCAGCCCTGGTACCTGGGGAGCAATTTAAGAGGAAAGAGGCACAGACAACCCGTAGGGGTCAGCCGAGAGAAGATACAAACTAGGTTAAAGGATCACGGGACAGAGCATCAGCAATGATATTATCCTTACCACTAATGTGTCTAATATCAAGGTTGAATGGTTGCAAGAACAAAGCCCAACGCATCAGGCGCTGGTTGGGATTTTGCAGGGACTTCAGAAAAATAAGTGGGTTGTGGTCAGTGAACACAGTTAAAGGGGTCAAACCAGAACCAACATAGACCTCGAAGTGCTGTAAAGCCCAAGTGAGACCCAAAGCCTCCTTTTCAATTACAGAATAGTTTTGCCGATACTTATTAAATTTCCGGGAGAAGAAACTGACTGGACACTCAACATTGTTATCATTCTCCTGGAGAAGCACAGCCCCAGCACCGATTTGACTGGCGTCTACCTGCAATTTGAAAGGTTTCCCAAAATTTTGTGCTGACAACACAGGGGGCCAAACACAAAAGAGCCTTAACTGCATCAAATGCCTCTTGACACTGGGTGGACCAGATAAATTCAGACTTGGCCTTCAACAGATTGGTCAGTGGAGACATTACTACCAAAACGTTTTTACAGAAATCACGGTAGTACCCCGCCATTCCCAGGAAGCGCATCAGTTCTTTCTTTGTGGAGGGCTGTGAGAACTGCTTCACAGCCTGGACCTTGGCTTCCACGGGACAGACAAAACCCTGACCAACAACCTTGCCTAGGTATGTGACTGTAGCTTTGGCAAACTCACATTTTGCCAAATTAATAGTCAACCTGGCCCACACCAGTCTTTCGAACAGGGCTTGCACTCTACAAACATGCTCCTCCCAAGAGTCTAAGTAAATGACAATACCATTGTCCAACATATACTGCACCTCTGTTTCCAATTGCAGGCTCTTCTCCTCAGATACACAATAAAATATCTGTTTGATAGGCTTAGCATCTCCGATGTCTATATCATGCTCAATTAAGTGGGTTTGCGATAGAGTGTCAGAAAACAAAACAGGGTATTTTCTAATAAGAGCTACCAATTCATCACGTTTCTCAGAGTCTAAATGATCTACCAAATCCCAAAGGTTTTGCAAAGTCTAGGAGTTTTTTAACCGACCTTGTAAGACCTCATCCGAAACCCTAACTTCCTCCTCTTCTCCCCCCTCCACCAAATTAAAGCCACAAGATGCAGTGACTGGAGCAGCAGTCAATGCTGTCCTCGCCGCTGGAGTGCCTTCAACTTTGCTTAGATCACGGGAGTGATAACATTTTAACAGGTTCACATGGCATAATTTAGAGGACTTCCTATGACCAGGGGTTTCAATAAGATAGTTCAAATCTGACACTTTACGCAACACAGTGAAAGGACCACAGTATTTTGCCTGAAATGGTGAACTTACAAGAAGAGCAAGTACACGATCACCGGGACGAAACTCACGCAGCTCAGCCTGTCCGTCATATTTCAGTTTCATTTTCCGTTGAGAAGATTTTAGTTTTTCTTTCGCCAGTTCACCAGCCCTATACAACTTCATCCTAAAACTATTTACATAGTCAATAAGGTTCCGAGGTGGTTCCTCAGGCAAACAACCATCCTGCAACACTGCTAAAGGCCCACGCACCTTATGACCAAACACTAAGACATTTGGGCTAAACCCTGTGCTTTCCTGCACTACTTCATGAGCAGCTAGTAACAGCCAAGGTAACCCCTCCTCCCAATCTGCAGACAGTTCTGTACAGATTTTAAAGTTTGATGAAAATGTTCCAAAGCTCCCTGGCTCTGGGCATGGAACGCAGTAAACTTGTTGCGTTTAACTTTAAGCTGTTTGAGAACCTGAGCAAATAAATGGGAGGTAAAGTTAGACCCCAGATCTGACTGGATGATTTTTGGAATCCCAAATGTTGAAATAAATTGAGTTAACGCTTTAACTACTGATTTTGAAGTTATGGTACGCAAGGAAAAAGCTGCCGGATATCTAGTTGCTTGACACATAACAGTTAATAAGTAGCTATGACCTGACTTGGACCTTGGTAAAGGCCCAACACAATCGATAATAAGATGCTCAAAAGGTTGCCCTATGGCTGGTATTGTATACAAAGGTGCTGGCTTTACAACCTGGTTTGGCTTGCTTGTGCGCTGACACGTATCACAAGTTTTAATAAACTGAGCTACATCCCGCTTTTAACGTGGCCAGAAAAAATAAGTATGCGATCATAAGTTTTACGAACACCCATATGACCTGCCACATCACCATGTGAAGTTTGCAACACTTTATTTCACAAAGTAGTAGGTACAACTATTTGAAAGACTGGTTCTCCTAGACCCTGATCATAGTGTGGAACCCATTTCCTGACCAACAGCCCATCAAGAAGAAAATAACACTGAGCACTATTCCTCACCACTAAATCAGGAACAACTTTATCAAACAGATCAGCCAAGGTAGTATCAGTCTTTTGCTCAGCCATCAATGAATCTCTAGAACTAGTCAACTGTTCTGTCTGGAGTTTGACTGGCAACTCAATACTTTCTGGCTTACTCTCCATCTCCTTAGGAGAAGCCGCGCGGGTAACCGCACAAACTGGAAATACGTCAGGAGACATGCAGTTTTGATCCGGAGATTCCCTTGCAGGTGACACTGAAGGTTGCTTCTTACAGATGTTTAGTTTGCCATCTGCCCACACCTTACTACCTGCCAAGTCATTCCCCAAAATCATGTGGACTCCCTTTACTGGCAACTGGGGTCTAACCCCAACATCTAAATCACCCTCTACCAGACCACATTTTAGGGTAACTTCATTCATGTAAAGGACAAGAGAATGGAACTAAACCCATACCACATACCATTACACAACTGCCAGTATCAGACTATTTAGAGAACAGCAAAACAGATTCCAGAATAAAATAATCTAAAGCTCCAGTGTCTCTTAAGATCTTGATTGAAACATTTTGGTTGCCATCTACCAGGGACACTACACCATCTGAAATAAAAGCTGAAAAATCACAGTGGGAAGACTGAGAATCAAACTCAACGAGTGGCTGAAAAAGCTAACTCTGGTGGTCAGAGCCTGTAACAGGACTTGCCATCACAGCAGGTTTAACTTGACCTGAATTTTTTTTATTTAAGCAGAGGACAACCTTTCTTCCAATGTCCTTCAACTATACAGTAGCGGCAGGTATTAGCACTAACCGGTGCTTTACGTCCTCCAGACCCAAACTTCTGCTGAGGCCTTTGGAAAGAAGCTCCAAAAAAAGGTGACCTACTATTCCTTATTTTTATGGTACATGTCACTGTTTGACTCAAAATGGCTTTTATGTGTTAGCCTGTACTCATCTGCAAAGATTGCTGCATCACTTGGAGACTTAACTTTACGTTCCTTCATGTATGTAGCAACCTGGTCAGACACAGAATATTTGAACTGTTCTAACACAATCAAATTAGACAGACCCTCAAAAGTACTAACTTCAGAAAGTGTACACCAACGATTAAATGAGGAAGTCAAATCACGAACAAACTCAGAATAGGTTTGTGAATCTAACTTTTTCCTGTAACGAAAACGTTGACGATATGACTCTGGCACAAGCTCGTAGACCTTCAGAACTGCTGATTTAACTTTAGCAAAAACTTTACTGTCAGCTACACTCAGTGCTGCAAAAGCCTCACATGCTTTACCTGTACACATTGCAACAACATAGTCATGTCCAAATCTGACCAAGCTCTAGCTTCCACAATACGCTCAAATAAAGCAAAGTATGTGTCTGGATCTGACTCATCAAATTTAGGCAACAAACGAAGATTCTGTGAACCATCAAACTGTGGTAATCCTTCTGGTCTATTAGCATTTCTCAATCCCTCTATCTCTAACTGCATTTGTAACAGCTCCCTCTGCTGCTCAAAAGTTAATGAAGGGACTAGACTGAAAACCTACACCCTCACTACTAGCAGACTGACCCCAAAAAACACCCATTTCTCTTAAGACCCTGCTTTAATCTAGTTTTAACAGTCTCTTTAATTTTTTATCAATAATCTCAATCTGATAATGTTCAGCAATTTCAATTAACTGCTCTTTAGTACACAACTCTAAGGCTACCTCTGAAGGAGCTTAAACAAACCTACTCAAAATGGAAGACATTTTCCTCAACCAATACAACTATTACAAATGCTCCAAAAAACACACAACTCACCTGCTGTCAGTCTGGGTTCAAGGACAGGAGCCACACCCCACTATCCTCCAAAAACAACTAACTAACTGGCCCTGGTCTTCGTGCAGTCACGTGGTGGGGTTTTATGGACACAAAACCAGTGGAGTGGAAAAGACAACCATAACCACGGAGGTGCTCCCGAGCCGATGTAAGGGAAAAGGGAAAGGGATGCTCTACCCACGTTCACTGCCACCCAAAACAAAAACACCACAAGCCTCCTATTGACACTCGCTGATAAGCCTGAACAGGAGAGGACTCCCACCTGAACAAAACCCAGAGTGAATTGCTAAAAAATTTAGCTACCAAGCTAACTAAACCAAAAGAACACATGGCTCTCAACCCTCGCTTCAACAATATTGGCCCAAATAAAACATCCCCTCAAACAAAACATTTGGCAATCTGAACTAAACTACCCCAAGTTAACTACAAAACAATAATCAAATAAGCCAAATTGAAAATAAATAAACGTATCCATAATAAGACAAAGACAATCTAGACAAACTTAATCAATGATGACAAAATGTTAAAGTAAACGAAACTAAAATACTAAAGAAAGACTAATGTACAATTAACTTTAACTTACGGATGAGCCCCCACTTGTCACAGGACAGCCATGTTTTACTCCTCTTAAAAGCTCAATCATTTCTGAGAAGTAACCATTATTTACTATTTTACATCTGAGGTTGCTGTACATAACTTTAACCCATTGTATAAGAGATTCACCAAAATTAAAGTAATCCAGACATATATACATAAATTCTAGTCATACTTCATCAAACACCTTTTCAAAATGTGCAAGTTCTCCCACTTAAAAAGATGAGAGAGGCCTGTACTTTTCATCGTAGGTACACTTCAACTATGACAGACAAAATGAGGGAAAAAATCCAGAAAATCACAATTACTTATTTTCCACCATAATTTGCAAATAAATTCATTAAAAATCCTGCAATGTGATTTTCTGGATTTTGTTTTTTTCATTTTGTCTGTCATAGTTGAAGTGTACCTATGATGGAAATTACAGGCCTCTCTCATCTTTTTAGTGGGAGAACCTGCACAATTGGTGGCTGACTAAATACTTTTTTGCCCCACTCTACCTCTACTGGTATATCATCAAGCCCTGGTGTTTTTCCAGACTGAAAAGATGTTATTGCCTCAAAAATTGCTTTTCTGTAAGTTGGCCTTTCTGTAAATGTGTTCATTTTACATTATAATTAGGAAATACATCCTTACAGTTAACATCATTCAGTGGAAATAGAGGAGACCGAAAAGAAAACATATGCTTAAAATATGTTGCTTCCTCTTTCAGAATATAATTTGTTGAATCATGGGTAACTCCATCATTTGTAACGAGTTTCTGTAAATTATTTTTGGTAGTATTTCGATGTTGAAGATTCAAGAACATTTTTGTGAATTTTTCACAATTGTCCATTCAATTCGCTTTATTTGTGTAATACACTAAGTACCTCCAATACTTTTTGTTTTTCCTCTGACCTATTTTGTGCCTCTATAGGACAGTTTCCATGACCATCGACCTGCTCTGTAGCTTCCTCTAGTTCCGTTATTAGTCTAATCTTTTTTGACCTAAACTGCTTTTGTTTTCATGAAGGTATTGTATTGAATTACCTCTAAAAGTACATTTGAAAGTGTCCCATACAATAAGGGGATCTGCTGTACCTATGTTGTACAAGAAAAGTAAATGATGAATTATTTTGTCTTAGTTAAGAACAAATTGTCATCCAATAGGCTTTGATTAAATTTCCAATATCCCCGTCCACGTGGAAATTCTGTAAGGGTTATATGGAGGCCAATTAGATGGTGGTCCGATTGCATTCGTTCTCCTATTAATACTTTTTTACTTTTGATGCCAGCAAGAGCGAGACTAGGAAGTAATCAAGGTGGCTAGTTTGATTAAGCCTCCTCCATGTATATCTCACGAGGTCAGTGTTTTTCAACCTCCATATATCCACTAGTTCTAATGTATCCTTGATATTCATGATCACCTTAAGTGCTTGAGGGGGCTGGTTTGTGGAGTGATTTCCTTTACGATCTATTGAGGTACTTAAATCCGTATTATAATCTCCCACCATAATAATAGATTATTTCATTGCTTGTGAGCTCAATAGATTTTTATATATATTTTCAGAAAAAGTGTGGATCATCATTATCTGTCCCATATAGATTAATTAGTCAGGTCTGTTTTTAGTCCAATAGCATATTTAAAATAATCCATCTTCCTTGCGGGTCTGTTTGCACAGTTTGCACAATTGGATCAAAATGTGTATTAATTAGTATAATCACCCCTTTTGAGTTTCTTTGCCCATGACAAATATATATTTCTCCTTCCCAGTCCTTTTTCCACCCAACCTCATCTATATTTATAGAATGAGTTTCCTGTAAACAATAGATATTATATTCTTTCTCTTTTAGCCATGTAAAATGTGTATTTGTTTATGATCTGCTAAGCCGTTACAATTATAACTTTCTATACTTACTTACCATAATGATACCCATGTTTCAATTATACTTACCACAACCAATGTTTGTAAACTTACTATTAAAAAGCACCACGATGATTAAGTGTCCATATAGCTGTACCATAATAATTTGCACTGTTAAGCATACTGTAGCTGCAACTTTGTAAACCTCCAATTGTCCTAATATTCCACCCACCAAAACCTCCCCCCATATCTAGGTCTTTTGTCACTAAGACCATCAGACCATCTCCCTGACTCATGACGCACCTTTACATCCTAAGGCAAACCCTTGACCGACAATTGGCATTGGCCAGAGGGAAATATGGGCAGTCCCATGATAACATAAATATCTATGAGGATGCTTAAGAGAACTAAGCAAATAACATGGAAAAAAATCCTAGCATGGCTAAAAGCATGTCAGCCCAGCCTGCTTAGTTCATTGGATTCAATTGTTCCAATTTTTTTTAGGAGAAGAGAATGAAGAGAAAACAACCTAAATATATTGCAAGTAAAAATTTGTCTTAGGCATCACATTATATCCTGTTGTAATTCCTGTTGTGTCGTGCCGTGGCTGTGCCAAAGCGGACCGCAAACCAAAACCCGGGCAACCCTCTATGGGAAGGCATACCCAAGTTCAACTCACAATCGACTCCGACACAACCACGGCACGACTGCGAAGGACACATGCAGTACTGACAATCTAGAGCGAGTACATTTTTTAAATGTAAAAGGGTAATAACACCAATTATTTTAGGATCATATAGGCCTTTTCCAATAGAGAATCGAGGCAGGTTTTTAATTATATAATAATTTATCCTATCTCTATAATAAATCTGTTCTTATTCATTAAGTCTTATCTTAAAAGCTAATCGTTCCAATTCACATCGGCGAACAAGGGCCGCACCATAAAACAGCTTTTAAGTCATAATATACCGCGACCTCTACAATTAGGCCATACCATATTAAACTTTAAAAAACGACCATGGTATTTCTAATGTACAATCTTTAACTTAAATGAATAATAAATCATAAAGAAGAAAAGGTCAGCCTTACCTATCTTCGCCTTCTCCGAAATCAAAACCTGATATTATGTCCATATAGTCCAAAGTACCATAATGCCTAAATAGAAAAAGGATAAGTTCATCATACTGTCGTGTCTTTACTATCATTACATTGAAGACTTATAGTTTTTATCAAATATTCTCTGTAATTAGTATTATGCGATCAACTGATTAATCATGTAACTGTATTTAACTAGGAAGTCAGGGCACCAAGGAAAAATATTCAGATTACAAAGTTATCATTTCCTAAAATAACTTTTCAGATATTTTATCTGATCAATTAGTCTTCGACTTAATGAATGATTTACTTTACCTCACGTTAGTCTCATTTATTTACATTTACATTTAAGTCATTTAGCAGACGCTCTTATCCAGAGCGACTTACACGTCATTCGTCTCATTCCAAAACCCAGTCTTCACTATGAGTCATCCATACATCAATTGTCTTAAATCATTTATTTATTACTAACTAAGTAATTCACAGAAATTTATAAACAAACAAACAAACAAGCTAAATGTGGTTACAAGAAATAATATGGGAATGTGCCCTAGTGGGCTAAACCGGCATGGCGGCTTGTTAGACAAAAGGGGAAGTGGGGGTCGACTAAGAAGTCACTACAGAGTGATAGTTCTAACAATTAGATTGGTTTGTTGAGAGTGACATTAATTTGTTTAGTTATAGAATGGATGTTTCGGCGGTTGTCATTCTTTGCGTTCAATGATACCAAATTCCTAGCTGCAGACTAGTAATTAATATCAAAGACTTGTTCTTATTTTGTCGGTATCAATAGTCTAAGAGTTTATCCACGTGGTATGGTTAAAAGATTCAGCAATGGTCTACAACCTTGGTCCCCTCCTAATGGAGAAAAACATGGTCTGGTGATAATTACTCAAAGTTGGGTTTTATTCGGAATTGCAGAAAAAGGGCTGTCCCAGAACGCCTGACCCTAACTGGGCTCAGGGGCGGTGCTCTTATTTAGTTAACTCCAATTCCCTTTTTGAGTTTTTCTTCATTAAACAGTCCAAAATCACATTGTAAAATTGTGTAAACAGTATCATACTCACTCATTCATCTTATACAACAATTAGATGTAAACCTCATATCTGAGGCTATTATATAAACAGCCTTATGGTAATGTGGCCACACCGTCTCCCATGAGCTTCCCCAAGTTGTAACAAACGGACCAGTTCGTAGCTGGATTCTTCACCGATCTTCTATACTTTCTCCGGAACATGACATTTTTTCGGACCTCAAGTTCTGTGAGGTGGAAGAAATTTCCCTGTTCTCTATGAAAATTGGCTCCCTCTATACTGTGTGTCCATGAGTAGATCCTCAGGAATTTACGACGTCTCTCTGACCACAACCGTAGCCTCTCTGTAGTAGTGTCTTTATAGATATATATATAAATATTTCATGCAACAAAGAAAATGTAAAAAATGTTTTTGTCAAAAACAAATGAATCCATATTTGTACTGTGTAATGCGATGCAAATATGTGTCGGGGACTACTTCAACAGGAGGTAGCTATCACTCACAGCCACGTTGTAATCTTCAAGTCCTTGAACATTTGGTTGTTTGCTTATAATTTATCCACCACAAGACGAACATTCTGCTTCTCTGATCGGAGCCTTTTGAAAGTGGGATACAGGGCACGCCGTCTGTCCACTATTTCACGAGGAAATTGTTAATTAATAGAGAATGGGGTGTTCTTCAATTCCCGACCCTGTTGTAAAAAGGCCATTTTAATTTTGAGTGAGTTAGCATAGCTATGATCAGACGGGGCCTTCCCTTCCCTCTGCCACCGAAATGGTGAGCTCTTTGAAAATCAATTGTTTCCACCTGCTTGTCCGTCATCTTGAGATTACATTTCATGAACAACTTGACTTTTTCCTCCGATGATTGATAGTTTTCATCCTCCTTTATTCCCATTATAACAATATTATTTTTCATACTTCTGCACTTTAGAGCAAGTAATTCGGCTTTCATCGTTTTATTATCATACCGTAGCCTCTCTGTAGTAGAGTCTTTATAGGAGTCCACGGTAGTATTCAATATCTCATATTTCGTCCATTTTATTAGTGTAATCCATTCCTGTTTTTAAGGCCTCAACCTCCCCCAGTAGCCCAGGCAATAGGTCATGTTTTTTAACTGTACGCTCATACTTGCAAGCAATACTCTGTCTTTTGGATACATAGTTATATAAACGTCCCCCTCCAATGTTAAATTAGGAATTTTAGACTTTCCTCCTGTTTCTCTCGCAGAACTCGAGGAAAGGTATTCTCTTGTTCGCTTCAATGTATCCGTTTCTTTTTCGGGCATATCAAAATGTTCTCTATATTATCCAGAATGTTTGTTTCGTAGTTATCAGCTAATCCTCAATTTGTGTGATTAGTTCATGGGACAAGCTGTGCCTTTCATGCTGCCACCTGCCAAGTCATCAAAAATCCAGAGTGCATTTTTTACTGTAGCATGTTAGCAACAAACTACGTGTGTCTTAGCCACATGGAACGTTCTGCTCAAGCCTTTGTAGTGTACCATTTAGCAATGCTAGTGGAAACGTATTGTATCAGTTAGCCGTGCATTGAAAAAACATGGGGAAAGAGCGGTGAACAATCCCTTCAAACCCACAATCATAGTAGGCCTGGCTGTTGATTCCTTTGTTCCATTAAACATTTGGCAGGCTGGTTTATTGATGATGAGACACTCAAAGGCCTTGGATATGACCCTGTTACCTTCGTTAGAGATGATTTGTGAATTATATTTTCTGTGTGACAAGTAGATGACTTGGGTTCTCGTCCCTCTTCATTATAATTGTTTGACTCAGTTATCTCTACCGTCACTTTCCATTAATGTAGTTCAGAGTTACTAGAGGAGACAAGATAATTGCAATTGCGTGGCTTATGTGGTTATTGCTATCCTAACAGCCTGAATCACACATTTACGTTTTACATTTAATCATCTCCATAGAGCTTCGGTGGGGGTAGCTACAGCACCTCAGACCTGAATGTACGTGGATGGTATGGTAATACGTTTATCAGCAGTTTGACGCTGGGGAAAATCATGTTTTTAAAAGTGTATCTCTACAGTTAGGCTACGTGTATTTTACATGTTTATATAGATAAAAGCATGTGACTATAGAAAAGAGTTCTACAAAAAAGTGGTACAAAACACTACAAAAGAAAAGTATCTATCAGATGGGCCTAAGAACAAGACAAGATATAATATTTAGTGCATAACACCCTACATTTCTATTAAAGACAGATCCAAGCTTGGCTTATACCTGCATGAATATACAGTGCTCAGAAAATATTCACACCTCTTGACTTTTTCCACATTTTGTTGTGTTACAGCCTGAATTTAAAATGGATTTCATTTAGATTTTCTTGTCACTGGCCTACACACAATACCCCATAATGTCAAAGTAGAATTATGTTTGTAGAAAGGCCAGGGTGGTTTTGCAATGCTTCACAAAGAAGGGCACCTATGGCTAGTAAAAAAAGCAAGACATTGAATATCCCTTTGAGCATGGTGAAGTTAATAATTACACTTTGGATGGTGTATCAATACACCCAGTCATGACAATAATACATGCGTTCTTCCTAATTCAGTTCCCGAGAGGAAGAAAATGGCTCAGTGATTTAATCATGGTGACGTTATAAAAATATAAAAATAATTGTTGTAATTTTATCCCCTTTTTCTCTCCAATTTTGTGATATCCAATTGCGATCTAGTTTCAAAGGCTGGACCTAATATAGTATATAAGAGGTCATACAAGACGTTTTGTAGTGATTCTTGTGTTAATGATGTAAAGAATATTTGTTGGTGTGTATTGAGGATCAATCAGATGCTGCACTTGACACATTTATGAAATTGCTTATTCCAGTTACAAATAAGCATGCACCCATTAATGTCTATAAAAACGGTTAAATCGCCTTAGATTGATGAGGAATTGAAAAATTGTATAGTTGAGAGAGATGAGGGAAATAAGTCTGGCAACAGAACTGATTTGGCAAATGTAATGCAAATTAAGGAATCTTGTGACCAAACTGAATAAAAAGAAGAAGAAACTATACTATGAAACAAAGATGAATTATATAAAGATTGATACTAAAAAGCTTTGGAGCACCTTAAATGAACTCTTCGTCAAAAAGGCAAACTCAGCTCCATCATTCATTGAATCAGAGGGCGCATTCATCACAAAACCCACGGATATTTCCAACTACTTAATGAATTTTTCATGGGCAAGATTAGCAAATTTAAGCATGACATGCCAGCAACAAATGCCAACACTACACATCCAAGTATAACTGACCAAATTATGAGAGACAAGCATTGTATTTTGAATTCCATAAAGTGAGTGTGGAAGAGGTGAAAAAATTATTGTTGTCTATCAACAATGACAAGCCCCTGGGGTCTGACAACTTGGATGGAAAATTACTAAGGATAATAGAAGACGATATTGCCACTCCTGTTTGCCATATCTTCAATTTAAGCCTACCAGAAAGTGTGTGCCCTCAGGCCTGGAGCGTAGCTAAAGTCATTCCGCTACCTAAGAAAAGTAAAGCTCCCTTTACTGACTCAAATAGCCGACCAATCAACCTGTTTCCAAACCTTAGTAAACTTTTTGAAAAAATTATGTTTGACCAAATACAATGCTATTTTACAGTAAAACAAATTGACCACAGACTTCCAGAACACTTATAGGGAAGGACATTCAACAATCACAGCACTTACACAAATGACTGATGATTGGCTGAGAGAAATTAATGATAAAAAGGTTTTGGCATTATCAATCATAGTCTGCTGCTGGAAAAGCATATGTATTATGGATTTACACCCCCTGCTATATTGTGGATAAAGAGTTACCTGTCTAACAGACCACAGAGGGTGTTCTTTAATGGAAGCCTTTCCAACATAATCCAGGAATTCAGGAAATCAGGAATTCCCCAGAGCAGATGTCTAGGTCCCTTACTTTTTCAATCTTTACTAAAGACATGCTTTGAGGCTTTGAGTAAAGCCAGTATATCTATGTATGTGGATGACTCAACACTATACACGTCAGCTACTACACCTACTGAAATGACTGCAACACTTAACAAAGAGCTTGCAGTTCATTTCAGAATGGGTAGCAAGAAATAAGTTAGTCCTAAATATTTCAAAACCAAAAGCATTGTGCTTGGGACAAATCATTCACTAAACCCCAACTAAATCTTGTAATGAATAATGTGGAGCAAGTTGAGGTGACTAAACTGCCTGGAGTAACCCTGGATTGTAAACTGTCATGGTCAAAACATATTGATACAACAGTAGCTTAGATGGGGTGAAGTCTGTCTTAATAACAACACTTTCAACAAGGCAGGTCCCACAGGCCCTAGTCAGGTGCCACAAATAGGTACTTAGGAAAATTACAATTGGCTGCAGCACGGCTGGCCCTTAAATGTACACAGGGAGCTAACATTAATTATATGCATGTCAATCTCTCATGGCTCAAAGTGTAGGAGAGATTGACTTCATCACTACTTGTTTTTGTAAGAAGCTGAATCAATGGAGTCAACATCCCTCCCAGTCAGATGATTTCTTGGAAGGGCAGGGGGCCAGAAACTAATTTGGAAGCCTGCCTACCTGACCAGACTGAGTAAAATCAACTGAGCTGAAGGTCTTTAAAAATATATATATTTATTATTTTACCAGGTAAGTTGACTGAGAACACATTCTCATTTACAGCAACAACTTGGGGAATAGTTACAGGGGATGAATGAGCCAATTGTAAGCTGGGGATGATTAGGTGACTGTATGAAGGCAGATTGGAAATTTAGCCAGGACACTGGGGTTAACACCCCAACTCTTACGATAAGTGCCATGGGATCTTTAGTTACCAGAGAGAGTCAGGACACCCTTTTAACATCCCATCCGAAAGACTGCACCCTGCTCTGGGGCAATGGGTTATGTTTTTAAACCAGAGGAAAGGGGGCATCCTACTGGACCTCCAACACCACTTCCAGCAGCATTTAGTCTCCCATCCAGAGACCAACCAGGACCAACCCAGCTTAGCTTTAGAAGCAAGCCAGCAGTGGGATGCAGGGTGGTATGCTGCTGGCAAAGCAGTCGAAGCAGTTAGGGTCATGAAATATTGTGTGGATGAAGGGCAGGTGAGTTGAAAAAACATACATTTATAATTATTGTTCAATTCATGAGGTTTAGGTTTTTCTTTCATTCTTTTTAGGCTATCTGGCATTAATGCATAGGGCTCTAAAATGTAGGGCCCAACTGTACGCACACCAAATAGCCTACACGCCAATCGCCAAATGCTTTTGGGAAAAGTAAATGTAGAGCCACTGAGGCAAAAAGGACAATGTCTGATTTTAATTTAATAAGAGAAAAGCTGCGAAGTTGAAAATAATGAGAAGGGCGGGTCAGAAAAATAATGTTTGGAAAAGATTTGGTGAAGTGGTCAAAGAAGATGATAGCAGTGTTACAAGACGGGGACATCAAACAGGCCTATGGCACGTCAAGGGAACTGTAGCCTCCTGTTCAGATGGGTTAAATGGAAACTGACATCTGGACACTGACTTTAGGTCTACAACCTCTCGCATAGCCTTTAATATTAACTCCTGCAGAACTAAGCATTTCTTGCAGTAGAGGTGCTATCTTTATCAGCTTCATAAAAGCTGATATTCAACCACATAAAATGCATCAAAGCCGAATTGAAATATTATCAGAAACATGTTGGGTCATTTTGCACAGAAAGAAAGTTATTGCATTTTCTCTCCGGTGCCTAAACATCTTTGCTCCATGAAAGAAGCAGAGATGACCAAGAGAAGTTTATTCGGGTGATAAAGGGTTTATTTAGACTTCTAAGGCAACGCATAATGACAGCAGAGAAGCTGTATGTATGTATGTAATTATAAACAGTTGACTAACAAATTGAGAGGTAAGGTTCGATCCACAAAAAAAAAATCCTCGGTTTGAAATGGGCACCCCTACATTTTATCCCCCTGAAACACAATCATCTAGCAGCTAGCTCATGCCCTACTGTACACTTCCCACATTTTGGAATCTCACTCCTACAAAGTGCTGCGACATGAACATAAACATTGCAACAGTGCAGTGGATTGGATTGGGCACAAAAATTCTCAGAGGATAACTCATACATCCTAACATGACCTTGTCGGGTCAAGACTCAAAACTCATAGGGACTGACAGTGACTGCTTTGTTTCACCACGCTCACCACTGGGTTTGCGTCGCATCAAAACGACATGAATCAAAAACACCAGGAATCTTTAAATTCAATTTGTCAGGACCCGGTTACGAACCCGGGTCTCCGGAGTGAGAAACAGTCACTTAACCAACTGAGCCACGAATAGTTGGCAGAACCCAGAAGATGAGGCAGACACAGCAGTACTTGAGACGGTGTATTTAATGAAGTAAAAAGTGAAGTTCGGGAAAACATGTAACTCCACAACCTCAAAAGGAATTCCACAAGAACAAAGGTAATCCTCCAAGACAAAAAGGTAAATCCACAAGGTGGAAGGTATAGCACAAAAAGCCTAAAAAAAAAATACTCAAAAACAAACAAACAAACAATAACAAAAAACAGAATTCCACAAGAGAGTCCACCGGGATCAACAAGAGTTCACAGAGTACTAGGGCTGGGTGCTAACATACAAACACAGAGCAAAGGACTGAGGAAAACAAAGGGTTTAAATACAATCAGGGGAAACGAGGCACAGGTGCAAATAATAATGGGGATCAAGGGAAAACAAAAGGTCAAAAGGCACAATGGGGGCATCTAGTGACCAAAAACCGGAACAACCCTGGCCAAATCCTGACACAATTGCTCCAAATCCACCCTTTAAGCTATCCCATAAATCACTCCTTTCAATGTTGCCCTGTTCCAAAGAGCAAAGCAAGAAACAGATTTGACCCCAAGTTGCGTGACACGGAGTGCCCGCTCCCTCTGGTCAGCAGAAAAACAAACAAATATCACAAGTCCTCTACAGGTTACCTTCACTGATTTCAACTGCACCCAACTCCTTTCCCACCCAACCTGAAACCACAAATGGAACTGCCAAAAGGCAAGGATCCATTTTCTTAAAAAATATCACTCCTACTACCAGATTCTTAATCAGATTCTTTATCATTCTTTATCATGTTCATTGGTGCCAGGGTCGGGTCCGGAGCTCTTCATCGCACCTTCCACCTCACTTAACTCACCCTCATTCACTTCCATTTCACCTCCAGAATTCGGTCTGGCACACGGCACACGTTGTTTGCACTCTTCTTCGACACACCATCTGAATTTGTATCACCATCTTCCTCAAATTCAAAATCCAACCTCTGCTTTCCTCATTCTCTTCGACCTCTTCTTCTTTTTTCCCCCTTCCATTCCTCCTCAGAAATCCATCTTTCTGTGTACCTGTCTCAATATTCTTCTTCTCCCGACTTTGTGGCATCCTGATGTAACACCATGCATTATCATCCTGCTCACCTCGGTCATGCATTGTTAACGTTATTCCTATTGGCTGATGCATTATGGTTAGTGGTATTTAAACCCTAAACCTTGTTTGTCAGACAGGAAGTTATATTTGAAGCATGTTTTTTTATTTGATAGAGTTCTACTTATCTTGATTCAGATTGTCTTTGAATAATGGCCTGTTTGCTATTTTTGTTTGTACACATTGCACAGTAGCCGGCTATTTGACACGTTTGCTAATAAACGTGTGACGCTGGGCAACAAGAACTATCTTCATTGTCAGCCTCTTCACTGTTAAATTTTACCTTTATTTAACTCGGTAAGTCAGTTAATTAAGAATAAGTTCTTATTTACAATGACAGCCTACCCCAACCAAACCGGGCGAAATTACACCCGAATGAAAGTTTGAAATGTCCATGTCAGGGTCGAAAAAATGCTTTGAAAACTGACGTTGAAATGCTTACAACTTTAAAGACAAATGTGGGGACACCGTTTGTGTACTTCTATTCATCTTCATGTTAAATTGTTGGAGGTATGTTGAAAAATATGTCAAAGTTTTAAGAAACCAAACATCTTAAGTGTCTTTCTTCTGCAAACTTTCTTCTCATCATGATGCACAAATGTGTTTTCAGTCATGTCTCACGTCAAAGCACTATGATACCGTATCTGCAATATTATTTCATTTTGGCTGGGTTAATTAAATTGAGTCATAGCCTAAACTAATTAATGCTGGTCTGATGACAACAGGACACTGACAACAGAACAATTCATGCGTCGGTCTAAACATTGTCTAGAGAAATACCATGTAACGAAGCAGGATAGACAGACAGAAAGACATAAAGCTTGTCTTTAAGTGTCAATTAAAAACTTTATTTAAACAGGGAAATCTTATGAAATCCTCTTTTACGAGGGAGCCCTGCACACAATCATACAAATTCACAATATTTACCCTTCCAAAGCAATAAAACATACAATATAAGTAATTCAACAACAGTAACTTATAAAACACAATAATGGAGAAAAAAACATTCCTCAGTAAAAAGGTTATCAACCAAAACATAAAATGTTAGAGATTACTGGAGATCATTCCACAAGTAAGGTGCAAAGAAATTAAACACAGATCTATCTAACTCAGTAGAGAGCGAAGGGATCTCTGGAGTTAGCCATCTCTGAGACCAGATCTGGTAGCTCGTATTTCTGTAGGTTTACAATAAAGTATGTTTTTGCAAGAGGGCTTTAACCATCTGTATAGATGCTTTGTGCTACTTAGACATACACTACATGGGCAAAAGTATGTGGACACCTTCTCGTCTAATGTCTCATTCCAAAATCATCGACAATATTATGGAGTTGATCCACCCTTTGCAGCTAAAATAACTTCCACTCTTCTGGGAAGGCTTTCCACTAGATGTTGGAACCATGCTGTGGGGACTTGCTTCCATTCAGCCACAGGAGCATTAGTATGGTCGGGAACTAATGTTGGGCAATTAGGCCTGGCTAGCAGTCGGCATTCCGATTGATGGGGTTGAGGTCAGGGCTCCGACCTCGACAAACCATTTTCTGTATGGACCTCACTTTGTGCACATGTGCATTGTCATGCTGAAACAGGAAAGAACCTTCCCCACACTGTTGCCACAAAGTTGGAAGCAAAAAATTGTCTAGAATGTCATTGTATTGCTGTAGCATTAAGATTTCCCTTCACTGGAACTAAGGGGCCTAGCCCGAACCATGAAAAACAGCCCAAAACATTATTCCTCCTCCACCAAACTTTACAGTTGGAACTAGCGTTTTCCTGTCAGCTGGTAAACCCATATTTGTCCGTCGGACTGCCAGATGGTGAAGCGTAACAGATCAATCCAGAGAACGCATTTCCACTGCTCTAGAGTCCATTGGTGGTGAGCTTTACACCACTCCAGCCGGCACTTGTCATTGAGCATTGATCTTAGGATTGTGTTCGGCTGCTCGACCATGGAAACCCATTTCATAAAACTCCCGACAAACTGTTCTTATGCTGACGTTGCTGCCAGAGGCAGTTTGGAACTCGGTAGTGAGTGTTGCAACCGAGGACAGATTATTTTAACGTGCTTCAGCACTTGGCAGTCACGTTCTGTGAGTTTGTGTGGCCTACCACTTTGCATCTGAGTTGTTGTGGCTCCTAGATGTTTCCACTTCACATTAACAGCACTTACAGTTGACCGGGGCAGCTCTAGCAGGGCAGAAATTTGACGAACTGACTTGTTGGATAGGTGGCATCCTATGACAGAGCCACATTGAAAGTCGCTGAACCCTTCAGTAAGGCAATTCTATTGCCAATGTTTGTCTATGGAGATTGCGAGGCTGTGCACGTGATTTTATAGACCTGTCAGCAACAGGTGTGGCTGAAATGGCCCGAATCCACTCATTTGAAGAAGTGGCCACATACTTTTGTATATATAGTTTAAGTCCAACTAATTTAGAGTGTCTCAGAAATGTGTTTTTTCCTTTAGTCACAGCAGCAACGCTCAGTATCCACGACTAGCTTTGTTAAAGGATATTATTTAGTTTGGAATGTAGTTTGGAGGTGAGGTGAGAATGTTTGTAATGGTTGAATGCGCTGGAGTTTTGTCGTAACATGCACAATGTAAATCTCATGATTGATTGAGTTATTTTTTCATTAGACAGGCACTGATATTATTTACAATGTGCGTATCTTTGGATAGCCTCAGGCGTCACTGGTGTACAGTATCTACTATGGCTTGAGTAGCCTCAGACAACATTATACCATGATGTCCTTTTACCTGCTGACCTGCTGTTACAAATGTATTCCCCTGGTTGACAAAACAGAGCCTATACCATGACATGATTAAACAGTCTGTGATTTATGTTTGACTAATGTAATCTCTTGTCAAGTAATATCTAACATAAATTCTGAATTATGGATGATTTATCACTTGGCGCCGCAGAAAACATCCTCCAGCACCCAAACATGACAAATTACCCTTATCTGATGAGCCGGAGTAAACTTACGCTCGATGCTTTTGCTGTTGCCGCAGTGATGTTATTAAAAGGCAATATTTAAATCACACAGTATTTTTCCAGGCCTGAGGCAGAGAAAGAAAGACAAGTCTTGTTGGTCATATGGCTCCTGTCTCATGTTGTGAGACATTGATTAATAAAATACACTACAGAGCTGCAAGTGTATGAGTGCTAGCCTCCGAAACGATTAGAGACCTGCCCAATTGACGAGGCAAATCACTAAATGGCAGCAGACTGTTTGATCATGACATCTTTTCCACATATGATTTTTCCACAGAGACCGGTGAGAGGCATTGAGATGTACTTATTATCAAACATGAAATTAAATGGAGAAAAGCTGGTCACAGTTAGCAGTCTAGGTCAGACAGAAGACAGATTACAGTCAAAATGATGTTTATGCTTAAGAACTAACCTTGCACTCAGTCTTAAATGAAAAAACATAACATAAACCAATGTTATGTAATAGTCCCATTTCCCTATTTTTGAAATACAAAAATACATTAAAGACAACCCACACGCATGCAAGTACAGGCACATAGTCTGAATATCCTGCATCCCAGGGATTACGTAAAATCGCGTACATCCTATAAGAGATAATTCCACAATGAATTGAAAATACATCACACAATATCCAGACCCACCCACTGGGGAGCAAGGCACACCCAATAATTATATATTTTTACCTAAACATGCAAACACCATCAGATAGAATGCATAGCAATCAGTGCACTGGAATGACATTCAGATGAACTGGAATGACAATTCCCTCTCATGGGATGGGTGGCCAAAAATAACTAAATGAAAGCCACATCCCCAGCGAGCCACAAATATGACCGCATTGAGGCAAATGTCCCTGTGCTCCTACATAATCCAGTGCCTTTATCACAGTCAACACATCTTTATTTTATCTTTAATTAGCCTCATGTCAATATGTGCTCAATAGCATGAGATTAGCTATGAAACTGCAAATGTTCCTCTCTGCCCTTATAGCAAAATGTGTAGAATTGCAGGAAGTTAGCAGTTCCCACCAACAAATGTTGGGCTCCGCTACTGGCTCAGGGAGTCTGGAATCATGTATGTCATATTGATTTAACTTATAAAGGGTGGCAGGTAGCATAGTGGTTAAGAGCGTTGGGCCAGTAACCAAAAGATTGCTGGTTCGAATCCCCGAGGTGACTAGGTGAAGAGTCTGTCTGTGCCCTTGAGCAAGACACTTAATGCTAATTGCTCTGGATAAGAGTGTCTGCTAACTGACTAGAATGTTTAATGTAAATATATAGTTCCTGACTTGCTGTACCTTATTTAGTCAATGTCATTTAACCTGGTTAAGTGCTCCCATGCACTTCTCCGTTTTCCCATTTGCACTCCCTCATTTGACTTACAGCACAGTAGTAATGTGTAAATGATGCCAAGCACTGTAAATGAGAGACACAGATGAATGTCATTGTTGATATCAAAGAAATCTATATTCAATGTAGTATCAGTTCTTTTTTTATTTTTATATTCCACGTAACAGGAGATACTTTTTAACCTAACTTGGAAAGTCAGTGATATGTAATGCTTATCAACCAGCTCAGATACTGTAATGTTACATAAATATCTTGTTAATTTGTGTGAAATCAAGCAACCTCTATCAACGGGAGGTATAGTACACTGGTAATCTGTCTATAATGAAATAGGCAGGACACGGGATCGGTAGAAAGTTTAATGAGAACAATAACCTTTTGCCAAAGTATAATTTAAGGATTAAAGTTATAAAAAATTAAAAACAAGTATCTACCATGATTTGCATTGAAATAAACATTGTTTGAACGTCAGGATGTAAAGGATTGAACTATTTGAAGGTAGGATTAGTTCTCATATGAAGGCTATATTCATGCAAATGAATAAGGCTTATTTCTCTTATACAGTGCCTTCAGAAAGTATTCATACGCCTTGACTTTATTCCACATTTGTGACTCGTTTCAGGTAACTAGGCATATTTCGCGCTTCACTACTTCACAGGAGAGGCATTTCATCATAATTTAAAAACAATCAAAATGCATTTTCTGGCAGGAATCCCTTCTGGAACAAACTTGTGTGCCATCTGTAAATACGAATAATACAATACAATTACGAGCCTAATTGGTTTAGCCACGAAAAAAGACAGTAACCTTCCCGCTAGCCATGATTGGCTGGGATAATGGATGTGCTGGACATGCCCGAGAGATGAGTTCTGATTGGTCTGCCATGTAGCAAGCTTCTGTCTGTTGCACAAGCTGCTCAGTATGTGTAGGTAATCCTTTCTAACGTGGCTTTTTTTTAAAGATATCTCGAACTGGAACAAATACGTTTAAAAAAATTGTAACCTTTTTTAACTAGGAAAGTCAGTTAAGAAAAATATATTATTTACAATGACACCTTAGGAACAGTGTGTTAACTGCCTTGTTCAGGGGCAGAACGACACATTTATACCTTCTCAGCTCAGGGATTCAACCTTGCAACCTTTCAGTTACTGGCCCAACCGCTCTAACCACTAGGCTACCTGCCATCCCTCAGTGGAAAAAGTGGAATACCCGGTAGAAGCAGAGTTCGATAGCTAAGGATATGGAGAAAATGATCTCGTTTAATTGCAAATATTATACGGAGGGAGTCGAAAAGAGAACACCTGTCTCCAGTGTACATCTTCAGAATAAGGGCAACCATAGCATCCGTGACAGGGAGGGAGAAGCGTTAATCCATGTATACAGGTAAGAGGGTCTAGCTAGCTACATTTTCAGATATTAAATATTTCTCATTTTGTCAAAGTTGTTTTCATTGCAAGTTAAAGCATACTGTTAGCTAGCTAGCTAACATTACACATATGATCTATGTAATAATACTATTCATATCTCAGAAATCGATTTTGCAATTCTAGTTATAGCCTAATGTTAACTAGCTAGCTAACATTGAACCTAGTTGGATAAATTGAGTTACCTGTAGATTCGGTATGAGTTGGAATTATGGTTCATTGTTTAGCTAGCTAGCTACATGTCTAAACAAACGACTCCACTATGCAAGTAATCATTTCACTGTATCGTTTACACTTTCTGTATCCTGTGCATTTGACAAATAAACGTTGGTTTTATTTGATATAGTGTGTGTTTACCAGAGACGGTAATGCTAATGCTCATGGCTGAAAAGACTGGAAAAGACTTCTCAGAAAGGTAGATGCTGTTATAGCAGCAAAAGGGGGACCAACTCCATATTAATGCCATGATTTTGGAATGAGATGTTTGACGAGCAGGGGTCCACATACTTTTGGTAATGTAGTTTAGGCTCAATGTTAGCTAGCTAGCTAACATTACTATAACTAGCAATGCAAATAGATTTCTGATATACGAATAATATAACTACACAGATCATACACGTCACATTAGCTAGCGAGCAAGCCAGCTAATGTTGTCTAGCTAGCTAACAGTACTCTTTAACTTGCAATGAAATTACTTTCGGACAAAAGTAGAAACATATAATATCTGAAAATGTAGCTAGACTCTTACCTATGTACATGGATGAACGCTTCTCCTCTCTCTTTCATGGATGCCATGTTTGCCCTTAGTTTGAAGATGTAATCCGGACACAGGTGTTTTAAACAACAGCTTTCTGTGGTGTCTTTTCGACTCCTTCCGCATTTGCAAGCATACTCTGCTTCCACCGGGCATTGCACTGATTTCAAAACTCGGTCAACATCTTCCGTGACAACAACACTTTCCCATCACTGTCTGGTTCAATTAAAAAGTGTTGAACTAAAACAGGGATTTCCTCATCGTCTGATTCATTTTCAGAGTCAGAGAGAGTCAGCATGAGACGATCGTCCTCCAGAAAGTAGTTCATCACAACTTTTCCCCGCTGGTCTTCATCGATAGCGCCTGTTAAATTCAGGGCAGCAATTTTGAGAGTAGTAGCAACATTTTTCTCCATATCTTAAAGAACTCCACGGTAGCAAGGATTATCTACACATACTGAGCAGCTCATGTTATAAACAGAAGCATTCTACATGGCAGACCAATCCGAACTAGTCTCTCGACATGTCCACCCCATCCATTATTTCAGACAATCATGGCTATTGGGAAAGTTCCTGCCTTTTTCCATGGCTAAACCAGGTAGGCTCCTAATTTAACATTTTATTTGCATTTACAGATGGTATACAAGTGTCTTATTAGGGCACATGAACGTTCACATGTTCCAGAAGGCATTTTGCCCCAAAAAACTCATTTTGATTTAAAAAAATGTATAATAGAGTTCAAATGCGTCTCCTGTAAAGTAATGACGTGGGACATATGCCTAGCTTCCTGAAAACATCACATTTTTACTCCTGAACGTATTAGGCTTGTTATAACAAAGGGGTTGAATATTTATTGATTCAAGACATTTCAACTTTACCATTTTTATTAATTTGTTAAAATCCCGAAAAACATTATTCCACTTTGACATTATGGGGTTTTGTGTGTATGTATGCCAGTGACACAAAACCTGAATTGAATCATTTTTAAATGTTGTCTGTAACACCACTAAATGTAGAAAAAGTCAAGGTGTGTGAATACTTTGAGGGCACTGTACAGTACATTATATAACAGAAGTTAATTTGCCTTATTTAAAATAGTAGGCCTACTTTATACATACATTGATATTTAATAATGTGCTTTGTTGTCTGCACCATGCACAGTATATAGTGTACTTCATTCCACACTGTTTGAACTAAGAGATTAAAAAGGTCCGCCACAAGGTTATGTGGGTAATTGTTTCCTGTAATGTTTGTATAATACACCCTCCGAACTGCACGATTGCAGCACAACAGAAGACCACACCATCATCTCCCAGAGCCTAGTCTCATTCTCCAGACAGGCACCCAGAATTGCTTTTAAACTCCAATATGACAGCGTTTATTCTTTATTACACACTCTCCCAGAGGCTCGCAGCTCATTTAACATTATTACAATTTGACAATATTTATCCCGCTGCCATGCAACAGATCCCTTGGCAAAGTCACTAGGTTTTGATTGTGCTCGGGCATCAGATGGGAGCGGCAATGGCAGCGGCAGAAGTATGCTGGGTATGTTGGGTCCTCGGAGTGCCACACGCTGGCAAGATGGCTGAGTCAAGGGAGCTGCTCTGCCTGCCTGCCTCTGAGCATGATGTGATGGGGGAGAGCAGTGTGGTTATGGGGGCTCATGGCCCTGCCTCTCAGTTCCTCACCGCTCGCGGGAGTGACTGGCCTGACTGGCACCTCACTGAAATCAAATCAATTATGGCCCAGACTTCTCTGTAGCTGGATATAGACAAACAGACGGGGCCATTTAGGGGATTCAAGAGGCTGGACAGGGCATCACATGAGGTCAGCCTAGGGTCAACATGACAAATAATTCTAATATAAACTTGTTAAGGTAAAAGATATGAGTGCCTTGATTCTGGGGAGGTAAGAGTGAAGATACAAGTAAAGACAAAGGCTAAGATATTTATCAGAGAAACTTTAGGTAGGCTACTTACTACAAAAACAAAGTATGTTAAAGAAAACTAGCTACTGTTTAGCTTTCTCTAAAAATGGTGACACGCTGTGTGTCATTGAGCTCACATTCAGCAAAATTAGTCAAAATGAAAGGCTGTGTAAGGACTATTTTACCAAGAAGGAGAGTGATGCAGTGCTGCATCAGATGACCTGGCCTCCCCAAGTGCTCAGCATATGTGGGAACTCCTTCAAGACTGTTGAAACAGCATTCCAGGTGAAGCTGGTTGAGGGAATGCCAAGAGTTTGCAAAGCTGTCATCAAGGCAAAGAGTGGCTGTTTTAAGAGTCTCAAATATAAAATATATTATGATTGGTTGGTTACTACATGATTCTATATGTGTTGTTTCATAGTTTTGATGTCTTCACTATTATTCTACAATGTAGAAAATAGTAAAAATTAAGAAAAACTCTTGAATGAGTAGGTGTTCTAAAACTTTTGACTTGTAGTGTAAGTATTTAGACTCTTTGCCATGAGACTCAAAATTGAGCTTCGGTGTTTCCATTGATCATCCTTGAGATGTTACTACAGCTTGATTGATCTGTGGTAAATTCAATTGATTGGACATGATTTGTAAAGGCACATACCCGTCTATATAAAGGCCCCACAGTTGACAGTGCATGTCAGAGCAAGAAAACAAGCCATGAGGTCAAAGGAATTGTCCGTAGAGCTCTGAGACAGGATTGTGTTGAGGCACAAATCTGGGGAAGGGTACCGAAACATTTCTGCAGCATTGAAGGTTCGCATGAACACAGTGGTCTCCATCATTCTTAAATGGAAAAGATTTGGAACCACCAAGACTCTTCCTAGAGCTGGCTGCCCAGCCAAAGTAAGCAATCGGGGGAGAAGGGCCTTGGTCAGGGAGGTGACCAAGAACACGAGGGTCACTCTGACACAGCTCTAGAGTTTCTCTGTGGAGATGGGAGAACCTTCCAGAAGGACAACCATCTCTGCAGCACGGCGGAAGCGGAAGCCACTCCTCAATAAAGGCACATGACAGCCTGCTTGGAGTTTGCCAAAAGGCACTTAAAGACTCTCAGACCGTGAGAAACAAGATTCTCTGGTCTGATGAAACCAAGATTGAACTCTTTGGCCTGAATGCCAAGCATCACGTCTGGAGGAAACCTGGCACCGTCCCTATCGTGAAGCATGGTGGTGGCAGCATCATGCTGTGGGGATGTTTTTCAGGGACTGGGAAACTAGTCAGGATCAAGGCAAAGTTGAACAGAGCAAAATACAGAGAGATCCTTGATGAAAACCTGCTCCAGAGCGCTCAGGACATCAGACTGGACCTCAATCCAACAGGACAACGATCCTAAACACACAGTCAAGACAACGCAAGAGTGGCTTCTGGACATGTCTGGCCTAGCCAACTCTCAATGGAAACATTGTTCATGATATCGACCGAAGTTAAATCCAAACAGATTTGATAAATAGGCCTGGCTGTGAAAAGCCAGTGGGAGGCCGCAGGGATAATCTGAAAACCAAACAAATATTTATTTAATGGCTGCCAATTACAGTCAGCTCAAAGTATTGGGACAGTGACTCCTTTTTTGTTGTTTTGGCTCTGTATAGCAACAATTTAGTGACCCCTTTTTTTGTTGTTTTGGCTCTGTATAACAGAAATTTGGATTTGAAATGATACAATGACGATGAGGTTAAAGTGCAGACTGTTCGCTTTATTTGAGAGTATTTTCATTGATATCGCATGGACCGTTTAGAAATTACAGCACCTTTTGTTCGTGGTCACCCCATTTTAGGGGACCAAAAGTATTGGGGCAAATTCACTTTAATGTAGTGAAAAGTTTAGTATTTGGTCCCTTATTGTAACGTTCGTCGTTGCATGAAAAAGGAGTGGATCAAAGTGCAGCGTGGTAAGCGTTCATGATATTTAATCAAACTGAACACTGAAACAAAATCACGAAGTAGAACAAAACGAAACAGTTCTGTCAGGTGCAGAAACAAAGCAGAAAACAACTACCCACAAAACACACGTGGGAAAAAGCTGCCTAAGTATGATTCTCAATCCGAGACAACGGTAGACAGCTGCCTCTGATTGAGAACCACACCCGGCCAAACACAAAGAAATAGAAAACATAGAACTAAAGAAACTAGAATGCCACCCTAGTCACACCCTGGCCTAACCAAAATAGAGAATAAAACCCTCTCCATGGCCAGGGCGTGACACTTATTCCGAGCACATAATGATTACATCAAGCTTATAACTCTACAAACTTGTTGGATGCATTTGCTGCTTTCAGATTACTTTGTGCCCAATAATTAATGGTAAATCATGTATTGTGTCATTTTGGAGTCACTTTTATTCTAAATAATATAATATGTTTCTAAAACTTCTTCATTAATGTGGATGCTCCCATGATTACAGGTAACCTTGAATGAATTGTGAGTAATGATGAGTAAGAAAGTTACAGACTCACAAATATCATACCCTCCCCCCCCAAAAAATACTTAAAATAACCTTCCTTGTTATTGTAATGGTGAGAGGTTAGTATGTCTTAGGGGTATGATATTTGTGCTTGTATTTCACAGCCGGTTTGGGTTTGCACCTCGCACCCTTTTTTCTGTCTCACTTCTTCTCGCCATCAGTCATCTTTCTCGCCCGGTCTTCCGACATGAATTCCATCTCTGTGTGGGACTTCAGGAAACTCAGTATCGATCCGCTGCCATGCCACACGTCTGCTAGCTCCGAAGCCCTCGCTCGGCTACCATTCGGTTCAATCACTGTTGAACTAGATTGGCTCATTTACTTTTTAAAACAAGATTGAAGCTTACAAATATGTGTAGGGTGTGTGACAAACGATAGCATTGTGGTGTTCCCATCAATCTGCTCGTTGAGCTTATTTATTTTCGGGAAAGTGATTTACAAAAGTAAACCTTCAATAGTGAAGGTAAAAGCAATATGCTGGCTACTGTTGATAGTCTCAAAAAAAAGCTACAAAGAGACCCTGTAGCCAATATCAATTTTGTCAATATCTCTTTTCTCAAAATGACAGAGAAGGAGGCTTTCACGGTATTGCGGAACCATCAGTCAACCATATATATATTTTAATTTGTATGCAAGCAAGCGGGGCGCGTCCCAAAAAGAGACTGAGCGTTGCTGCGTGTGTGAAAACACAATAATAGGCTACATGTAACACCACAGATCTCTACCACCCTGTTTTTCCTTTGTTTGATTTCAGACACCACACTGTCTCACAGAGCAGCAACAACCCCTGCTTAGTTTTACATCAAAAGGCTCTGTTTGCTACGGGGCCTTTAATTTTTCAGCAGCAGGTGACAATGCTGCTATGTTAACACCCTGCTCCCCCAGGCTGGCCAGCTCAGCTGAGCTACTGTGTGTGATTCACAAGAGAAATCCTCTTGTGGAAAGAAACAGCTATTATAAAATAACAGACACATCTGGTCCCAAGATGCCCACTTTCACAGCTCTCAACATTAGAAAATGTTTTAGATTTCACAAGAAAGAGAGGAATTAACCCTGTTGGGTATCTTTCTGTATTCTCCATGCAGTTCTCTAATTTGACCAAACTAATGTATCTTTCTCTCTCTGTGTTTGTCATCCACAGGGTGATGAAGTTCTGACTGTGATAAAAACCAAGGCGCAGTGGCCAGCATGGCAGCCCCTGAATGTGTGAGTGCACTGTGATGTACAAGAGTACCCTCACTTTTCACAGGTTTTAAAATGTTAATTGTCTGTTTTAAAATGGTGAAATTACTTATAGAGATTATCATTTGATAATTATTTTTTACTTCATCAGAAAACAGGCTAAGGAGGAGATAATCACCAAACATTAATTCAATAGCTACCTGCCTGGCCTGCGGGTGTTTTCTTTAAATTCATTAATGATTGTGTACATTTTTCATGAGGTATTTTGTTTGCAAAAGGAAGAGTGTTTTGATGAGAGATGTGTTTCCTCTGGGGGTTTTTGTGATTAGTGTCAATTGACTCCCTCCAGTTCCAATATATTAAGACGTTTACATTTACCTATTTTAACATCAGCCAACCAATTAAGCCAGACAATTTTCTCTCTTTAGAAGAGGCTGTTTGGAGAAGTAATATACATTTGTTTTAAAGGGGGATCAGAACAACATAGATGTCTCAAAGGGAAGGAGATTGTTTAAAGAGATTGATGTGCATGTGGAATAAGTTCTCTAAATAGGGCACAGCGAAGTGTAGGTTGTTGTTTCCATACTTGTTTTATCACCTCACAGGAACTGCAGTTGTATCTAATTGAGCAGTACTACACTCCCACATCGTGTTACGTTACAGAATTGTACAGAGTGTTGTTGTTTATCTCCTATTTAACATGACAAGGAGAAATATGATATAAGTATCTCTTCACACATCAGTAACTATTCAGATGTGACTGGATGTTATTCTCCTCTTAGAATTTGTGTTGTGGCAATTAACACAGAGTCCCAAAAAGCACCCTATTCCCTATATAGTGCACTACTTTTCACCAGGGCCTATAGGGCTCTGGTTAAAAGTAGTCCACTATATAGGGCATAGGGGGCCATTTGGGACAGAAACTGTCTATTTGCCTCCACACACATTGACCAGCCTTAACATTTCCAACGTAACATCTATTTCATTAACACTTTTTTTAATGTGTTCTAGTGATACATTATTCTCTCTAAGTTCTGAATAGAAACAAGTAATTATTTATTAATATGTTGAGCTGTTATGAACGAAATTGTCATGACAGATTTCCTCCTCTTCCTCTGAAGAGAAGGTGTAGCAAGGATCGGACCAATATGCAGCGTTGTGGGTGTCCATGTTATTTAATAAGAAAACTCAACATGAACACAAATACAAAATAACAAAGTGAACTGGCACCGAAACAGTCCCGTGTGGCACAGACACAGACACAGGAAACAATCACCCACAAAATACCCAAAGAACATGGCTGCCTAAATATGGTTCCCAATCAGAAACGGCGATAATCACCTGCCTCTAGTTGAGAACCAATCTAGGCAACCATAGACTTACAAAAACACCAAGTCTAGAAAACAACCCATAAACATACAAAACCCCTAGACCAGCAAAAACACACACAAATCCCCCATGTCACAGCCTGACCTAACCAAAATAATAAAGAAAACAAAGATAACTAAGGCCAGGGCGTGACAGAAATGTGTTATATGTTTTTGTTTGGACAGTATGTAGCTCATTTAAACTCTTAAAGCAGATAACTGGTGTGGTATGTGATGCATTAAAATGAAAACCAAGCTGGCTTCACCAGTCTTTAACATTGTGTCATTGTGTGTTGATCAATCAGATCAATCTGCACATTGAGGAGCATAAGATGCATGTCTGTATCTGTTTGTCTATTCAGGCGGGCAGCTCCCTCGGCTGAGTTCTCAGTGGACCGTACGCGTCACCTCATGTCCTTTCTGAGCATGCTGGGGCCCAGCCCTGATTGGAACGTGGGGCTGTCTGCAGAGGACCTCTGCACCAAGGAGTGTGGCTGGGTCCAGAGGCTGGACCAAGACCTCATCCCTTGGGACGCAGGCACCGACAACGGGGTCACCTACGAGGTGAGGCCCTGGAGGCCCCAGACATGGGGGTCGATATGTAGTAAATGGCTCTGGTTTCAGTTATCTAGTAAAAATACTTCTGCCATTCTAACTTTCGTAACCAGGCCTCTGTATTTTGCCATGAATCTGGAACGAAAGCTGTTGATCTACTTTCATTAATAGTGCAGGAGCGTTGCTTTTTTATTTTTTGTTTATGACTTATGAATATACAAATCATCCAACCTCGGCTGAAAAACGCATAAACAGATTCAGAGAAAAACACACTGCAAACATAAAACAGCACATCCACTGTGTTGTCGTTTTATTGAGGCGGACATATTTACCCAAGTGGCTGCCTCACTGACTAGTCTTGTGTCGCTACACTGTAAATATGTACCCAACAAATCCTGGGCTGGAATTTATAGGCAATTTTCTGCTGGTTTGTAAAGATACTGGGAAAAGAAAAGGAGAGACACTGCCATCTATAGGCCAGAAAAGCCACTGAAGATACAGTATATCCAGACTTCAATGCATACCCACACACACAGCATAATCATTCACACTCTGTAAATAGCCTTTATACTTTCTATGCAAAGAAAGCGGACAAATCATGCATTCACATTCCCCAGATGTGATTTGGTTATTTAGTTTTTGGCTCCATATGTTGGCTGCAGCACCAATTAATATATCAGCCAAAAGTGAACTAAAACTAGATTCCCTGGAGTTAAAGTAGAAAGGGACTCAATAGCTTTTGTAGTTTTCTCTTCAACTGAAGTTACTGTTCTGGAACGGCAGCATGAAAGGTGATTCACAAAGCACCGAGCAGGAAACAATGTCATAAATCACTCATAAAAGGAATATTACACAGCCGATCAATTATGCATATTAAGATCAAACACAGAAGCCCCTAACAGATGGCAGCTGAACATGACGAGGTGCTCGCTCTCAGCCCTGTGCCGATACTGTTTCACTAGCTCTCTTCCCTGTGCCCATGCTACACATTACATTACATTACATTTTAGTCATTTAGCAGACACTCTTATCCAGAGAGACTTATAGTTAGTGCATTCAACTTCACCCTAAAAGCACCAACTTACAGTATTTCAACCCCTAATAGCAACAATAGGGGTCATTTTTGGATGTGATGGAAAAACACACTTTCAGTCGAACAGTAACCCTTTTTGATTTGATTCACCTTTTGTAACACAAGTAAATTCTTTAAATTCCCCATATTCAAAATACAACGTTTTATAAATGTTTTGAAATTATATTTTGATACATCTCACCCATACCCACTTGTTATGAACATTTGTCTGTTATTCAAAGTGTTGTGTTTCTGTGATACTCAGAGGCTGATAATTTGACGATTGAGCCAGTCTGACATACCTGTATGACCTAAAATGGCCACAGATAAGGCCAATTTAGGTGATATGGGTGCTGGTGACAGACATTTAGCTCTCGTTCAAATTTCATCTAAAAGATGCGACTCTCGACTTGGTGTAGACATTGACTAGAATCTAAATATGTATTTACATTTTTTTTTTTTTTTTGAGTTATCGAGGCTGCCACGCCCACCAGAAGCCAAATCTGGGGTGGATCCACATCTATATATTTTCTGGGTACATAATGTACCCATGGGTACATAATCTACCTCTGTACCAAATGTTGGGCTTTTATTGCAAAGTTTACTATTGATTCCGGATTTACATCTTAGGTGTGCTCAACTAGTATACAAAATAGATATTTCAGGCATTTTAAGACTGAGATGTGTTACACTTATTATGGTATAGGGGACGGTTGCGTCCCACTTGGGAAAAAAACAGGGAAATTGCAGCGAGGCAAATTCAAATAATGATATAAAAATCATATTTAACTTTCATTAAATCACACATGTAAGATACTCAATTAAAGCTACACTCGTTGTGAATCCAGCCAACATGTCAGATTTTAAAAAGCTTTTTGGCGAAAGCATAAGAAGCTATTATCTGATAGGACAATGTCAACAAAGAGAGTAGCATATTTCAACCCTGCAGGCGCTAAACAAAACTCTGAAATAAAATATAAAACATGCATTACCTTTGACAAGCTTCTTTTGTTGGCACTCCAATATGTCCCATAAACATGACAATTGGTCCTTTTGTTCGATTAATTCCGTCCATATATATCCAAATGTACATTTATTTGATGCGTTTGATCCAGAAAAAAACAGCTGCCAAAAAATGCAACGTCACTACAAAACATTTCAAAAGTTGCCTATAAATTTTGCCAAAATATTTCAAACTACTTTTCTAATACAACTTTAGGTATTTTTAAACATTAATAATCTATCAAATTGTAGACGGGGCTATCTGTGTTCAATACAGGAAGTAAACAAACCATTCTCCTTCTTAAGTCTTGCTCAACTCTCAATAGTGTAACGTTGTTCTAGGATGTGCTTCTTCTTCATTGCACAAATGAATAACCTCAACCAAATTCCAATGACTGGTGACATCCAGTGGAAGCGGTAGGATACTGGTTCCTAAAAAATATCCCTTGGCAAAGACAACTTAGGGAACAGTCAGAGGCAAAAAAAAATCTGAACAGTTAGTCATTTGGGTTTTGCCTGCTACATAAGTTCTCTTATACTCACAGACATGATTCAAACAGTTTTAGAAACTTCAGAGTGTTTTCTATCCACATCTACTAATAATAGGCATATCTTATATTCCTGGAATGAGTAGCAGGAAGTTGAAATTGGGCACGCTATTTATCCAAAAGTGAAAATGCTGCCCCCTATACCTTAAGAGGTTTTAAAAGTCCAATAAAGCCATTTTTACCTCAATATCAAATCATTTCTGGGTAACAATGAAGTACTTTAAAATGGTTTAAAAAAATATAAAAAAATAGCTTCTTAGGAAAAGTGTTGGCCATAGATAGGCTTTTATTCTATATTTTGGTTAGGCCAGGGTGCGACTAGGGTGGGCATTCTATGTTCATTTTCTATGTTTTGGATTTCTGTGTTTGGCCGGGTGTGGTTCTCAATCAGAGGCAGCTGTCTATCGTTGTAGTGAGAACCATACTTAGGTAGCCTTTTCCCACCTCTGTGGTTTGGGTAGTTAATTTCTGTTTAGTGTGTTTTGCACCTGACTGAGCTGTTTCGGTTGTTCTTTTGTTGCTTGTTGTATAGTGTTCAGCTTTACCATTAAAATGACGAACACGTACCACCTTGTGCTTCCACCAACGGCCGTTACAAAAAGGAAATTTCTCAAGCAAGAATTTGACTGTCTGGGAGTGGTCCAAGTGGGGAGTGGAGGTTTGAAACTCTTTCTTATTGTTCTTAACTAATTTACTGCTAGATGATGTCACCATGGAAGACCAAAACTCCATCAAACCAAAACAGGCAGAACTTTCAGGCAGTCTTTTCAAACAGCTCTTACACTAAAATGGCGTGATCACAGTTTTCAACATTTTACAGTGTTATTAGTATGTGTGTGTGTGTGTGTATATATATATAATAAAACCTCCACAAATATCACATTTACCTAAGTATTCATACCATTTACTTTGTTGAAGCACCTTTGGCAGCGACTACGGCCTCGAGTCTTCTTGGGTGTGATGCTACAAACTTGGCACACCTGTATTTGGGGAGTTTCTCCCATTCTTCTCTGCGGTGTTGCTGCACAGCTATTTTCAGGTCTCTCCAGAGATGTTCAAGTCCAGGCTCTGGCTGGGCCACTCCAGGACATTCAGAGACGGTCCTTGAAGCTACTCCTGCATTGTCTTGGTCGTTGTTTGCTTAGGGTCGTTGTCCTGTTGGAAGGTGAACCTTGGCCCCAGTCTTAGGTCATGAGCGCTCTGGAGCAGGTTTTCATCAATATATGTACAGAGAAACTGGTCTGATATTTACACAGTTTAACACAGGCAAATCATATTTATGACTGCACTGGGCCTTTAATACCAACTCTGCACCTATACTAACTCCTATTAGAGTTATTGTTAGTACTGTTGTACTAACTCCCTTCCGTGGACCTATATTACCCTGTCTTACACTTACTCCTAGCCCAATGTCAATATTGTGTCACTCATAGTCCAACCTGTCTCGTACCATTCCAGTCTCCCAACAAGCCTACGATACCCCAGGAGAGGATCCGGCCCCTGACTAGCCTGGACCACCCCCAGAGTCCCTTCTACGACACTGAGGGAGGCCCCATCACAGCCTTGGCCCGGGTGTTGGTGGAAAGGATAGCCAGAAAGGTACCATCAGCTCCTGGCTCATTCATTCCGCTATCGTTGTCTGTGTCTGCTCCCTCTCGCTGAAGAAATGTGAATGTTCATGCAACATAACTCTCCTCACAGTCACTATACATGTAATGTTGCTTTGGATACATAGCTCTTTGAATGGGCAGTAGACTGACCCGGTGAATCCAGGTGAAAGCTATGATCCCTTATTGATGTAACTTGTTAAATCCACTGAAATCAGTGTAGTTGAAGGGGAGGAGACTGGTTGCAGAAGGATTTTTAAGCCTTGAGACAACTGAGACATGGATTGTGTATGTGTGCCATTCAAAGGGTGAATGGGCAAGACAAAAGATTGAAGTGCCTTTGAACAGGGTATGGTAGTAGGTGCCAGGAGCACCGGTTTGAGTGTGTCAAGAACTGCAACGCTGTTTCACGCTCAACAGTTTCCCGTGTGTATCAAGAATGGTCCACCACCCAAAGGACATCCAGCCAACTTGACACAACTGTGGGAAGCATTGGAGTCAATACGGTCCAGCATCCATGTGGAACGCTTTTGACACCTTGTACAGCCCATGCCCCAACGACTTGAGGCTGTTCTGAGAGCAAAAAGGAGGTGCAACTCAATATTAAGAAGGTGTTCCTAATGTTTTGTGCACTCAGCGTATATTGCCATAGTGATCATAGCAAGTCTTTGGAAAACACATAGAAAAATTACAATGTGTTTGTCTCCTTCCAATTGAAGCAAATAATTATTTGAAAAACAAATCTGTCTCTTTTAAACCAACAACCAGATGTCATATTGACCTAACCTCCATTTCACAGAAGATTGTCAAGAAAATAAATTACACATATTCGGGTGTTTACCCTTGTCTCCGATAAGAATGTGATATTAAATGGTAAATTGAGAATCTTGTCAGTGTTTGTGATGTTGAATCATGTTTCTTGTCCACAGGGAGAGCAGTGCAATATTGTCCCGGACACGGTGGACGATATCGTGGCAGATATTGGCCAGGAGGAGAAGGAGGAAGGTGTGGAAGCACTTTATTTCAACCAATTTGGGATGTTCAATTTAAAAGCCACAAGCTCCAGCTGCTGGACTTGCTTTGCCTGAATCCGTGTTTAAACTTCCAGATGTCTGTCTGCTGAACACCATCAACACTGCTAGCAGGAGAAATTAACCTGTGGAGTTTGTTTCTAACCACACTCTGCAGTTAACGTCCAATTCTACCTTTGAACCGGGTTCTCTCTAACCTCTTTCTGTTGAGGGCAACACGGTCTGTTTCCTTAACAGGAAGGTCTCTAGAACATTACAATACACGTACTGTACAGTAACTTTACACTGTGGTTAGAGCAAGACCTGAACTGTATGAACTTGCATTGACCTTTTTAGTCAGTTAGGCGCATTAGTCCATATCTATACAGCACCAGCACATTCTAAAGTAGTGAAAATATAGGCTTATAAACAAGAAAATTGAGTATTGATACCCCCCCCCATCCCCATTTACATGATCTCATTAGAATATGACAAGATAGTGACATTTAACCAATGCAGTTATTGTCAGACAAGCTGACCAAGAGGACTTGTCAATGCATTGTCTAATAGAGTATTTCCTCCTCCAGACGACACTCCAGAGACGTGCATCTACTCCAACTGGTCTCCGTGGTCAGCCTGCAGCTCAGCCAGCTGTGACAAGGGCCGGAGGATGAGACAGAGGATGCTGAAGGCCCAGCTGGACCTCAGTGTGCCCTGCCCTCACACGCAGGACTTCAAAACCTGCATGGGGCCCGGCTGCAGCGAGGAGGGTGAGGACTAAGGACAGTGTCACAGGCCTGTTTCTCATTCATAGCACTAATGCATGCAATCACTGGTATGAGTCAGCTGACAATGTCGCCTCCGCTTAGACATGAATACAGTTGTTTGCCTGCCTGATAACAATTGGGTGAAACGTCTATGAATTTTTGAGAATTGAAATCCAACAGTTTTGTCTCATTCAGAACATGTTGTTCCATCTCCAATGGCTGTAAAAGAGCTTCCAAAAATTGGAAAAAGACAGTAAATGATATGTTATTGTTTTTAAAGCAGGTCATAAAGAAGAGGTTGTTGGCTAAAGGTTTGTCTGCTGCTGTGCAGGCTGAGCTGGTGAGCCCTGTGTAGTCGTGTACCTGTCATATTGACTAAAGACAGCCATATCCATATCCATGTATGGGAACAGGGATTAGGGTTGAAATGGTGTCACGATCCACCAATTTACTAGCCAAGCACGAGAAAATACATTGTTGCCATTGTTTTCCCTTTCCCGGTTTACATGCTACATATGATGCACAATTAATACAGTTTTGTTGTTGGCATTCAAATACAACATGTAAAGATGGAACTTTGGAGCCTCATCAAGTCCCACAACCAGGTAAAGATCCAAAGACAGGAATATGATATTCCACAAAAGCTTATTCTTCCTGTAAACAAGACAGATCTGATGGCTGTTCTATTCAGTCAGATTGACATCAACTTTGTTTCTCAGGAACTAACTGGTCCTTTGTCCAATTCTCATCAAAGTTGTCAATTTAGTCCACCATGCCAAAAGGCACATGATCAGTCATGCAGAGTTGTTTGTCATTCCTCCCTTTCTCTCTACTCGTGCCCCAAATCTCAGCTTTGTCAGGGCTTGATAAAGTGTGTTTGAATTGTTCAAGGCTATTGTTTCCCTCCAACACACACTATCGATTAATAGGACCGGCAGCGTATGCTTTTCTTCCTGCACGTCACTCCTTTCCTTTCTTGTATCGCTCTGTTAATGTCTGTGGTTGATTGATATTCCTGAAGCTGGACGTGGCCCCTGGGGGCCTCATCAGGTCCACATTTATTTACAGCTCTTATTAATGATCCACTTAGCTCTGCTTTATTAAGCTACACTCACAGCTGCTTCCAATCCGCAGGCAGGCAGTGGGATGGACCAGATGAAAGAGAAATCCATGGAAAGTTCCCCAAAGTTTATCCATCCTCTACGAATTTTGTTTTTGTTTACATGCTCTGTTCCCAGATAATTGGAGAGAGCGGAGTAAGATTAGGTAGGACTAAATCAAATATTTTAGGGTGTGTTACTTGTTACCAGAGGAAGGTGCAGGTGTAATTCAGCTGTCAGCTAGTATTGATGGAATGAATGGACAGAGCTGTTGCATGTTATGGCATGTTAATTACCCTGCTCGTTTTCTCTAGCCTGGTTAAATCAGACTGAATCCTGCACTCACCATTACACAATGGTGACCACAGCCTCCAGTATGGTTTAACCATGCTTGTCTATGCCTCGTCATTCCCAGAAGCGTCTACCTGTATGATGTCAGAGTGGATCAACTGGTCTCCATGCAGTGTGTCCTGTGGGATGGGGATGAGGTCTCGGGAGCGCTACATCAAACAGTTCCCGGAGGATGGATCCATCTGCTCTCTGAACACTGAGGAGACGGAGAAGTGTGTGGTCAACGACGACTGCTGTGAGTCTCACTGAAACATGGGGGTACAAGTCTTTGACATTAGGATCATATTGTGGGTTCAGGCCTTCTGTGTTAAAAGCTAGAATCCTTAGTTTATGTTGCCCACCCAATCAAAGGATCAGAGAATTAATCTAGTACTGAAAGCATAAGGTACAGCTAGCTAGCACTGCAGTGCATAAAATGCGGTGAGTAGTTGACTCGAAGGAGAAAGACAATAGCTGAATAGTTTTCAACAAATTAATTCCTTCAAAAATGACGGAGAAGAAAAAGAAAGTGTCATTTTTTTAGCTAGCAAATGTAGCTGCCTAGTTTAGTTACTCAAACGCCTGGCTCAAACCGAGGGATGCTATGTTAGCTAGCTGGCTATGACTATCCAACACAACACTGAAACTCTTCCAAGTCAAGGTAAGCTTTTGGTTTTATTAAATAATTGCCAAAGCACCCTGCCGGAATAACTGCTTACTGACTATACACTGTAACACAGTGGGGAAATGGCTGCCTAAATATGATCCCCAATCAGAGACAACGATAAACAGCTGCCTCTGATTGGGAACCATATCAGGCCAACATAAAAAAAAACAATAACCTAGATAGGAACACCTGCCCTAGTCACACCCCGACCTAACCAAAAGAGAGAATAAAAAGTCTCTCTTATGGTCAAGGCATGACAGACCACAGGTCTGGCCATGGAGCTGGGTAGAACGCTGTGCCTGGACTGGGCATTGGCACAGAGGAAGGCTCTGGCCATGGAGCTGAGTTGGCCGCCGTGCCTGGACATCAGCGCTGAGGAAGACTCTGGCCTTGGCGCGGGACTGGACGCCGTGCCTGGACTGGGCACCGGCGCAGAGGAAGGCTCCTGCCATGGAGCGGGACTGGCCGCTGTGCCTGGGCTGGGCACCGGTGCAGAGGGAGGCTCCTGCCATGGAGCTGAGTTAGCCTCCGTGCCTGGACTGGGCATCGGCGCAGAGGAAGGCTCCGGCCTTGGCGCGGGACTGGACGCCGTGCCTGGACTAGGTACCGGCGCAGATGGAGGCTCCTGCCATTGAGCGGGACTGGACGCAGTGCCTGGACTGGGCCCCGGCGCAGAATAAGGCTCCAGCCTGTGGACCGTCGTAGGAGGTTCCGGACTGTGGACCATCGTAGGAGGCTCCGCTGAACGCCGCCCGAACAAGGAGTGGCACCAACTTCGGCGGAAGTCGTGACAAACACATTTGGTGTGTCATCATAGTGGTCTCTGACTTGTGGTCAGACTCGCTCAGGTGGAACAAACTTAAACTTGAGCCTTTTTTCATTGCTGATTTGAATGTCATTGAGAAAACAGAGACGTGTCAAAGTCCTTTATGACCGTATGTACCTCTGTGATGAATGGTTAGTGCCCTTTGTATAGCCATGTGCATAATGGTCATGTGAGGTGAAATGTGTAAATATTTTGGCATGTTTGACCTGATAAAGATCCTTGTGTATGGAAACATTGTCATTAAAGGTGGTAATTGCGCGCATATTCAGTGTGCGGGCCTTTCTGTTCTTTTGAATTGTACTTCCTTAGCCCTGTTGCTATATGCCAACAGGCTTATTCAGTCAGTGTGTTAATGAAACCAAGTTTCTCAAGTAATGTTAATAACAGTAATCGCAAGCCGCCATAACAAAGAACCATCCCATTGTATGGGCGTGTATCTGTCCCTGTCCCTTCCATTAGCCCCCAGTAGCTGTGTGGTGACGGAGTGGGGTGAGTGGGATCCCTGCAGCACCACCTGTGGGCTGGGCATGAAGCAACGTGAGCGCATGGTGAAGATGCCCCCCTCGGATGGTTCCATGTGCAAAGTGGAGGTGGCAGAGGTGGAGAAATGCATGATGCCTGAGTGCCGTGAGTAACGCCCCCCACACCCACTCAACACCTGCCTCATCCCCAGGTCCCGGGCTGCAGGCCAGAGACACTACATCTAAAAGCACTGTGACAGGCAGCCTTGTTCAGCCATCTGCCAAGGGGCATCTGTAGTTTTTATGTATCTCGATCCAACAGGCTAGGTACACACTAAAATTGACAGAATATCTCAGAGGAGAGAAGGCATGAAAATACACTCAGTTTACAAAACGTTAAGGACACCTGCTCTTTCCATGACATACACTGACCAGGTGAATCCAGGTGAAAGCTACATTACAGTATGATCCCTTATTGATGTCACTTGTTAAAACCACTTCAATCAGTGTAGATGAAGAGGTGGAGACCAGTTAAAAAATATATTTTTAAGCCTTAAGACAATAGAGAGATTGTGTATGTGTGCCATTCAGAGGGTGAATGGGCAAGATAAAATATTTAAGTGCCTTTAAACGGGGTATGGTAGTAGCTGCCAGGCGCACCAGTTTGTGTCAAGAACTGCAACGCTGCTGGGTTTCTCACGCTCAAAAGTTTCCCTGTGTGTAAGAATGGTCCACCACCCAAAGGACATCCAGTGAAGCATTGGTGTCAAAATGGGACAGCATCCCTGTGGAACGCTTTCGACTCCTTGTAGAGTCCATTTCCTGAATAATTGAGGCTGTTCTGAGGGTGAAAGGGGGAGGGGAGGAGTATTAGGAAGGTGTCCTTAATGTTTTGTACATCCAGTGTATAGTCACCCAATAAAATAATGTTAAGTCTCAGGTATGAAAAACAGCAGATGAAGGTAGCAGAAATGAAATGTATGTTGAAACTACCGAACAGCAGTTGATCTGAAGAGCAGGGGACATTATGTAATTATGTGCAGACTGACAGTCCCATGCTTGGTTTATCTATCCCTGCAGACTCTATCCCGTGTATGCTGTCTCCGTGGTCCGACTGGAGCGACTGCAGTGTGACATGCGGGAAGGGTGTGCGTACACGCCAGCGCATGCTCAAGTCTCCAGACTTGGGGGAGTGTACTGAGGAGCTGGAACAGGTGGAGCGGTGTATGCAGCCGGAGTGTCGTAAGTGTCACCATCAGATGTTGCCATGCTGTTTACCACTACCATCAACTCCAAAACAGAGTGTGATCACTAGAAACTAATATTTCAAATTCATTTGTTTGTTTGTTTGTTTGTTTGTTTTAGCACTGTCATAGCCTGGTCCCAGATTGTATAGCTGAGTCCTATGGTTTGTTTTGCATAGCAATAGCCTGTGTGTTGCCAAAAAGGTGTTGAGACTTAGGCTCACAGACAGACATAGTGGAAGTCAGACACCAGGCAGATTTCCGTCATGGAGGATTTGACATCTTCCGTCTCCTTGTACTTTGACATTTTAAGCGGAGCTCCATTATTTATATTCTAATCGGGTTCCTTGCAAAGTAAAAAAACAAATGTTCTGCAACAAATACAGTCAGATTATTCCATGAATGATGCAGTCAAATGTGAAAATGGATTATGGAAAGAATTATTGAAACGAGAGTTTTCTGGCTAATATAACATATGAAAAGATGAGCATTTAGTCCTTATCAATTAACATTTATTTTTGTTCCTCTGGTTGAAATGAAAACCATACCAGTCCCCTACTGGACAATATAATCCCTCAGCGTCGGGTTGACTTGCAATAATAACACACAGCTAAGTTTGTCACTTAAATTAAGGATTTTATCATTGTCAGTTAAGTAAGTAGTTGTCCAATGAGGATGAATAGAGACATTAGCAAGTAGCTTTTCACTCAACCTTTCAATACCCCCCCCCCCCCCAACCTCTTTCCTATCTCTCCCCAGCTACGGACTGCATGGTATCAGAGTGGACGGAGTGGTCTGAGTGTAATAAGTCCTGCGGTAAAGGCCACACCATCAGGACGCGCATGGTGAAGCTGGAGCCCCAGTCTGGAGGGGAGCCTTGCCCCGAGACGGTCCAGAGGAAGAAGTGTAAGATCAGGAAGTGCAAAAGGGGCTCCAGGGCCAGCGAGGAGAGGAAGAGGCGGCGGGGGGGAGAGGTGGGCGTTGGGAAAGAGAAGAGAAGGGGCAAACAGCAAGAACGAGATGCAGCAGTGGAGGAACAGCCCGGTCAGTCATCATCACCTTTATATATACTGTATATAGTGCCTTGCAAAAGTATTCATCCCCTTGGCGTTTTTCATATTTGGTTGCATTACAACTTGTATTTTATTTGGATTCCATGTAATGGGACATGCTACACAAAATAGTCCTAATTGGTGAAGCAAAATGGAAAAAATTAATTCTAAAAAATAAAGTGGTGCGTGCATTTGTATTCACCCGCTTTGCTGTGAAGCCCCTAAATAAGATCTGGTGCGACCAATTACCTTCAGAAGTCACATAATTAGTTAGATTATGCACAGGTGGACTTTATTTAAGTGTCACATGATCTCAGTATATATACACACCTGTTCTGAAAGGCCCCACCACAAAGCAAGGGGCACCACCAAGCAAGTGGTACCATGACGACCAAGGAACTCTCCAAACAGGTCAGCGACAAAGTTGTGGAGAAGTACAGATCAGGGTTGGGTTATAAAAAAAATCTATACGAAACTTTGAAGATCCAACGGAGCACCATTAAATCCATTAAAAAAATAAAAATAAAAAACTCACGGGCCAGGCAAGGAGTGCATTAATCAGAGGCAACAAAGAGCCTAAAGATAACCCTGAAGGAGCTGCAAAGCTCAACAGCGGAGATTGGAGTATCTGTCCATAGGACCACTTTAAGCCGCACACTCCACAGAGCTGGGCTTTACAGAATAGTGGCTGGGAAAAAAAACATTGTTTAAAGATACTCTGGTCCGATGAGACTAAAATTTAGCTTTTTGGCCACCAAGGAAAACGCTATGTCTGGCGCAAACCCAACACCTCTCATCACCCCAAGGTCACCATCCCCACGGTGAAGCATAGTGGTGGCAGAATCATGCTGTGGGGATGTTTTTCATCAGCAGGGACTGGGAAACTGGTCAGAATGAAGGAATGATGTATGGCGCTAAATACAGGGAAATTCTTGAGGGCAACCTGTTTCAGTCTTCCAGAGATTTGAGACCGGGACTGAGGTTCACCTTCCAGCAGGACAATGACCCTAAGCATACTGCTAAAGCAACACTCGAGTGGTTTAAGGGGAAACATTTAAATGTCTTGGAATGGCCTAGTCAAAGTCCAGACCTCATTCCAATTGAGAATCTGTCGTATGACTTAAAGACTGCTATACACCAGCGGAACCCATCCAACTTGGAAGGAGCTGGAGCAGTTTTGACTTGATGAATGGACAGAAATCCCAGTGGCTAGATGGGCCAAGCTTACAGAGACATACCCCAAGAGACTTGCAGCTGTAATTGCTGCAAAAGGTGTCTCTACAAAGTATTGACCTTTTTTTGTGTGTGGGGGGTGAAAAGTTATGCATGCTCAAGTTTTCTGTTTTTTAAATCTTATTTCTTGTTTGTTTCACAAAAATATATATGTTGCATCTTCAAAGTGGTAGGCATGTTGTGTAAATCAAATGATACAAACCCCCCAAAAATCTATTTCAATTCCAGATTGTAATGCAACAATCCTGCCAAGGAGGGTGAATACTTTCGCAAGCCACTGTATATACCTTTGTTATTATCATCTTCATCACTGTCTTCATCATTATCATTGTTTTCATCAATACCATCTTCACCTCTATTGTCATTTCCACTTTCAGCCATGATCCACATTTGGATTAATGTCATTGTCAAGCTTGATTCATGATTTATACACCACCTTGATGTATCCTTTATATCCCAAATATAAAGGGCAAAACATTCATAGGGCAAGTCATTGACGATGATTTCACAGTCACTCATCATTAATTCCCACTGAGATATCCGTTGTAGCTCTGAATGTAAATAGACATATCTCAGTCAAGGGGCCCATGCAGCCCACTCTCAATCGCCCCGCCCAATGCTTGAGAGGATCCCTCCTCCTCCCTCCCTCTCTGCCTTGCCAGCTGGGTGCAGTGTGATTGCTGTGTTAGAGTGGCTACACTCAATGCTGATCAGCCCTGTCAGGGTGATACAGTGACTAGTCCAGCTCACAGATGGCCGTCCTGATGAGCAGGTAGAGGCCAAATAGTCAGGGTGGGCTTTGGACTGCTGCCTCCCAACAGAGACAGGGACAGGCCTCTAACCTGGGGCTAATGAGCTGTAGACAGTGAAAAATACCCCCACCGTGGTATATCCTCTAGGGTTGCTAGGCAGCATTACCCCCCCAGCACTTACCATGCATAATCAGTAATAATGGGAAATGGAGGCCGGACAGGGACTCCTTGTTCTTACACTGTCAATTTATGACAGATCAATCCCTTATGAATGATGATGATTGGTCAAGCAATGGAGGCTTGAACATTGCACATTTGATAGGTCTCACTTGTGATCACTCACATTGAAGTTGATGTTCACTTTATTTGATTCAAATCTCTATTGTGGATGTAAATTGCATGTTATAGAAGAGTTCAGACACTTTTTCTTTGCGATTTCACTTGGTTTGGAGCAACTTACCCCCATCAGCGGAACACTTCCTCGTGCTCGTTCTGCAGTGCCAGGGCTTGGATAAAATATGAACAAAAGCTAAAAAATATTTTAAAAATACACCAACGCTCTCAGTATAGTGATGCATGTCTGCAGACTTTATCTGTAACTTTCCATTTTGGACCGACTTTTGGAAACCCTGCTGTACACTATATTTGCTTGTTTTTTCACAAACTTTAATTAGGCAAACTATTCGAATTTTAGCAACCAGGAAATGGCGCAATTATTTCTGCATAGTGAGTCTTTAACTGATATGCCATATTCAATTAGTATATTACTAAACGGGATGGATTTGGCAAACTAAAGAATCATCTGAAACACTCCTCTCATGTCATTGACTTGTTCCCACAGGTTGCAAGATGAGGCCCTGGTCCAGTTGGACAGACTGTACCAAACACTGCGGCGGGGGGATCCAGGAGCGCTTCATGACGGTGAAGAAGAGAGCTAAGAACACCCCGGCACAGGTCACCAGCTGCAAGGACAGGAAAGAGATCCGCGCCTGTAAAGTCCATCCCTGCTAGGGGGCGCTGCTGTTTATCTGTGTTTCTCTGTGATATTATACAATGCACTCTGTTAGGGTTGGGGGGAGGAAGGAGAAGCAGACTCAGTCAGTGTTGATTTAGCCAAGGTTGGCAGTCGGTGTGGTGGAGACAGTCCACCTGTGTATTGGATGGAGATAAGAGATGCTCCAGAGATGCCATTACTGTAAGCATTTAGTGGATCACTGGGCTGAGGACGAGACCAGCGTCAGTCATTAGTCTTCTAGTAGCCTCATCACTCAGCAGGCCTATGTATTACTATGTAACCAACACTATACAGTACACCACAACTTCACAACCACACACAATACAACACGTTTTTTTAACAATGATATTTTTGTCTTTATACTACCGTTGTATTGGCTTCACTAGCTAGCAGTGATGACACACTTTCACTCTTGCATGTCTAACGTTTCTCAGTCGGAAGACTTCACTTCACTGGTTGTGGCCCTAGACTTTAATCTGTTTAAAAAGGGCAGTTGCAAATCTTCGAGTCGCATTAGCCCAGGCCTCTAGCCTAGGGCGTCACAAGGAATTAGCTTTTGTCATTTTCTTCCTGCCCCAAATGTTTTTATCCGGGTCACTCCAGCATTCCTGTATCATTAAGGCAGGTCTCCAAACATCACTGCCCTGTTGATTTGGGCATAATAACCCTGTTGTATGAACCACAATACTCCATACAGTTTGTACAAAGTAGCTCTGTGACAGTGACTTTTTCAAAAATAAGTGTTGATTGTAATGAAACGTTATTAAATGAAAATACCAACCAAGTAATTTATATAAAAAAAATATTGTATCCTGTGGTTAGTTTGTTAATTTGACAATTGTATTCCAAAACAAAGCACAGGTGAACAATCATTCCAGGTTTTTGTATGCCTCAAATAGATTATTATTTTCAAGACAAGAATCTGTAGTGACTTTTTATTCCATTGTAATACATGTAGAGGCTTAAACATAGAGATGCCTCATTGAGAGGGCAGCGATTGTGTGCATCATTAGATATTGTGTTCTTTTTGTTGTGTATTTTGATAAAAATGTCAGCCAAGTCTTGCCAAAATCATTTTTAGATGTTCTCGCTCTCTTGTTTTCTGTCCTCTCTCTTTCTTTTTTTGCCTCTACACCATATCACACCATATTTTGGAATAAATAACCTTTACAATAAAAGTACATGTGAGAAATAATTCTGAATGTATTTTTGCTCATGTCACACTTTCTTTTGACAGAGCATGTATTGTACTTTCAAAGTCTGCCTTGACTGTAGGCACAATGTGAATCCACTAGGTGGCGACCATGAAAAGGACATTGAGAGGAAGAAGGACCTTGCAACTTAGCCAATTGTCTGAAATGACCTAGCTCAATCATACAGCACTTGTATGTTATTGTAAAAGCCATTGTTTCATATTGCTCTCAATGAGATAGTCATTAACTTTGACAGTGAGTACCCAGCTCGAGGGTTCGAGAGATGAACTACCTCCCAGCTGCACTGTATAAGATCAACCAACAGGGAGAGAAAGAGCACTGTTTATTTATAAATGTTCTTCTGCCACTGTCAAATCAGCCATGTGCCTCAGTTACTGCTCAACCACAGGTTTAACCAGGGCTGTGATAGATTGAAGAGAACCAATAGCAGATGGACTTTTAAAAAACGATCTCTCATTTGGCTTTCTTCGTCACAAAAGGTTTGTTTTTCATTTCAATTCAATGTCAAACCATAGAGAGAAATAAACAGTTGCATTCCTTTCTTGAATTTCAAAAGGGGAAGAACACACTTGTTTTTCAATAAGGTAACCATACAATGTGTCTTTATATAAATTAGTTTCAGCTATAAATGGCAACTGGGTGGATTGCCTGGTTAGTGTTAAAGCCAGCCACTGTAGCCATGGTAACAAATACAGAGGCCTACATTGTACACTCATGAAAGATTTACTATGAATTATTGGTGTTGAAAATCCACATTTTCCCGGGCGTTGCTACGGGATCCTTGAATGAGCTTTCGGACAGAAACGTTAGGGTCTGTCTCTATGGGCCGAGGCGGTTGCAATGCACCTAGTCTTGCGACTCTGGGACATTTCTAAATGTTGTAATTTCCGTGATTGAATTGAAGTTATTGCAAATGTACTAGGCTGTTTCTCGGCCCGAGAACATTCTAGAGCCACATAACTCACCACACACTATTGACCTGAGCTCTAGAACAGTTTTCTAAAGTTTCAGAACTCTAGGTCTGACAGTTCTTTAATAGTTCGAACAAAGGTAACTATTGCAGGCTTTGTCTTTCTCTACGCACTACACTGTGTCCCTCCGTCCAAGGTGTGTGTGTGTGTGTGTGTGTGTGTGTGTGTGTGTGTGTGTGTGTGTGTGTGTGTGTGTGTGTGTGTGTGTGTGTGTGTGTGTGTGTGTGTGTGTGTGTGTGTGTGTGTGTGTGTGTGTGTGTGTGTGTGTGTGTGTGTGTGTGTGTGTGTGTGTGTGTGTGTGTGTGTGTGTGTGTGTGTGTGTGTGTGTGTGTGTGTGTGTGAGAGAGAGCTTTTCTTGGGAATTTTATGGGAGACATGACTGATTTACAGTTCATGAGAGTTGCCTAATCACACATATGACGTTTTGGAAAGATCAGACTTTTTTAACCCTTCGAAACAGCTCTATGACACCAATTATGGCACTTCCGGTTGGCACAGGAAGCTAAAAGTAAACACGTTAACCACTTCCGGTTTCTCCAGGAAGCTTAGAATCAACACAGGTAGATCTCATAGTGGCCTGATGGATTGTCATCGAAGACAGGTTCATAAGACATTCATAACCCACATAGGCTTCAGGTTGAATTTAGGGGTGCAGGCAATGTATTCCTAATGAGGAGAGAAGTCATTGAAAACTGTTTGATGTAAACACCTTCTTTTAACTGTTAAGGGTTAATGCCACATGGTCAAGGTTAGGCTTGCACAGATTGGGAGGACCTCGAGAACATCGCTGAGGTCAAATTTAGCTTCTCACCCTAAAGGTTGTCCCACGGTCACCCAAAAGCAAATTAAATTTAGGGCCAGGCTTCATTTTGGGCCTACTTTTTCTCATGGTTGTTGCACTTAGACCGAGCGAGCTACGGTCAAGCGGGGCATATCGTTGAACTCGGCACAGCCTAGAGATTATGGCAATGCCATTGCAGGCTCTGAGTGTCTTTAAGCACTGCACTTTGTCACTCCATCCTTGCTGTATGTGTGTGTTTGTGTGTGTGTGAGTGAGTGAGAAAGAGCTTTTCTTTGACATCTGTTGGGAGAAATGACTGATTTACAGTTCATGAGAGTTTTGAAAAGATCAGACCTTTTTAACTCTTCGAAACAGCACCTATGACACTATTTTAAGGCACTTCCGGTTTGCACAGGAAGCTATAAATAAACACACTTCAAAAAGATTCGCCTGAACACGCTGCAACTGGATCTGTAACCTTTTTTTTAAACACCTTTTTTTGAACATCACCAATTGTACATTGAACGATTTCTCTTAAATTGCGATAGATAAATGGCTGGTTCTTTTTTTATTGACACCGTAGATTCATTTACTTTGATGTGAAGCGGAAAAATGTGTGCTCTATTTTCATTTTTGACCTTTAATTCCAGAAAAATGGCCATAACTCAAAAACCGTTGAGGCCTCGACGCCATCTTGTTCGGGGCCAACTGCCCATTATGCCAAACCTATGCTCACCAAGTTTCGTCTTCAAAGTCTTGTCCGTTTAGGAGAAAAGGCCACGTTGGGATTGGTGATGTTTTGTACATTTGCAATATGATTCCATTCGCCCTCTTGTGGGATTTGACCAAAATTTAAAAATGTTATAAAACGGAAACCGAATGTCCGAGAGACTTCGTTTGATGACTTCCCGGAAGATCCGGCCCTGCGGGCGGCCCAACGCCGTACATTTGCAATGTGGTCGGTCTCACTAACCATATGGCGAATGTCAAAATGTTCCCTTAAGGTATGTAAAGGTATAAAAGGACAGATGCAAAGTCAACATTTTCCATATTGTAAAAATTCCTAAAAACAAACATTTGCTTTTGGGTCTTAATTATAAGGTTAGGGTTATGCGTCATGGATAGAATGATGGTTAAGATTTGGGTCAGATTTGATGACTTTTTGGCTGTTGCAGCTGGTGACCACTCTGCAGAGCTCCCTACAGAACAAGATTTATGACAAAAAACGCTAAGCTGCGCTATAATCATGGTCACTATGGTCATTATTCTTCACCCCACATACACTATATATACACACAAAGTATGTGGACACCCCTTCAAATTAGTCGATTCACCTACTTCAGCCACACAACAGATGTATACAATTGAGCACATAGACAAATATTGGCAGTAGAATGACCTTACTGAGGAGCTCACTGACTTTCAAAAACACGAAACATAACAAAATACATAAAATTGATAGACAAAACCAACTCAAGGATATAACTACATCATAGGATGCCACCTTTCCAACAAGTCAGTCAGTATGTCAAGTTTCGGCCCTGCTAGAGCTGCCCCTTGCAACAATAGCTCAGCCATGAAGTGGTAGGCCACACAAGCACACCACCGAGTGCTTAAGCGCGTAGTGTGTAAAAATCTTCTGTCCTCTGTTGCAACACTCCTTACCAAGTTCCAAACTGCTTCTAAAAGCAACATCAGCACAATAATTGTTTGTTGGGAGCTTCATGAAATGGGTTTCCATATCCGAGCAGCCGCACACAAGCCTAAGATCACCATGCGCAATGCCAAGCGTCGGCTGGAGTGGTGTAAAGTTCACCGCCATTGAACTCTGGAGCAGTGGAAACGTGTTCTCTGGAGGGATGAATCACGCTTCACCATCTGGCAGTCTGATGTATGAATCTGGGTTTGGCGGATGCCAAGAGAACGCTACCTGCCCCAATGCAGAGTGCCAACTGTAAGGTCTGGTGGAGGGGGAATAATGGTCTGGGTCTGTTTTTCATGGTTCGGGCTTGGCCCCTTAGTTCCAGTGCCCCCGTGCGCACAAGGCAAGGTCCAAACAGAAATAGTTTTTAGAGATCGGTGTGGACGAACTTGACTGGCTTGCACAGTGCCCTGACATCAACCCCATTGAACACCTTTGGGATTAATTGGAACGCCGACTGTGAGCCAGGCACCAATGCCCGGCCTCATGAATGCTCTTGTGGCTGAATGGAAGCAATTCCCCGCAGCGATGTTCCACTCAACAACTCCATATTAATGCCCATGGTTTTGGAATGAGATGTTCAACAAGCAGGTGTCCACATACAGTACTTTTTTCATGTAGTGTATAATAAGCAAGCCCACTTTTCTATTGGGATTTGAACAAAGGGTTCTGTTTGGTGTAGGAACTGTAGGTAGTGGAAGGATACAGTAGTACAGTATATCAGAGTTGTGGACTGGAGTCACATGACTTGGAGTCTGACTTCAGTCACAAATTTGATGACTTGAGACTCCACCTAATAGAAAATAAAATAACTTGAGATTTGTCTTTGACTTGGATCCTCAAGACTCAGGACTCGACTATGACTTGAGAACTAGAAATCATCTGGCCAGGTTTGTAATGTTATGTCAGTAGCCGCAGCATCCTCTTCACACAATAAAAACTGCAACAGATTGGCTAGTGAAACGCACACTCGGCACTCTGATTCAACCAGCAAACTGTCAATCGACACAGGTCGCGTGAGCTAGCGAACAGATTGCTGATTTGCTGTACAACTATAAGATCTGGTGTAGCGCAAACGTGGAATTGTAGGGAAAGAGGATTGCCATGATAAATAAATATGTAGTGCCCCAAAAATGTGGTTATCAAGAATATTAACTGTTTTCTTTGCAAGCTCACCAGTAATGGGGCAACAATTGCTTGATATTGATCATTTACATTATGAAGCTTTCATTTGGAATTTGATGTTAAAATCAAATATTATTGTGGCGAAGACGCACCAAGAGCACTTCACTCCCTTTTCTGGCGCCGACAGAGAAGACCGCCTCGCTTCGCGTTCCTAGGAAACTATGCAGTTTTTTGTTTTTTTACGTGTTATTTCTTACATTAGTACCCCAGGTCATCTTAGGTTTCATTACATACAGCCGAGAAGAACTACTGAATATAAGAGCAGCGTCAACTCACCATCAGTACGACCAAGAATATGACTTTCGCGAAGCGGATCCTGTGTTCTGCCTTTCACCCAGGATAACGGAATGGATCGCAGCCGGCGACCCAAAAAAAAGTCTTCGTAAAAGAGGGAAACGTAGCGGTCTTCTGGTCAGACTCCGGAGACGGGCACATCGTGCACCACTCCCCAGTATACTTCTCGCCAATGTGCAGTCTCTTGACAACAAGGTTGATGAAATCCGAGCAAGGGTAGCATTCCAGAGGGACATCAGAGACTAACGTTCTTTGCTTCACGGAAACATGGCTCACTGGAGAGACGCTATCGGAGTCGGTGCAGCCAGCTGGTTTCTCCACGCATCGCGCCGACAGAAACAAACATCTTTCTGGTAAGAAGAGGGGCGGGGGCGTATGCCTTATGGCTAACGAGATGTGGTGTGGACACAAAAGCATACAGGAACTCAAGTCCTTCTGTTCACCTGATTTAGAATTCCTCACAATCAAATGTCGACCGCATTATCTACCAAGGGAATTCTCTTCGATTATAATCACAGCCGTATATATATTCCCCCCCCAAGCAGACACATCGATGGCTCTGAACAAACTTTATTTGACTCTTTGCAAACTGGAACCCATACATCCTGAGGCTGCATTCATTGTAGCTGGGGATTTTAATAAGTCTAATCTGAAAACAAGACTCCCTAAATTGTATCAGTATATCGATTGCGCAACCAGGGCTGGCAAAACCTTGGATCACTGCTATTCTAACTTCCGCGACGCATATAAGGCCCTGCCCCGCCCTCCTTTCGGAAAAGCTGACCAGGACTCCATTTTGTTGATCCCTGCCTACAGACAGAAACTAAAACAAGAAGCTCCCACGCTGAGGTCTGTTCAACGCTGGTCCGACCAATCTGATTCCACACTCCAAGACTGCTTCCCTCACGTGGACTGGGATATGTTTCGTATTGCGTCAGACAACAACATTGACGAATACGCTGATTCGGTGTGCGAGTTCATTAGAACGTGCGTTGAAGATGTCGTTCCCATAGCAACGATTAAAACATTCCCAAACCAGAAACCGTGGATTGATGGCAGCATTCGCGTGAAACTGAAAGCGCGAACCACTGCTTTTAATCAGGGCAAGGTGACCGGAAATATGACTGAATACAAACAGTGTAGCTATTCCCTCCTCAAGGCAATCAAACAAGCTAAGCGTCAGTATAGAGACAAAGTAGAATCTCAATTCAACGGCTCAGACACAAGAGGTATGTGGCAGGGTCTACAGTCAATCACGGATTACAAAAAGAAAACCAGCCCCGTCACGGACCAGGATGTCTTGCTCCCAGGCAGACTAAATAACTTTTTTGCCCGCTTTGAGGACAATACAGTGCCACTGACACGGCCTGCAACCAAAACATGCGGCCTCTCCTTCACTGCAGCCGAGGTGAGTAAAACATTTAAACGTGTTAACCCCCGCAAGGCTGCAGGCCCAGACGGCATCCCCAGCCGCGCCCTCAGAGCATGCGCAGACCAGCTGGCTGGTGTGTTTACGGACATATTCAATCAATTCCTATCCCAGTCTGCTGTTCCCACATGCTTCAAGAGGGCCACCATTGTTCCTGTTCCCAAGAAAGGTAAGGAAAGGTAACTAAGCTTAACGACTACCGCCCCGTAGCACTCACTTCCGACATCATGAAGTGCTTTGAGTGACTAGTCAAGGACCATATCACCTCCACCCTACCTGACACCCTAGACCCACTCCAATTTGCTTACTGCCCAAATAGGTCCACAGACGATGCAATCTCAACCACACTGCACACTGCCCTAACCCATCAGGAATACCTATGTGAGAATGCTGTTCATCGACTACAGCTTGGCATTTAACACCCTATTACCCTCCAAGCTCGTCATCAAGCTCGAGACCCTGGGTCTCGACCCCGCCCTGTGCAACTGGGTACTGGACTTCCTGACGGGCCGCCCCAAGGTGGTGAGGGTAAGCAACAACATCTCCACCCCGCTGATCCTAAACACTGGGGCCCCACAAGGGTGCGTTCTGAGCCCTCTCCTGTACTCCCTGTTCACCCACGACTGCGTGGCCACGCACGCCTCCAACTCAATCATCAAGTTTGCGGACGACACAACAGTGGTAGGCTTGATTACCAACAACGACGAGACGGCCTACAGGGAGGAGGTGAGGGCCCTCGGAGTGTGGTGTCAGGAAAATAACCTCACACTCAATGTCAACAAAACTAAGGAGATGATTGTAGACTTCAGGAAACAGCAGAGGGAACACCCCCCTATCCACATTGATGGAACAGTAGTGGAGAGGGTAGCAAGTTTTAAGTTCCTCGGCATACACATCACAGACAAACTGAATTGGTCCACCCACACAGAGAGCATCGTGAAGACGGCGCAGCAGCGCCTCTTCAACCTCAGGAGGCTGAAGAAATTGTCACCAAAAGCACTCAAACTTCTACATCCTGGCGGGCTGTATCACCGCCTGGTACGGCAACTGCTCCGTAAGGCTAGTAGTAGAGGTCCTTGTGCATTCCAGGTAAAATAACAACTCAATGTTTATATCCCAGGACAAATTAGCTAGCAACAGCAAGCTAGCTAAATAGGACAAATTAATGTAGGCTAGCAAGTGCAAGCTAAATTGCCATACATGTTTAATGCTTTTCGACCTGTCCCCAAATTAATGTCATTGGTTCAGAGTTTGTTTTGATATTTTAACCTGCGTGTCGTGATCACGTTTGGTGTGGGGGGGGGCAAAATAAATGTATGCATGATAGCGTTGGGTTCGGTGTAAGTGGCCTGCGCTCCACGCTTTGGAGTCAGAATGTTGAATAAGATAAAATGATTGTTCCATGTATACATGGTGTTGGAATATCATTAATAATCATTAAGTCTGATTAAGAACAAGGTACCAATGTAACAATGAAGGTAGAAATGGCCTTTTATATTGTAGAACCAGTTTATTGGATGATGTAATTGCCAATAGGGTAATTGCATGGTCCTGGGGGCCCAAGTGCTGTTTGAGCTCCTGTTAGGCAGATTCAATTTGTAAATCTACACTCTGAGCACGTCAACTTGCCTTGCCTTCTGCTGATTTGATGCCCTTCCGACTGCTACAAGGTCCCTATTTTACAATTACATAGGCTGATAAAAATAAGTTGTGAACAAAATAATGAAAAGGGCCGCCATGTAGCCTCGATAAATAGACAATGATGTGTGGTTGAACAAGTCGTTGCACGTATAGATCTTTTGTTTTGCTTAACTTGTGACTCGACTCGCTCTTAGAATGCCCTACTTCGACTTGACTGGAATCTTCACCCCTGTTCTACTCGGGACTCTACTTGAGACTCGGACCTTGTGACTTGAATAATAGTGACTTGGTCCTACCTCTGCAGTATGTCGTGATCATGTTTTAGAGGTTAGGTCTGAATCGGGTTACTATGGGTTCTCTCAATCAACTACCACCACAACATCTGACATGTCTCTGCTGTGTGTTCCATCCCCCTCCAAACTCCCTTCCCTCCCACCATACCACCCTGTGATTGCTTCAGCACTATTGTATCCTGGTGGGTAGTAATTGTGTTGAGCTAACCCATACAGTGCATGTCCTCTGAGCTCCATATAGAGCTGTGTGCTCAATCATCGTAAACAGAAGCACATCAGCTTGCACTTTGAAAAAGGAATGGAAACTCTGATGCTGCTGAAGGAGCTGATCTTTCTCTATCTTGACTAGCTGTGAAGTGTAGACTAGTGATGGGTCGTTCGTGAATGTCGTGGTGAATGTTGGGAAACGAATCGCATTGACTCCATGATTTGTATACTGCTGCTATTGCTTTTTCAAACAATGATTATCTGCAAATAAGTTACAAAATAATTATCTGAAGATGGTGAATCCACACTGCAAAAACAATAAATAGTGGGGAGAGAACCTCATTCTGCTCCACGCTAATTTTTTTGCAGTTTATAAAAAAAGTAGTAGTTTTTTCACAGGTGATCTAAGAATTTGGAAAGGTAAAATTGTATTTGAACGTGCGCATCACGATCTGGCATTATGGTATCCTACTTTTTTTTTGGGGGGGGGGTTACATTAGAGATATACAAAACAAAATACATACACTTCTCCAATGCAACTTCAGGAGCTGGAGGCTGATTTTCTGGCATATTGATACAAATATTGATACAAATCTATTTAGTGAATTGATGGGAGACAAAAACTTATATGACATTTATACTCATTTTCCAATCGCCCTTTCACATATCTTTCCTACTGTATCATGTTAAAATTTGTTGAGCCTATAGGTCAGGGCTTCGTTGCTGCCGTGTTGGATGGAAATAGGATATTTGTCATTTCAAAATTAAGCAAATCATTACCAAGTCCAGACATAGAAAGGACCATACTACAAATTGGTAGACATGTCATGTACACACAGGGAAACTCAGGAAATGCCTTATACTAATTCTAGGAAACCATCTGAGAAATGTTAGAATCAAGGATGACCAGTTAATTTGTTTACTTCAAGACATCAATGCTGAAAGCTAATAATTATGAAGAATGTCATGACCGGTCAAATGGATAACTTCTAAACAACAACTTAGCACAGTAGGGGAGTAGGGGAGAGTGGGGTAAGTTGAGCAATTTTTTACATTTTACATTCTTATTGCTCTATAACAATAAGAAAGGCACTATATTGAGTTCATATGCATGACACATTGCAAACATACTATGCATATTATGCATAAAACTGACTAAATGTCATTATAATAAGACAATTGAGATATGGATTGTGTGTGTGCCATTGAGTAGATTGTGGGCGAATAAAAGGTTAAATTGTTGGATATCCTCGATCAGGCTAGATTCCAATAGTAGTAGACATGACTTTGCCATCCAGCATAATGTGACTTGATGCTGGTTTTGCAGGTGACAAGCATATGCTGGTATGCTGGTGATCAGCGTATGCTGGTCACCAGTGTCCAAAACACAATGAAGGCTGGACACCTGCGAAAACACAACGTATCCTGGTCTATGCAGGTTTTTTTCAGCAGGGTCTTCAGTGTCCTTCAGTATTTTCTTTGTCCCTTGCTGATGCTCGAATTGACTTCTTCCCTTTTTTCACTTCCTTGGCTGCTCTCTCAAGAACAAAAGTGGGGCTAGACCCCTGCTTGTTTTATGTTTCTATACACGGGGAATCATGTCTGCTCTACAACAATAAAAAGGCACTATATTGAGTTCATTTGCATGACACATTGCAAAAATACTATGCATATTATGCATAAAACTTACTAAATGTCATCATAATTTGTTTGGGGTATGGTGGCCATTGGCTCAACTTACCCCATGGCCATTGGCTGGGAGATGACAGATGGTTGTGTTCCCAAAATGTCCTCCTTTTTAAAAATTGCCTATATACTCCAATGTCCATAATTAGCCTACAGTCTCAGAGACATGACGCCTGTTGCTAAAGAGATATTATGCAGAGTCTGCCTCAATTGGTTGTACACGTGCACATTATAAATAGAAACTGAGAAAACACAAATTCCCAAAGCTCAGTGAATGTACCACCTCACAGCGGAGTGGAGTGCTGCTCTGATACCATACGTCGTAGTCAGTTACCATGTCAAAACAAAGCAAACCAACAAGAATATCCACATTTTGATGTGCAAATTGCCCAAAGAGGCAACAATCTAGCAAATTACAGTGTTCAAATAACTCTAGAAGTATTGGATTTTAAACTAATAAGGGAACTCCCTGTATATAGCCATGTTATTTTCTACTCCCTATATATAGCCATGTTATTTCCTACTCCCTATATATAGCCATGTTATTTTCTACTCCCTATATATAGCCATGTTATTTTCTACTCCCTATATATAGCCATGTTATTTTCTACTCCCTATATATAGCCATGTTATTTTCTACTCCCTGTATATAGCCATGTTATTTTCTACTCCCTATATATAGCCATGTTATTTTCTACTCCCTATATATAGCCATGTTATTTTCTACTCCCTATATATAGCCATGTTATTTTCTACTCCCTATATATAGCCATGTTATTTTCTACTCCCTATATATAGCCATGTTATTTTCTACTCCCTATATATAGCCATGTTATTTTCGACTCCCTGTATATAGCCATGTTATTTTCTACTCCCTATATATAGCCATGTTATTTTCTACTCCCTATATATAGCCATGTTATTTTCTCCTCCCTATATATAGCCATGTTAGTTTCTACTCCCTATATATAGCCATGTTATTTTCTACTCCCTATATATAGCCATGTTATTTTCTACTCCCTATATATAGCCATGTTATTTTCTACTCCCTATATATAGCCATGTTATTTTCTACTCCCTATATATAGCCATGTTATTTTCTACTACCTGTATATAGCCATGTTATTTTCTACTCCCTATATATAGCCATGTTATTTTCTACTCCCTATATATAGCCATGTTATTTTCGACTCCCTATATATGGCCATGTTATTTTCTGCTCCCTATATATAGCCATGTTATTTTCTACTCCCTATATATAGCCATGTTATTTTCTACTCCCTATATATAGCCATGTTATTTTCTACTCCCTATATATAGCCATGTTATTTTCTACTCCCTATATATAGCCATGTTATTTTCTACTCCCTATATATAGCCATGTTATTTTCTACTCCCTATATATAGCCATGTTATTTTCTACTCCCTATATATAGCCATGTTATTTTCTACTCCCTATATATAGCCATGTTATTTTCTACTCCCTGTATATAGCCATGTTATTTTCTACTCCCTATATATAGCCATGTTATTTTCTACTCCTGTATATAGCCATGTTATTTTCTACTCCCTGTATATAGCCATGTTATTTTCTACTCCCTATATATAGCCATGTTATTTTCTACTCCCTATATATAGCCATGTTATTTTCTACTCCCTATATATAGTCATGTTATTTTCTACTCCCTATATATAGCCATGTTATTTTCTACTCCCTATATATAGCCATGTTATTTTCTACTCCCTATATATAGCCATGTTATTTTCTACTCCCTATATATAGCCATGTTATTTTCTACTCCCTATATATAGCCATGTTATTTTCTACTCCCTATATATAGCCATGTTATTTTCTGCTCCCTATATATAGCCATGCTATTTTCTACTCCCTATATATAGCCATGTTATTTTCTACTCCCTATATATAGCCATGTTATTTTCTACTCCCTATATATAGCCATGTTATTTTCTACTCCCTATATATAGCCATGTTATTTTCTGCTCCCTATATATAGCCATGCTATTTTCTACTCCCTATATATAGCCATGCTATTTTCTACTCCTTATATATAGCCATGTTTTTTAAATTAGTTTTTCACAGTGTATTTATTGCTCGTGTCACTATTTCTATTGATTTTTAAATGGTTTATCTTATCTTTAACTCCTGTTGGAAAAGGACCCGTAAGTAACCTTTACAAGTCTACGCCTGTTTTCTACCATGCATGTGACAAAGAACATTTGATTTGATCCATTTGATTTGGTGACTTGTTTATTTCCATTAGGTGTGTTACCTTTAATGTAAATGTAGCTTTAAACACAGCGGAGAAGAGAAGGCCATCAGTGCTTCAGGGGTACTGAATCTGGCTCTACCCTACCATTTCATTGATTGTCATCATTATTTGGATAGAAAGTAATTGTCGATTCAAATACTGGTTTCAATCTATCAATAGATTTTACCACAAGGCAGTAGGTCCCTCAGTCCTCCAGTACTGCACCCCTAGGAGAACATCCCAGTGCCCCTGGGTGTAGTAAACACGTCAGTGTTCCTTACCTTTTCACAGTAGGACAGGATACTCAGAGTTGCTTGAGTAAGCTTGTCACACAGAACCCTGTAACCTCAGTGCCACGCCTATGTTGGAGTTTGCTTTAGGATAGGAATGATGGAGATTGTTGGCTTTTCTTTTGCACACTAAATAAGTGAACTGCTTCATCAAACAAGGAAAGCCATAGAGCGTCGAACCTCCCTTATTTATACTATCATACATGGGATGCCTCACGGGGTGCGAAGGGATGCAATATAAGACATTGAGTATGTAGATCACATTTCAAATGTAGATATTACAGTTTCTCCATCTGAGAGAAGAGAGAAGGGTCCCCAAACAAGAACAAATGCAATCACAGACCATGAAATCATAAATTGTTTAAAATGTAATAAATATTGATTAAGGACGGATAAGACGTACAGGATCGAGAGAGGTGCAAATGAAATTGAAATGGGTTGTAGATTACATTATAGATTCTATCTGGTCATAAAATAAGACATTTGATTTTTAAAAGCTTTGTTCTCTCAGACTTGAGATGGAGGTGGAAATATACCAATGCCCATTAAATAAATCGGAAATAGAGGCAATTCCTTCACTTATGACTTAATGGATGTGGCTATTCACAAACTTAGCTTGTTTCATTTGTCTAAATTGGGTACTACATGTGTAGGGTCTTAATTTGATCACTCTGTTGCTGGGAATTTTCTTGCAAATCCGTCCAGAGCCCTATACATTAAAATCCGTCCAAAGCCTTATACATTCATGTCCTGCTGTAAATATTCCCGGTAGCTAGCTAAATGGAGCTCGAAGGATATTTTCAATAACAGTATTTCGCAAGTAAATAGTTTTGCATTCACCATGATTTTAGAGATACAAGCTTACAACCACTGACTGGTTGTGTTAAATTTGCCTAGCTTTCTGTGTCTGCCTCTATCATGTTTCTGAGGGGACTACTTTGAACCTTTCTGGGAACAGGGGCAGTATTGAGTAGTTTGGATGAATAAGGTGCCCTATGTAAACTGCCTGTTACTCTGGACCAGAAGCTAGGATATGCAGCTGCATGGTAGTATTGGATAGAAAACACTCTAAAGTTTCCAAGACTGTTAAGATAATGTCTGTGAGTATAACAGAACTGATATGGCAGGCGAAAATCTGAGGAAAATCCATCCAGGAAATGCCATTATTTTGAAATGGCTGTTTTTCCATTGAAAGCATATCCACTTATGACCCAGTTCATGATCCCTATGGCTTCCACTACATGTGGCCAGTCTTTGGGCATTGTTTCAGGCTTTTACTCTGAAAAATGAGGGAGAAACACTACTTTCAATGAGTGGACAGTGGAAATTTCCAGAGATGTTTTCTGCGTGTGACCGGGAGCTTGCCTTTCTATTGATGGAGATATTGTGCGGTTGAAATATTATCAATTATTTATGACAAAAACAACCTGAGGATTGATTATAAACATCGTTGTGCCAATGGATTACTGAACAAAACGCATCAACAAAATGTTTTTGGACATAAAGAGGGACTTTATCGAACAAAACAAACATGTATTGTGTAACATGGAGTCTTGTGAGTGCAACCATATGAAGATCATCAAATGTAAGTGATTCATTTTATCGCTATTTCTGACTTTTGTGACTCCTCTACTTGGCTGGTAGATGTATGTAATATTTTGTTAGCTGGACACTGTCCTTAGATAATCGCATGGTATGCTTTCACCGTAAGTCTTTTTGAAATCTGACACTGTGGTTTGATTAACAAGAAGTTTATCTTTAAGTATGTATAACACTTGTATGTTTTAGAAATTATAATTATGAGATTTCTGTTGTTTGAATTTGGCGCTCTGCAATTTCACTGGCTGTTGGCCAGGTGTTTCCGCTGGTAGAACACCTATCCTTAATAGGTTTTAAGCCCTACCTGCCCGAACTTGTGATTTGTTAGAAGAGCTGTCAATTCTGAAGAGCACCCTTCCTGAATTGGCCAATAAAATCCGCCATGATTCCCAAACCTAGTGCTGTTGTCCTATGTTTGTGATTTTCCGAGACTACTCTCGCTCTCTGAACTGATATGACCACAGAGTCCTGTGTGAACAGCAGCTTTAGGCAGAACATAACCTTTCAGCCTAGACTCTCAGCCCTCTATGTCCTTATGACCACCACATCTCAGCTATTCACGCCCACACTTAAGTGTACTACATCCCTGTGTGGTTATTGCTTTTCTCCACTGCAGAGGATGAACACAAAGCAATGGGCCTCTGCTTCTCTTGCCGTGCATGGAGCGCCTTCTGATGCGATCTGTCACCCGGGGCATCAACACTCCAGCATCAGGGACTTATGAGAAACTCCAGTCTTGTCACAGAGCATCATGATTACCTCCCCCTAGCAGCACAGGGGGGAGCATCCTTATTAGTCACACAGGAAATAAGTGATTACGTGAACACACTGTCATAATTTTTCATCTGAGGCTAATGAGAGCTCCCTGCATACTTTCATTTAAACCACTGCCTCCACATGAACGCCATTCCTCACACCCTCAACCTTAGGAACAACATTGCAGCATGATATGATTAACTCTTAGTTCATGCAATTGTTTTGTTTTGTGTTGTATTGTTTTGTTAATTGCTCAAACATCCAACACCCTTAACAACGATGTAGCCAACAGCACAAACACTACTGTTAGTGATTGCAATCCCATCTCAATGATGATAACACTGACTTGATAAACACACCACCAATAGCTTACCATAGACCTAAATACATTTAGGTAGGTATAATGATCACCATAGTTACTGTAAAAGTTATCAAACCTGACATGGCATAGTTTATGCAGTATCTTTGCCAGCAAACACATCCTATCATGACAAAGATAAGTATTGTGTACACTGTATACAATGTACTGTGTATACTATAAAAATAAGATACATGCTACAGTATACATACTGGAATGCTGTTTTGATTTAAGTGAACCCATGCAGTCTCTGCACTACGGATGTAGAATCTTAATTTGATCATCCTATTGCAAATACTAGTGTATTTGAGGATTAAAAAGGCTGCTGAAGTTTGTAATTTCACAAAATAATTAACATTTCCTGTTGCTGCCGGGTTAAATCCTTGCTGTAGCAAACTGGCTCAAGTTAAGATCCTATATCTGTAGCACTTTAAATTAATGATATATACCCATTGATTCTTGAAGAACATAACTTAAACATGTCTCATGAGTTTAGCTCAACAGTCGGACCCAAAAATATACTCTGTTGTTTGTAATTAATGTAATTATAAACAAACACTGTATAGCCTCAAAACATGGTTAAAACTGTCATTTTGATCTTGGATGGGCAGTCCTTGCATCCATAACTCTGTCTATATACTACATGAACAAATGTATGTGGACACAGGCTCATTCCAAAATAATGGGCATTAATATGGAGTTGGTCCCCCCTTTGCTGATATAACAGCTTTTTCAGTGGGGTTGAGGTCAGGGCTCTGTGCAGGCCAGTCAAGTTCTTTCATACCGATCTCAAACCATTTCTGTATGGACCTCGCTTTGTGCACGGGGGCATTGTCATGCTGAAACAGGAAAGGGCCTTCCTCAAAGAGATTTCCCTTCACTGGAACTAAGGGGCCAAGCCCGAATCATGAAAAACAGCCCCAGTTTGTTATTCCTCCTCCACCAAACTTTACAGTTGGCACTATGCATTGGGGCAGGTGGCATTTTCCTGGCATCCGCCAAACCCAGTTTTGTCAGTCGGACTGCCAGGTAGTGAAGCATGATTCATCACTCCAGAGAACGCGTTTCCACTGCTCCAGAGTCCAACGGCGAGAAGCTCTATACCACTCCAGCCAACACATGGCATTGCACATGGTGATCTTAGGCTCAGGTCAAGTTGCGGTAACTCGGCCATGGAAACCCATTTCAGGAAGCTCCCAATGAACAGTTATTGTGCTGATGTTGCTTCCAGAGGCAGTTTGGAACTCAGTAGTGAGTGTTGCAAACGAGAACAGAAGATGTTTACCCACTACATGCTTCAGCACTCGGCGGTGCCCTTCTGTGAGCTTGTGTGTCCTACCACTTCACGGCTGAGCCATTGTTGCTCCTAGATGTTTCCTCTTAACAATAGCAGCACTTACAGTTGACTGGGGCAGCTCTAGCAGGACAGAAATTTGATGAACTTACCTGTTGGAAAGGTGGCATCCTATAATAGTGGCCATTCTACTGCCAATATTTGTGTATGGAGATTGCATGGCTGTGTGCTGGAATGTATACACCTGTCAGCAACGAGTGTGGCTGAAGTGGCCTAATCCACTAATTTGAAGGGTGTCCACTTACTTTTGCATATATAGTGTATTTTAGAGTGGTTACATTTCTCCAGCCCCGTCTCGCAGCTGTTTACCAAATCAATGACGTTGTGGAGCTATGTTTTTGTTTAAACTCCAGATTTCCTCTTTAAATGTATGGGTTATAAGATCCTATATGTTTGGTTGCATATGTATGGTCTAATTAACCGGAGTTGGCACCATTTTGTGACAGTGAGACCCAGTGGCAGGTGGGAGCAGAGACAGAGGAGCCTCTGTACCACACTCTCATTAGTCTTCATTCCATGATGTGAGAGGTGTGTATGTCTTATGCTTTAGTCTCTCTCTCTGATTTCTATTGCCTCTCAGAGACATACATTGTTTACGTGAGAGCAACAAGGACACTGGCAGAGAGCTACAGTTAGATTTTCTTCAGTCTGTTAGTTGCCATAGACGACAAGAAGGCAGACTCAGATATGTGGAAAGGAAAAGCGAACCATTTTTTCCCACAGCATGTAGCCACAACTTTCTGCTGGGCAACTGTACTATTGGTGTGTATTGCACACTAAACATCTGGGTGTGGAGAAATCAAAACGTCTTTCAAATGTACAGTCCAAATTGCTTTCCAGAAGCACAATTTCCAGAATATTTCCAGGTGATGATACAGGTGTTTGTTTGTATGGTAGTGCATCACTTTCAATCAGTAAAAGGCTGAGGATTCCGATGCAAGGCACCAATGAGACTGCTCTGCATACCAACGAAGTCTGTCTTTTCTCTCACTCACTTCCTGAACCATAATGCCAAGAGTTTAAAGGGCTGCTTTGTTTTAGACTAAGCTCTCAACTCATTATCCATCTGTTAGCAACATAAACAGAAGTTTTCTGCTGTTTATTGTCATCATGGCTGAAGACCTTGAAGACCTTGGCAAAACCATGAGAGGAGCTTCTCTATCACAACAGTGACTGATTGACATATCCACAGTGAGGAGGAACAGATACCCTTTGTTCCTCAAGGCAGCTGGGAGAAGCTAAGCCTTCAGTAAATCCTCCCTAACTAACAACCTCACATGCCAAAGGCTCCAGAGACCCCTGTTTGATCGCATCATACTTCATCATACATCAGTGTGTTTCATGTTAGCACGACGCCATTAGACAACTTCACCTCTGCCCTATTGCTGTATGGCACCACCCCTTTCAGGTGATACGTATTGATGTCTTCAAACTATTACATGTAGAAAATGTGACCTTTCAAGTGAGTTATATTAAAAATGGGGTGATAGCTCTGCATCTTGCGGACATAATTGTAATATCATTCATTTGCAGCTGAACGGCTTTGTACATGCATACATATGTAAGCAATACACACATAAATGGTCACACACACACACACAAACGCACACTGCATCGCATGCACATCTCACACACACGCACACATAGACACACACACATACACAAGCCAGTGTTTTTCGATAAATATGAGTCTGCACAAACATAATTTAGGTCCATAGTATGGTGTGCATTCAAAGGAGAGCATGGTTCAAGAAACAAGAAAAGCACTTCAAACACAAGTTGACTCATAACAGAGGCTGGAGAATGAAAAACATATTTTCCTATGCATTTCTTTGACATTTTACAAGTGAATACCTTTACAAAAGTCATTTCTTTGATATCGTACAAGTTGAATAGCTAGGGAACATGAAAGAGACCTCTATTTGCTCATTTAGTGAGGCTTATTTTCCAACTAGCTGACATTTACTGTCCTTTCCCTTAATTAGCTTAATTATTAAAGGTCTGCAGTGAATCTTTACAAAGTGACAAATAGGGAACAGGGTCATGTTTTAATTTTTTTTTAATCCATTCTTTATCCAGGAAAGTCAATTAACATCACATCCATTTAAAGGGTGACTGCACTTCCTGATTTGGCCTTCGTTTTCATCATCGCTCGTTAAGAAATGCTAGTGGCCATGAATGAAGGCAAACAAGAGTTGTCTTGGAGGTGTAGTTTGATGTGGGTGTTTATTGGGTGTGTCCTTGCCAATCACTACAAAAAAGGCAAGTAGTGAATAAAGCAACGTTAGCTAAGCTAGCGTTGCTGTGGAGAGAACAAACTTTTGAAGTTGAGGACTTCTCCCCTCCTGACCGACTTTCCATCTCAAGATGGTCAGCTAATTCAGTTCTATGTGTAGTCTAAAGCCTGCACTGACCTTGTGTTTAGCCAAGCTTATAGCAGCTAGCTAGCTACAGTGGTTGCTCAACTAAAAGTTTTGAGATTATGCTGTGGGATTTAGAGGTAATTTGTGGTTTAGTACGGCACCCTGCGTCACTGCTTCATTGCTGCAGACCACCACAAGGGGGAGATAGACCACTGATTATGCTTTTGTGTCCCAAGGCGCTAATGTGTCTCTGACAATGAATGGGCGACATAAACCAAATAGAAACTGATAATTGTGCACAACTTCAAAATGTAATTTCAATTAACTGAATGATGAGGATGAAGAAGGTGACTGAATTTAGAACAATAGTGTAAGAATTACTATTCCTCTGTCCTGCATGTGCACACTTATTTTTTTGTTTCTACTTGTTTCATACTTCCTAAAACTGTTGTTACACTAAGGTTTTTATTCTAAGAGAAACTAAAATGTTAAATTATATTCTTACGATATATGTGTTGACTGAATATAAGCAAGTGATGTCTGCTAAATAATCAAGTTGATGGCACAGTCATACAGCCTCGGCACCTACATAAAGCTGAGTGACTCACTCATTCATGGCTTTGGATCAAAATAAATAAGTACCAATATTCTTTCTGATAGTCTTTAATAAAGAAATATTTTGGTTTTCCTGACCTACGCACCAAGTATTATAGTCTCTAAAAGGAAAAATATTACCATCATCTCTTGCGCATGTCATTTTCCATATGGATCCATAATGAATTACTATGGAAATAAATATCACTGAATGACAGAAATATTGGAACAAAGTAGATTAATGAAGGTAAATAAATTTTGCTTACTGGAAAATACTCATTCGAAAAAGACAGCTTTCAGAGGTCAAGCGCTGCTCTGAGACAAGCATGGGGACTGGTCTTGATAAATTAATTAGATTTTTATTTAGACTTAATCTCCATTTAGGTATTGTTAGACTACAATCATGGTGTGGAAATGTTAGGATTATTTTTCTCTTACTGTAGTACTGTAGCCTACTCCTGACTGGTCACGTTGTACAGCGCCATTATGGGCCACCGTCTCTCGTGCATGTCATTTTCCTTTCATAATGCATCCCTATTTACAAAGCCATTATTATTATTATTATCATTATTAGATATTCTAACAGCGCACATTTGTAAATCCAAAATTTGGAAAGGTAGATGACATTTGATGACATGTGTGACATTGGTTACAATAAGGAATGTAAACTAGATGCTGTTTTTTAAATTTACGGTAGTAATGGACAGCTGGAAGCATTCTGATAACAGCTTTTCACAGGTGTACTGCACTGTAGCAGGTGTAGCCCATCATGCAAACACTGTTTTCTATTGGCAGGACAATAGACACTTCATAGCCCGGCTACAGCAGGTGTGAAAATCTACCAATTTGCAATGTATTCAATGCTTAACTACTCTAAAGTGTTACATTTATAACTCAAGACCTCAAGCAACCGCAAAATGTCGGAGAGCCAAATAGATTTAAAAATATTTGGGAAGAGATTCCATGGCACATTGTTTATGAATTGACAGGCAACTCTTCATTGCCCAGCTGCTGTAGGTGTGAAAATCCCCCAATTTGGCCCTAACAGTTCTTCATCAACATCTTTATGCTTTCATTAATAAAATACTGAGAGAAAATACATTCAAAATGCAGATGTTAATTTAAACTGCGTTTTAGTTGCACTTTCCCCCAGCTCCATGACCACGGGTAAGACCTTGCTGAGATGATTAATGTATTTGTTGTATTGTTGTATCATCAATTTCTCAAGCCAAACAGTCTTGATGGCCCAGTTATTTTTAGCTTGTAGGCTTGGCAGAGTTACGGATGACTGTTTTCAGTTGATGCCAAACAAGTTCGATTGGGTTTAAATCAGGAGACCTATACATGTAGAGATAAAAATATATTTGTAGATATACTGTAGGCCTACCGTAGGTGTTGTATTTTACTACATAGAGGTCTACTTACTCTGCTGGCGTCTTGTCACTTGCAATGCAACCCCGGGCGGCAGTGTGTTTTGGGTCATTGTCTGCATTTGGAGAAGAAAAAAATACATTTAGCCCAACAGCCAACATTAGGTACAACACTAGAAATACACATGTACATAGGCCTAAACATAACAAAATATTGCTATAATCCTACCTTGAAAGAAGCACAGTGGTCCCAGAAACACCTCTCTGACACAGGGTTCAGCAAATCTCTTGATGATTTCTTCCTCAAAGAAATCTCGAGCCATGATACCTGAAAAAGGAGGCAACAGTGAATTATTGTGGAACACATAGCAGTCCGTGAGGTGTAGGCTACAATATTGTATGTACCTTTTGCTTTGTAAATAGCTAAACTTTGCATCAAAAATCAAATATGGGCCTGGTCCCTGGCGAGAAATTGCCCCCCACACATTGAGTTTGAGGGGATGCTTGGGACTCGGCTTGCTTGATCTTCCTCCTTTTTTTCTGTGGCAAAAAGGTTTTAAATTCTCTAGTACAGCCAATATTGAAGACTATCAAATGTTTCTCAAAGATGCCCTCTGGTGGTCAAACTAGCACTAACTAGCATTAATGGCAACAATGGCTGACATTTAAATAACGTGCCTTAGAATTATGCGGCAGCCCACAAGGTGTCCTGCAGTATGACGTATCTTTTTACAGGAAGAACCACTGGTGATAGCTGCAGCTGGTTATCCTATCTAGCTGCTATATCTTTTGGCAAGATAGAAAGTTTCATAAGACACTTGTTCTACAACACTTCGCTACGAAAGTAGCTTGCAACTTAGTTTCAACGTTTCATCATGTCATGTAAATACATACTAACTGCGAGTTGAATGCCTGGTCTGGAGTCAGCTCAGCTGTCCTACAACACAATATTCTATAACTGGCTAGTTTTGTCTCGTCTTATCTCTCTTTAGGTCCAAAGCAGAGCTTTCACAATGGACAAATCACAAAACTACTAATATTCATACCCGTGGACATTGATCCATTTATTAATTTAAAAAAAGATCAGTGTGTTTGTGTTATAAAGACAAAACATTTTATGCTATAAACATCATATTAATGTGTTTCTAAAGACAGTATGCCTACACTTACCTAGGAAATAAAATATAAGTTGTGTGAAGAGTACAACTTCAGCTCTTCAAACAGAACTAGAATGGCGTTCTATTTGTCTGTTTGGCCAAATCTAAGGATTTGGCTGTCTAACCACACACGGGACATACACAGCTCTCTGGGTGATGTTATGTCTTCAAGTCTCCAATGAGTGATGAAGTCCCTTCCATCTATGTAATGCATTACAGGTTATGCAAAGGTGCAGTTAGGTGGCAGGAAGGATGGAGTGCATACTGGACAAAACAGAGGCGCTTAGTCCTAGGTCCCAAGAAACAAAGGCATCTCCTGTTGGATCTGAAATTGAATCTCGATGGTTGTACAGTCTTCTCAAATAAAACTGTGAAGGACCCTGATCTCTTTTGACAAATATATCAAAAATATTTCAAGAGCAGCATTTTTCCATCTTTGTAATGTTGCAAAATTCTGAATTTTTTTTTGTACAAAAATGATGCAGAAAAACTAATCCAATGCTTTTGTCACTTCATGATTAGACTACTGCAATGCTCTACTCTCTGGCTACCAGAAATAAACTTCAGCTAGTGGTAAATACAGCTGCTAGAATCTTGAATTGAACAAAAAAATGTTGACCATATTACTCTCGTGCTAGCCATTGTATTTGATTTCAAGATTTTACTGCTAACCTGCAAAGCATTACGTGGACTTGCTCCTACCTATCTCTCCGATTTTGTCCTGTCGCACATACCTTAACGTACAGTACGCTACTGTCATAAGACACAGGCCTCCTTATTGTTCATAGAATTTCTAAGCAAACAGCTGGAGGCAGGGCTTTCTCCTATAGAGCTATGTGAGACATAGACTTGGTTTTAACCTCTAGGTCTTGACTGAAGAATCATCTCTTCAGTAGGTCCTATGATTGAGTGTGGTCTGGCCCAGGACTGTGAAGGTGAACGGCAAGGCACTGGAATGATGAACCACCCTTTATGTCTCTGCCTGGTCGGCTACTCTCGCTCTACTGGGATTCTCTGCCTCTCGTCCTATTACGGGGAGTCACTGGCTTGCTCGCATTCTCCCAACCTTCCTGTCCTTGGGCTCGTGTTGTGGGGGAGACCTTCGTGAGCTATACTCAGCCTTATCTCAGGGTATTAATTTAGTGGTCTGTTGATATCCATTTGGTGGTGTGGGGGCTGTGTTTTGGCAAAATGGGTGGGGTTATATCCTGCCTAGTTGGCCCTGTCTGGGGGTAACTTTTGACAATGTCCCTCCAGTATCTATGCTGCAATAGTCTGTGTGCCAGGGGTCAAGGGTCAGTCTGTCTTATCTGGTGTCCTGTGTGACCTTATGCTCCCTCTAATTCTCCAATCTCTCCCCCCAATTGCTCATCTACTTGTCCAGTCTGTGTTTCTTTTACAACTGCTACAGAAGAGAGAAGAATGTGGGATATTAAGTTGATATAGAGAAAGGAAGGGAAAAGGAGATACTAGTCAGTTGAGAGCAGTGGTTGCTTCGGAAGGTATCTCTCGCTGAAAATACATGATCTAAGTGATTGATAGTTGGTATTCAGCAGTCATAAAAGTATGCCTTATTTACTTTGATTTTGTCAGACAGCATAGGCAGCAGCTCTATAGAGATGATGACTTGGAATAAATAATAAAGTCCTCAAATAAAACAAATGTAATATACACAACAATTGAAATATTTTTTGATGTAAAGTAATATGAATGAATGATGGTTAATAAGTGATAAGCAGTACTGGGCAGTTACCACCATCATGGGACTTTTATTAATTGTTTTATTCTGTGTTGTTACAGCATTCAACCCACATGATGCATAGTGCATTCAATGTCAAATAAAAAAAACGAAATTGAAAACAAATTGTTTATATAATCAACCTACAACTGAACCAACCTCAAAAACTTGTAATCGCTCAACCCTATGAACAACAAATCCACCAGGTTTTATACATAGCATTTGAAGAAATAAAATATCATCACTCAAGAAACATATAGTGAGAAAAATGAGAATATCCTAGCTCTGTATATGAAATTAAGGAAATGTGTATCTGGAGCATGTCTACTCCTTATATCTAATAAAATATCAGATATGAGGAAATATATAGCTAAAGATATCCCCTGAGATCCCCTGATATTGACCCTTGAAGCAGGTGTTTGGGGGATATATTGGCATGGTTTGACAGCCCTCCACTTTGCCTCGGGCATAACGACACCCATACCAGTATATCTTCCCAACACCGGCTTCTCAGGCATTATCACTTCATTACAGTCCCTCTTTTAGCATATAAATGACTTCCAAAAAAGAGAAACATATTTTTCTCGCTATATGTTATTGAGTGATGATATTTTATTTCATTCAAATGTTATGTATAAAACCTGGTGGATTTGTTGTTCATAGTGCTGATTCAAAAATGATTGACATATTTTCATTAACTTTATTTTAATGAATTTATTCATACTATTTCATCCTTCCACCATATATAGTCTGACACAAATCTAGGGGTGCTACCCAAGCAGGCTGGACACGTTCTATCGGTTCGGTTTCTAGAGACACAACCCAGTCGTTCAGTCTTTTTGTTCTGTATCTATGGACGCGACCCAGTCATTCATTCTAAATGTTCCATTGCCATACTGGCTGGCAACGTTATTATCCCTTGCTTGCTAGCTAGCCAACTACTACTAACCCACAGTCACGTCAAAATGTGTAGCCGGAATAACAGAAAAGTAGCTGCATTTGCATTTGCATTAAGCTGTTTTCTAGCTACATTTATTTGGATACATCCTTAACAATGAGCTAATGAGGCGTGATTCTGCCTGGCATAGAAAATGTGCTTCCTCATCAGGACACTGTTGTTCAGAGGAGCTAGTCAACAACACAGCTAACACAAGCACTTCAAACTGAAGTTGGAAAGACTGCAAACTCGCTGAACTTAATTTCGTTTTTTTTCAATTGACATTTCTTTGTATATATTCATAAAAACGATGCCAGCTGATTCATGATTTCAACTGGTTGAGAAATGCTCCCTGTCTGTCTGTCTGTCTCGTCCCGACTAGCGACACGTTCATTACTACGGGACAGCTGGAGATTTAATTTAAATATTTAAACAATGTTGCAAATGTCGGAGAGACAGTCACAAAGTTTACACAAATCTTAGTCTGAAAGAAATTTGAGATAATGTCTAGATGCTTTTTATAGCGGAGATCAAGTTTATAGATTGTTTGGCTGGGCTGAGGAAACAGTGGATTGCGCAGTCAGATGGAACAGAGTTAATAGGCATTTTAACATCATAGATTTAGCCGGTGGAACTTGCGGAATAGACACCAGCTGGATTCAGCATTCAGGATTAGACCCACCTGTTGTATAACTACAGAATGGATTCAGGCCGGTGATGGTGACACCGTTACTATGCAACCAGCTGTGAACGTTGCTGAGTGCCAGAGCCATAGCTATATTTGTAGTAGACAAGGACAGTTTATTTTTGCCCTAGAACATAAACGAGCCACCTAATTTGCAAATCCGGGTTATATATCTTTGTCCGAGCCTAGTTGAAATGAGTTGGCTATCTAGCTATAGTTAGCTAGCCAGTTTGAGTTCAAAAATTATTGAAAGCAAGCTGGCTACATCCTAGCAAGCTAGTAGCCAAGTACCTGCCCTGTATTGACTCTAAATGCCAAAGACCTAATTACAACTTTGACCCAACCCCTTTGAATCAGAGAGGTGTAGAATACTGCCTTAATTGACACAGGGGAGGAGTTGTTGTAGGGGACTAACTTCGAGCGTCCCACCTCGACATCTTCCAGTGAAATTGCAGAGCACCAAATTCAAATTAAATTACTATAAATATTTAACTTTCATGAAATCACAAGTGCAATACATCAAAATAAAACTTAACTTGTTAATCAAGCCGCCGTGTCAGATATCAAAAAAGCTTTATGGCGAAAGCAAACCATGCGATAATCTAAGGACAGTGCTCAGCTAACAAAACATCACAAACAGTTAGCAGCCAAGTAGATTAGTCACAAAAGTCAGAAATAGCAATAAAATGTATCACTTACCTTTGATGAGCTTCATATGGTTGCACTCACAAGACTCCCAGTTACACAATAAATGTTTGTTTTGTTCGATAAAGTACCTCTTTATATCCAAAAACCTAAATTTTGTTGGCGCGTTTTGTTCAGTAATCCAATGGCTCAAATGTGGACACAAGATGCAGACGAAAATGCCAAATAGTATCCGTAAAGTTCGTAGAAACATGTCAAACAATGTTTATAATCAATCCTCAGGTTGTTTTTAGCCTAAATAATCAATAATATTTCAACCGGACAATAGCGTTGTCAATATAAAAGAAAAACAAGAAAGGCACGTTCTCGATCGGGCTCAGTAACCAGCTCTGGGGACATCCCAGGGTCCACTCACTCAATGTGGTCATTCTCCCTCATTTTTCAGAATAAAAGCCTGTAACAATGTCTAAAGACTGTTCACAACTAGTGGAAGCGTAGGGAACGGAATCTGTGTCCTATCCCTATAAATGGTGGATAGGCTTTCATTGGAAAAACAGCCATTTAAAAATAATGGCACCATATCAGTTCTGTTATATTCACAGACATTATTCTTAACAGTTTTGGAAAGGCCCAATGCTCTTGACCACTAGGCTAACTGCTGCCCACATTTAGCTGTTGTTAGCAAGGTAGCTAGTTAACGTGAGCTACGCACATTTTCCTCTGACATGCTACATCACATTACACGTCAGCTTGATGTATTTAGCTAGCTACAGTATCGTTCCAGTTTCACCTGTGGTATCGTTAAATTGTCTCACTAGAATAATCAAATAATGTTTTATAACCAAACGTAGCTACTAGCTAGCTAGTACCCGCTACATACTTAACTAACGTACTCACCAACACTAGGGGTTTGACGGTTGACAGGCATCAGAAGTGACTTTGTCGGATGTAATCCATTCCTGGCCATCTGGCAATATTGTTGAAATGCATTGCTACCAACTTTATGAAAGTCCATTTTCATTCCTATTTGCCCAGCGAAATGTGTATGCGTTGCACCCATATGCAGACTTGTCAACAAATATCCACATGGCAGATGTGGGTGGACCACAACATGTTTTCTCTGGGCAATTGGGCATCATTGGAAAAATTTAGTATATAAATAATCCATAACCAACCCCCCAGTACATTTCGACAAACTCACATTATGACCAAACATTATGATAAAAATGATCCTATCTACAGTCAGTCTGACACTAGAATGAGTGTTTCTGACTCTTATCGATGCCACATAGGCCGTTTAAAACCATAGAAGTTGGTTCTAAAGGGTAGGTGACCTTTAATTGAAGGTCTTGTCAAGGTGCTTCAAACACAGTTCAAATTACCAACATATTTTAGATACTGTAACGGATTTCCTCCTCGTCTGAGGAGGAGTAGCAAGGATCGGACCAATACGCAGCGTGGTTAGTGTCCATGATACTTTAATAATCACTGAACACGACAAAATACAAAAATAACAAAGTGAATGAAAACAGAAACAGTCCTGAATGGTGACACAGACAACAAAACAGGAAACAATCACCCACCCCAACCAGGTGGGAAAAGGCTACCTAAGTATGATTCTCAATCAGAGACAACTAACGACACCTGCCTCTGATTGAGAAACCATACCAGGCCAAACACAAAACACAACATAGAAAAACGAACATAGACAACCCACCCTAACTCACACCCTGACCTACCTAAAACAAAGACATAACAAAAGAACTACGGTCAGAACGTGACACATACGGTGGATTACCAACTGGGGTCAAAAGAAGAAACTATTGAAAAAAGCAACAATCATAGAAAAATATAAACTTAGTCAGTAGCTTGAGGGTTAAAGAAAATATAATAACTATTTATACTCCAAGTTAGCACATTTGGTTCCTTGGAAGTTGTTTTTGGTTTCACATTGGTTGTGGGAACGAAGCCATATGTTTCCTTAACGGTAAAACAGAATTCTTTTTAAACATTCTGAGAGCAGACACTGGGTCGAAAAGGGTCAATATCAGGGGATATCTTTAACTATATATTTCCTGATATCTGATATTTTATAAGATATATAGAGTAGACATGCTCCAGATACACATGTCCTTAATCTCATATATGAGCTAGGATATTCTCTGCAATGGAAGAGTTTCTACATGCATCTAATCCGGACCTCAGAAATCTCCCTGCTACCATGTGAGTCTAGTGAGATATCTGTGGTGAGACACGTTCAACAACAAAACCACCTGATGTGCCTGCCCTCATTAACATATTCGTAGAATATTAACCCCGGAAAGGTTGTGTCAACATGCTGACATATATAAGCCTTTAAACGATTCCACATATTTTCAGAAATGTATGATATCTTTAGTCATTACCTGAATGTATTTTTTAAAATGCATAATTTTAATAGATATCCTTGATATGTAATAGTCATCCCCATATGTCTCATCTAAAACAAGCTAAATCTGACTCATGAAATGTCCAGCGCCCTAAATTATTTTAGGTGTTCAGGCCCCGAAAATTATTGTGCACCTTCACATATCTGAGCACACATTTGCACCATATACTTAGCAGAAGGCTATACCTGTCACACCCTGACCATAGTTTGCTTTGTATGTTTGTATGTTTTGTTTGGTCAGGGTGTGATCTGAGTGGGCATTCTATGTTACATGTCTAGTTTGTCTATTTCTATGTTTGGCATGATATGGTTCTCAATCAGAGGCAGGTGTAAGTCATTGTCTCTGATTGGGAACCATAATTAGGTAGCCTGTTTGGTGTTGGGTTTTGTGGGTGATTGTTTCTGTCTCTGTGTTTTTTTGCACCGGATAGGCTGTTTAGTTTTTTTTCACCTTTTTATTGTTTTTGTATGCTGTTCATGTTTTCTTCTTTATTAAAGATGGATACAATTAACCACGCTGCATTTTGGTCCGCCTCTCCTTCAACTCAAGAAAACCGTTACAATACCAGGAATGGAAAGGCAAACATTGTCATATTTAATCCCAGTTGCTATTTCCAAAAGCTCATCTATTTATTTTTAAAGAATGCATAGCAAATCCAGAGCTCCAATCACAACACGTTTGCTCTAAAGATGCAAACGTAAGCCCAAAAAAATATTTTATTTATTTAACAGAAAATACCAATTCTGCACCCCCAATACCCCTGTCTGCCCTGTTTGTTATGGATGCCAAGGGTGCAGATTGGGTCATCAGGGGTCATCCCTCACAGTCCAGACCAAAGGTGGTGGTAGTGTTGGTCCGTGGTCCACTCCAAACTGTCAATGTTTAAATCATGAATTGTGTTGACATTTCAAGAAAATATTGTCATTTCACATAGCCATACCACAAGGTACCTACTCTACCTACTTCATTCATGGCGAGAAAGCTAACTGGAACAAACTATCTAGCTAGCCAACTTGCTAGTTGCTAGCTGGCTAAATTAGTTAGCTAGCTAGATTATATTAACCAGTATTACAAAATACACCTAAACATTTAAAAAAGTTAGCTGTCACCTTGAGGCTTGATAGGGGTAAACGGGCAATTTTGTTATTTGATAGCTAATTAAGCTACCAGTTAGCTTTACTGCCATATCAAGCCTAGCCAGCTAGCCTTACCGGCTGCTGACCAAATTAGCTAACATTCTTTGTTCTAGTTACTAAGATAAAACATCTCACTTATTTGTTTCTCCAGTTGTCAGTTCGACCACACACAGTTAACACACATATTTGTGGTACCCAAATTCTAAAAGGACAGTTGGAACCCCATAGCAGAAAATATGTGATTGTTGAGTGCTTTTACCTTGGGGTTTGCAAGCCTTTATCCAGAGGGAATACCAAAATTATAGCTAGTGTCTGAATGAATTCTATGGATTTCATATTTGCCAAATTATTGAGCATGTCCTCATGTCCTGATATGGACCTCAGTCAAGAGCATATGCATTGTATGTGCTGAGAACATATACTATGTAGGCCTATTGTGGGCTATACTCGGCCTTGTCTCAGGATGGTAAGTTGGTGGTTGAAGATTTCCCTCTAGTGGTGTGGGGGCTGTGCTTTGGCAAAGTGGGTGGGGTTATATCCTTCCTGTTTGGCCCTGTCCGGGGGTGTCCTCGGATGGGGCCACAGTGTCTCCTGACCCCTCCTGTCTCAGCCTCCAGTATTTATGCTGCAGTAGTTTATGTGTCGGGGGGCTAGGGTCAGTTTGTTTATCTGGAGTACTTCTCCTGTCCTATTCGGTGTCCTGTGTAAATCTAAGTGTGCGTTCTCTAATTCTCTCCTTCTCTCTTTCTTTCTCTCTCTCGGAGGACCTGAGCCCTAGGACCATGCCCCAGGACTACCTGACATGATGACTCCTTGCTGTCCCCAGTCCACCTGGCCATGCTGCTGCTCCAGTTTCAACTGGCCTGGGCCCTAGGACCATGTCCCAGGACTACCTGACATGAGGACTCCTTGCTGTCCCCAGTCCACCTGGCCATGCTCCTGCTCCAGTTTCAACTGTTCTGCCTTACTATTATTCAACCATGCTGGTCATTTATGAACATTTGAACATCTTGGCCACGTTCTGTTATAATCTCCACCCCACATATGCTCTCTCTAATTCTCTCTTTCTTTCTCTCTCTCGGAGGACCTGAGCCCTAGGACCGTGCCCCAGGACTACCTGACATGATGGCTCCTTGCTGTCCCCAGTCCACCTGACTGTGCTGCTGCTCCAGTTTCAACTGTTCTGCCTTATTATTATTTGACCATGCTGGTCATTTATGAACATTTGAACATCTTGGTCATGTTCTGTTATAATCTCTACCCGGCACAGCCAGAAGAGGACTGGCCACACCACATAGCCCGGTTCCTCTCTAGGTTTCTTCCTAGGTTTTGGCCTTTCTAGGGAGTTTTTCCTAGCCACCGTGCTTTTACACCTGCATTGTTTGCTGTTTGGGGTTTTAGGCTGGGTTTCTGTACAGCACTTTGAGATATCAGCTGATGTACGAAGGGCTATATAAATAAATTTGATTTGATTTGATTTGATATTGTCAGTATTTGTCACCATATAGAGAAAATAAGATCTCCACATAGGCCTGTCTTAGGATATCTAAGGAGTCCATACCAAGTGTGCTGTCCAAAAATGATTTGTTCATTGATGAAAAATATGGATTTCATATTTGTCAAATTATTAAGCGTGTAAACTCAGAAATGCATCAGAAATTGTCCTTATTTTCAGCATATCAAAAAGCATATCAAGATTCATAAATGGACCTCAGCCAAGAGAAGCATGAATCAATATAGCTTCATATCTTGAATGTGCTGAGAAAACACATATACTGTATGTGATGTAATATAATATATGCCATTTAGCAGACGCTTTTATCCAAAGCGACTTACAGTCATGTGTGCATACATTCTACGTATGGGTGGTCCCGGGGATCGAACCCACTACCCTGGCGTTACAAGCGCCATGCTCTACCAACTGAGCTACAGAAGGACCTGTAAACAGATAGTATTTGTCAACATGAAGAGAGAAAATACGGTGTCACATACATTATCTCAAGATATTGAATGAGTCCATATCCGGCCATAGGAAATGTCCATGTGGATTTTTTGAGTAATCCCAATATCATATTTGTCTAAAAGACACATCAATTCAGAATTTGTCATGATATGGTGCATATTCAAAAGTCAAAATATACTTTGGAAATGGTCTGTATTCTGCAGAATATCAAAAACATGTCATGTAAAGATATCCCCTTATATGAACCACTTTTATCCAGTGAGAAGTTACCGTTTTGCTTGTTCTGGGAATGTTTATTTTTAGGTTGCAGGGAGGTTCTGAGAACGTTTTACTCTGGTTCCTTGAAAGTGTTCCTGGGAGGTTTTATTAACGCTATGAGAACAGAAACTATAGGTTATTTTAATGTTTTGAGTAACTTCCTTAAAACGTTCACTTAATGTTTCAGTAAAACCTTGTAAGCACTGCTATCTTATTTGGAATTAGCTTCTTTTTTTTAAAACTCCAAGCACAGAGAACACACCATGCAGTTCCTTAGGCATTAATCATGCAAACACACTTATTTTTTATTCTGACACGGCATCAGTGAGATTTGAACCAATTATCTCTTGTTCAACCAGGATGGAGCTAGCATGCCATATTTTTTTACACATACAAAGCTGTTAATTTTAGTCTATTCAATCACACCCCCCCTCCCCTTTTTTTAAAAGTATACAAGCACTCATTAAGATCAGGTGTGGCCAATTATTGAGCACAGCCAACACACCTGAACACACTGAACCATGCTGAGGATAGAGAGAGTTTTGTTGATGCTGAGAATGGAATGTATATGTTTTTAAATAACATTCTTGGAACGTGCTCTGAAAGTTACTAAAGTTTTCCTGTCATTTTTATTGAAGGTTTTTATTACGTTATCAGAACAATTTGAGAACATGACTTAAAGTAGAGCTTTGAGGAAAACTGCAGGAAATCTTATACTGAAGTACTGAAACTCCCACAGAAGAATGTTGTTTCTTTAACGTTCTCTGAACTATTTGAGAACATTCTCAATGTCAAATCAGTTGGAGAACGTTCCTAGAATATTACCACATTTCTTTTTAAATGTAACCGTGTTTAAATGTTTAGGAAACATTCTGTTAAAGTAATGAAATACCAAGAAAAATATGTTTTTCGTCAAGCAACTATCCTACATCATTCCCGGAAAGTTGTGGGAAGGTTGTATGCAAAAAAAAAAACATAGGACAACCATGCTTTCACCAAGCTCTAAGAAACACATGGTTCCCAGAACGGTACGTGCTAAATGGGCTGTAATTTTTAAAAAAACACACAGACATGCCAGGTTGATCAAAGCTCTAGTTAATTGTTAAACATGGAAAGCAGCCTTCTGTCACAATAAAAATCCACAACTCATCAATTAATAACAAACCTTGAAAGAATGATTCACCAAAACGTTTTTATTGCCTGTTCCATCCCCGGCTCTGTAGGGAACGATAGTGCAGGGTGCCGTGGGTAGGCAGAACGGAGATTCCTGTGAGTGTGCATTGGAAAATAATTGCACGCAGTCCAAGCCATTCATTTAAGACCTTGAGGAGCACAGCTCAGTAATTCAGCACCGCAGTCTAGTGGACACCGCACAACACACAACGCAACGGAGGACAGCCAATTCCAGTGGATGGATTCAACCAGTGGTACAATTCTAAGACTTAAAATATATTCAAGATAGAATACAAAGTTTTGACATACGCTTAACAAAAGCCATCTTTCAGAGGAAAACTTCGTTGGATAAAGAGTTTAGCCACTCTTCGCTTGCGTAATGCTGGTGTAGGCAAAAGTGATATTTGGGATGACTGAATGTGCCAGGCGCCTGGAATCGGGGTCTAGATACTGTAGGCGTTAGGAGTGTTGTGGAGCTGCCGGAGAGCCCCTTCATTATTAAGAAGGATGCTGGTGGGAAATGCCTGGAGACAGAGAGGACGAGATTTTTCGAAAGGCTCTGGAACTGCTGTCGGATCTCTGTTCTAGGGGCGAAGTGCAAAACGACAACTGTGTGGATTTTATATACTATTTTCGAGATCTTGCCAGACCAAGACACTCAGACTCAGGTATGTTGTGGAATGCTGTAACTAATATAAAAATCATGAGATATATTTAAATAGATTTTATTTTGCATTGTGAGATTTTAAACTTATGCCAACTCAATTTCAGAAGTTAATGTAGACTATATCTTGGAAAATTGCAACGATTTCAGTGGTTTTTAAAACTGTTTTACCACATTTACCACCACAAAAACTGACACTTCCATTGATTAAGAGCTTTAGGAACTTGTTGCATATGCTTTATAAAAAACTGGATAACAGTGCATTGTGTATTTCAATTTATACGACCTACATGAGCTTGCCTGTGGAGGGGATATGAGCCCCACCCATTCTCCATAGCCTAGATAACATAATGCTTTGAAGATTGCATGACACAGTATTCCAGTGGCAGTATCATTCTAAATTATTCTAAATATTTTGCATTCTAAATGTTCATTTGACTGTTTATTTATGATTTATATTGCTGTATATTGACTATGATAATAAAACTACCTTTAAAGAGCAACTGCCCCTAAAAACCAACTAATCCCTTTGAAAAGGGCCAATGTGGCATTAACCTGGACTCAGGGGTATATGTAACACAGATACATAAATCCGGAACACACCAATTAGTATGATATGTTATATGTTTATATATATATATATATATATATATATACATTTATATGAACATTCACCTAATACATTTTTTGCACTATTGGTTAGAGCCTGTAAGTAAGCATTTCACTGTAAGGTCGACACAGGTTGTATTCGGCGCACGTGACAAATAAACTTTGATTTGATTTTAATTTGTGGATGTCCATCATCCATTTTGTATGATATGTTATGAATTACAAGTTATGTTACACATTTAAATTGGTACAACATGCTACGAATTGCAATTCATAGAATATGTTATGAATTTGCAAAATGTATGAAATGTTACGAATTCTAATTCCTTACTAGGTGGCTAGGTAGCTAACGTTAGCTAGGCTAAGGGTTATGGGTTAAGGTTAGGAGTTAGCTGACATGCTAAATTGGCAAGTTGCAAAGTAACACAAAAAAAAGCAGTTGCAAAGTTGCTAATTATCTCAAATGCTAAAGTTGTCCGTGATAAGATTCGAAACCCCCGTGCTAGACGTTTGCATTATTCGCTGACCCATCCAACCAGACCAACCACCCTACTTTCGTTTTTGGCTTAAGTAACGTTCTGCCTAACAGTGCATTCAGAAACTATTCACACCACTTTTTCCACATTTTGCTTTGTTGCAGCCTGAATGTAAAATGTATTCAAATTAGATGTGTTTGTCACTGGCCTACACACAATATCCCATAACGTCAAAGTGGAATTACATTTTTACAAATGTATTAAAACATTTTTAAAACTGAAATGTCCTGAGTCAATAGGCATTCAACCCATTTGTTATGGCAAGTCTAAATAAGTAAAATATTTGCTTAACAAGTCCTACAATAAGTTGCATGGACTCTGTGTGCATTAATAGTGTTTAACATTATTTTTGAATTACTACTTAATCTCTGTACCCCACACATACAGATTCAACCACAAAGACCAATGAGGTTTTCCAATGCCTCACAAAGAAGAACACCTATTGATAGATGTGTTAAAAAAACAGACATTGAATATCACTTTGAGCATGGTGAAGTTATTAATTACACTTTAGATGGTGTATCAAAACACCCAGTCACTATAAAGATACAGGCGTCCTTCCTAACTTGCCAGAGAGGAAGGTAACCAGTCAGGGATTTCATCATGAGGCCCCTGGAGACTTTAAAACAAGTTTATTGGCTGTGATAGGAGAAAACTGAGGATGAATCAACAACATTGTAGTTACTCTGCAATACTAACCTAATTGACAGGGTGAAAAGACGGAAGCCTGTACAGAATCAAAAATATTCCAAATTATGCATCCTGTTTGCAAACAAGGCACTAGAGTAATACTGCAAAACAATTGGCAAAGCAACTTTTTGTCCTGAATACAAAGTGCTATGTTTGGGGCAAATCCAATAGCACACTTTACTGAGTACCACTCTCCATATTTTCAAGCATAGTTGTGGCTGCATCATGTTATAGTTGAGGCACGAATGTATAATGGATGCAGCTATGATGGTAATAGATAACTCATGTCTGACTATAACAGCATACTAACTAGCAGGAACAAACTCAAAACAACCCAGGGCCATAGCAAAACATGTCACACTTGGTTGCATAGTGTAACGGTGTCACTGCTCTTTACACATTTTTTCCTATGTCTGTCATTTCCATCACACGTCACAAATGATAATTTTTGGCGACATTGCTATTTTAGAAAATACCTGGGTCTATAGCAATCTGCCAAATGACAAACGCATTCTAATTAGATCAGATAGGTGTGTTGTAACTCTTGCCTTATAATGACATTAACATACAGTACCAGCCAAAAGTTTGGACACACCTACTCATTCAAGGGTTTTTCTTCATTTGACTATTTTCTACATTGTAAAAACTATGAAATAACACATATGGAATCATGTAGGAAGAAAGTGTTAAACAAATCAAAATATGTTTTAGATTTTAGATTCTTCAAAGTAGCCACCCTTGCCATGATGACATCTTTACACCTTCTTGGCATTCTCTCAACCAGCTTCATGAGGAATGCTTTTCCAAATGTCTTGAAGGAGTTCCCACAAATGCTGAGTACTTGTTGGCTGTTTTTACTTCACTCTGCAGTCCAACTCATCCCAAACCATCTCAATCGGGTTGAGGTCGGGTAATTGTGGAGGCCAGATAATCTGAAGCAGCACTCCATCACTCTCCTTGGTCAAATATTCCTTACACAGCCTGGAGGTGTGTTTTGGGTCATTGTCCTGTTGAAAAACAAATTATAGTCACACTAAGCGCGAACCAGATGGGGTGGAAAATCGCTTTAGAATCCTGTGGTAGCCATGCTGGTTAAGTGTGCCTTTGAATTCTAAATAAATCACCAACAGTGTTACCAGTATAATATAATAATATATAATAATATAATATAATAATATATAATAATAATAATATATGCCATTTACCAGCAAAGCAACCCCACACCTCCTCTATGCTTCACGGTGGGAATCACACATGCGGAGATCATCCGTTCACTTACTCTGCGTCTCACAATGACACAGCGATTGGAACCAAACATCTCAAATTTGGACTCATCAGACCAAAGGACAGATTTCCACCAGTCTAATCAAGTCCCTTATTCTTATTGGTGTCCTTTAATAGTGGTTTCTTCGCAGCAATTCGACCATGAAGGCCTGACTCATGCAGTTTCCTCTGTGACTTGATGTTGAGATGTGTCTATGACTTGAACTCTGTGAAGCATTTATTTGGGCTGAAATGTTTGAGGCTGGTAACTCTAATGAACTCTAATTATCCTCTTCTGTAGAGGTAACTCTATGTCTTCCTTACCTGTGGCAGTCCTCGTGAGAGCTAGTTTCATCATAGCACTTGATGGTTTTTGCGACTGCCCTTGAAAATGTTTTAAAAGTTCTAGACATTTTCCAGATTGACTGACCTTCATCTCTAAAAGTAATGATGAACTGTCATTTCTCCTTGCTTATTTGAGATGTTCTTGCCATAATATGGACTTGGTCTTTTACCAAATAGGGATATCTTCTATCTACCTTGTCACAACACAGCTGATTGGCTCAAACGCATTAAGAAGGAAAGAAATTCCACAAACAAACTTTTATCAAGGCCCACCTGTTAATTGAAATGCATTCCAGGTGATTACATCATGAAGCTGGTTGAGAAAATGCCAGGAGTGTGCAAAGCTGTCCTCAAGGCAAAGGGTGGCTACTTTGAAAAATCTCAAATATAAAATATATTTTGATTTGTTTAAAACTTTGTTGGTTACTACATGATAGTTTTGATGTCTTCACTACTTTTCTACAATGTAAAAAATAAGAAAACTAAAGAAAAGCCCTTGAATGAGTGTTTCCAAACTTTTGACTGGTACTGTATAATTGCTAAGAATGTGAGAGTAGGGTGACCAGCACCAATGTCAAACACTGTAACCACTGTCCAAATAAGGGATTTCTCTAGGACATATGCTTATTGGGCCAGTATAGTTAGGCCCTGTCCAGAAGAAACCCTAATCCCTAAATAAGTGCCAAGAACATGGTGCTTATTTAACCAGATAGTCAGTTAAGAACAAATTCTTATTTACTATGACAGTCTACACTGACCAAATCTGGACAATGCTGGGCCAATTGTGGACCCCCCTATGTGACTCCCAATCACAGCCAGTTGTTATACAGCCTGGAATCAAACCAGGGTGGCTGTAGTGACACTGAAATGCAGTGCCTTAGACCACTGCGCCACTCGGGAGCCCAAGTCACAGCGAGATTGTTGGAGCTAAAGCACAGAGAGATTCTGGCAGCAAAGTTTAATTCATGGCAATAAAAATGAAACACCAGGTAAAAAACCTAGGTGTTACCGTATTTAAGATTTCAATTTCTAATCAGTCATTAGGAATGTGACCAAAATAGCTTTTTACCAACTGAGGAACATTGCCAAGGTGCGGCTGTTTCTCTCTCAGGCTGATACAGAGAGACTCATCCATGTTTTTATAACAAGCCGGCTTGACTACTGTAATGCTCTCCTGTCTGGTCTACCCAAGAAGGCCATTGGTCAACTGCAAAAGATACAGAATGCTACAGCAAGGGTACTTAGCAAGACCAGAGCACACATTACACCAATTTTAAGATCTCTGCACTGGCTGCCTGTGAGTTTTAGAAATAATTTTAAGATTATTCTGTTGGTTTTTAAATCAATCCACGACTGTGCACACCAATACATGTCAGACATGCTTTTCAGTTACGTACCCAGTAGGTCTCTCAGGTCCTCTGGCACTGGCCGTTTAACTATCCCAAAGCCTAGGATCAAGAGGCATGGAGAGGCAGCCTTTTTCCATTCCATTTTGTCATTCTTTTCCCCAGCCTCTGGAATAGCCTGCCAGAAAAACCTGAGGTGGGCCGAAACTGTGGACATATTTCAAAGAGATCTTAAAACATACCATTTTAGATTTGCTCTTCCTTAGGTGGCTTTTTAGCCATTCCGATTTTGTTATTCTTTTTTTTTATCCTGTTATGTTTGTTGCGTAGTAAATATTTCAGTTTTAATTTGAATTGTTTTTAATTTTTTTGTGAAGCATGTCTGAAATTAAATATACTGAACAAAAATATAAATGCAATATGTAAAAAATTACAATACGTTTCTGAGTTACAGTTCATAGAAGGAAATCAGTCAATTGAAATACATTCACTAGGCCCTAATCTATGGATTTCACGACTGGGCAGGGGTGCACCACCCACTTGGGAGCCAGATCCACCTATTGGGGAGCCAGGCCCAGCCAATCAGAATGAGTTTTGTGTTGTGACAAAGTAGGTGGGGTATACAGAAGATACCCTTATTTGGTAAAAGACCAAGTCCATATTATGGCCAGAACATCTCAAATAAGAAAAGCGAAATGACAGTCCATCATTACTTTAAAACCTCTCAGGCTAGCGGGACGCCTAGTGGACAGCTTGTGGAAGCTTTGGGAATTGCAATCTGGGAGCTGGAAATGCATATGCCCCTATGCTTTCCATTTTAAGAGCATGGGCTCTCTAAAAAAAAGATCCTGTTGGTTTTTCTTTGGATTTTCTCTGACCGTATCTATTGTGTTATAGTCTCATACAATATTCTAACATTTCTACAAACTTCTATCCAATGGTACCAAATCTATATGCGTATCCTGGCTTCTGGGCCTGAGTAACAGGCAGTTTACTTTTGGTACGTCAGTCAGGCGGAAATTCAGAAAAAAGGACCCTAGCCTGAAGAAGTTTAAGATATGAAGTTCAGTCAACACGGAACATTTCAATAACTTTTAAATTTCTTCAAGTGTAGTCGCAAAAACCGTCAAGCGCTATGATGGAACCGGCTCTCATGAGAACCGCTACAGGAATGGAAAATCTAGAGTTACCTCTGCTGCAGAAGATAAGTTCATTAAAGGTGCATACAAGTGTCTTAGTACATACAACGTATAACTACAAGTGGGGTGGCAGGTAGCCTAGTAGTTAGAGCATTGGACTTGGAACTGGAATTTTGCAGGATCAAATCCCTGAGCTGACAGGGTAAAAAACTGTCATTCTGCCTCTGAACAAGGCTGTTAACCCACTAGGCGGTCATTGAAAATAAGAATTTGTTCTTAACTGACTTGCCTAGTTAAATAAATTACAAACTTCAGAAATTGCTGCCCAAATAAATACTTTACATAGTTCAAGTAACAGACACAACTAAACATCAACTGTTCAGAGCAGACTGTATGAATCAGGCCTTAATTTATTAATTTACAATGACGGCCTAACAAAAGGCAAAAGGCCTCTGGGATTGAAAAACGAATATATACATGTACTGTATATACAGTGGGGAGAACAAGTATTTGGTACACTGCCAATTTTGCAGGTTTTCCTACTTACAAAGCATGTAGAGGTCTAATTTTTATCATAGGTACACTTCAACTGTGAGAGATGGAATCTAAAACAAAAATCCATAAAATCACATTGTATGATTTTAAAGTAATTAATTAGCATTTTATTGCATGACATATGTATTTGATACATCAGGAAAGTAGAACTTAATATTTGGTACAGAAACCTTTGTTTGCAATTACAGAGATCATACGTTTCCTGTAGTTCTTGACCAGGTTTGCACACATTGCAGCAGGGATTTTGGCCCACTCCTCCATACAGACCTTCTCCAGATCCTTCAGGTTTCGGGGCTGTCGCTGGGCAATACAGACTTTCAGCTCCCTCCAAAGATGTTCTATTGGGTTCAGGTCTGGAGACTGGCTAGGCCACTCCAGGACCTTGAGATGCTTCTTACAGAGCCACTCCTTATTTGAACTGGCTGTGTGTTTTGGGTCGTTGTCATGCTGGAAGACCCAGCCATGACCTATCTTCAATGCCTTTACTGAGGGAAGGAGTTTGTTGGCCAAGATCTCACGATACTTGGCCCCATCCATCCTCCCATCAATACGGTGCAGTCGTCCTGTCCCCTTTGCAGAAAAGCATCCCGAAAGAATGATGTTTCCACCTCCATGCTTCATGGGTTGGGATGGTGTTCTTGGGGTTGTACTCATCCTTCTTCTTCCTCCAAACACGGTGAGTGGAGTTTAGACCAAAAAGCTCTATTTTTGTCTCATCAGACCACATGACCTTCTCCCATTCCTCCTTTGGATCATCCAGATGGTCATTGGCAAACTTCAGACGGGCCTGGACATGCGCTGGCTTGAGCAAGGGGACCTTGCGTGCGCTGCAGGGTTTTAATCCATGACGCCGTAGTGTGTTACTTATGGTTTTCTTTGAGACTGTGGTCCCAGCTCTCTTCAGGTCATTGACCAGGTCCTGCCGTTTAGTTCTGGGCTGATCCCTCACCTTCCTCATGATCATTGATGTCTCAAGAGGTGAGATCATGCATGGAGCCCCAGACAGACGGTGATTGACCGTCATCTTGAACTTCAACAGTTGACACCTTCTCACCAAGCTGCTTGCCTATTGTCCTGTAGCCCATCCCAGCCTTGTGCATGTCTACAATTTTATCCCTGATGTCCTTACACAGCTCTCTGGTCTTGGCCATTGTGGAGAGGTTGGAGTCTGTTTGATTGAGTGTGTGGACAGGTGTCTTTTATACAGGTAACAAGTTCAAACAGGTGCAGTTAATACAGGTAATGAGTGGAGAACAGGAGGGCTTCTTAAATAAAAACTAACAGGTATGTGAGAGCCGGAATTCTTACTGGTTGGTAGGTGATCAAATACTTATGTCATGCAATAAAAATACGAATTCATGACTTAAAAGTCATAAAATGTGATTTTCTGGATTTTTGTTTTAGATTCTGTCTCTCACATTTGAAGTGTACCTATGATAAATATTACAGACATCTACATGCTGTGTAAGTAGGAAAACCTGCAAAATCGGCAGTGTATCAAATACTTTTTCTCCCCACTGTACATATATAAATAAGGGACAAAACATGCATCACGACAAGAGAGATAATACAACACCACATAAAGAGAGACCTAAGACAACAACATAGGAAGGCAGCAACACATGACAACACAGCATGGTAGCAACACAACATAACAACAACATGGTAGCAGCACAAAACATGGCACAAACATTATTGGGCACAGACTGTCATGCAGGTGAATGAGGACCCAAAAGCGACTTGGCGAAAACAGAGTATTTAATCCAGTAATAAACTTTACAAAACAAAAAGCATAATACTACTCGTAAAGACGAGAACAGACTGGAGACTTGATCGAGAACTGCAGGTTGCCTCGGGAAGGCACTTGAACCTAGCAGACTCAGACACCTGCTCACCACGCAGCATCTGAGGGAAACACGACACGACAGGGCAAAACATAGACACAGCACGGTGAATTATAGATGAGGATCCGACAGGGCAGGTACGGGAAACAAGGAGAGAAATAGGGACTCTAATCAGGGAAAAGGATCGGGAACAGGTGTGGGAAGACTAAATGATGATTAGGGGAATAGGAACAGCTGGGAGCAGGAACGGAACGATAGAGAGAAGAGAGAGCGAGAGAGTGAGAGAGGGAGGGGGAGAGAGAGGGATAGAAAGAGGGAAAGAACCTAATAAGACCAGCAGAGGGAAACGAATAGAAGGGGAAGCACAGGGACAAGACATGATAATTAATGACAAAACATGACAGTACCCCCACTCACCGAGCGCCTCCTGGCGCACTCGAGGAGGAATCCTGGCGGCAACGGAGGAAATCATCAATGAGTGAACGGTCCAGCACGTCCCGAGACGGAACCCAACTCCTCTCCTCAGGACCGTAACCCTCCCAATCCACTAAGTATTGGTGACCCCGTCCCCGAGAACGCATGTCCATGATCTTATGTACCTTGTAAATAGGTGCGCTCTCGACAAGGACGGGAGGGGGGAGGGAAGACGAACGGGGGTGCGAAGAAAGGGCTTGACACAGGAGACATGGAAGACAGGATGGACGCGACGAAGATGTCGCGGAAGAAGCAGTCGCACAGCGACAGGATTGACGACCTGGGAGACACGGAACGGACCAATGAACCGCGGAGTCAACTTACGAGAAGCTGTCGTAAGAGGAAGGTTGCGAGTGGAAAGCCACACTCTCTGGCCGCAACAATACCTTGGACTCTTAATCCTGCGTTTATTGGCGGCTCTCACAGTCTGTGCCCTGTAGCGGCAAAGTGCAGACCTCACCCTCCTCCAGGTGCGCTCACAACGTTGGACAAACGCTTGAGCGGAGGGAACGCTGGACTCGGCAAGCTGGGAAGAGAATAGAGGAGGCTGGTAACCCAGACTACTCTGAAACGGAGATAACCCGGTAGCAGACGAAGGAAGCGAGTTGTGAGCGTATTCTGCCCAGGGGAGCTGTTCTGCCCAAGACGCAGGGTTTCTGAAAGAAAGGCTGCGTAGTATGCGACCAATCGTCTGATTGGCCCTCTCTGCTTGACCGTTAGACTGGGGATGAAACCCGGAAGAGAGACTGACGGACGCACCAATCAAACGACAGAACTCCCTCCAAAACTGTGACGTGAATTGCGGGCCTCTGTCTGAAACGGCGTCTAACGGGAGGCCATGAATTCTGAACACATTCTCGATAATGATTTGTGCCGTCTCCTTAGCGGAAGGAAGTTTAGCGAGGGGAATGAAATGTGCCGCCTTAGAGAACCTATCGACAACCGTAAGAATCACAGTCTTCCCCGCAGACAAAGGCAGACCGGTAATGAAGTCTAGGGCGATGTGAGACCATGGTCGAGAAGGAATGGGGAGCGGTCTGAGACGACCGGCAGGAGGAGAGTTACCCGACTTAGTCTGCGCGCAGTCCGAACAAGCAGCCACGAAACGGCGCGTGTCACGCTCCTGAGTCGGCCACCAAAAGCGCTGGCGAATAGACGCAAGAGTGCCTCGAACACCGGGATGACCAGCTAACTTGGCAGAGTGAGCCCACTGAAGAACAGCCAGACGAGTGGAAACAGGAACGAAAAGGAGGTTACTAGGACAAGCGCGCGGCGACGCAGTGTGCGTGAATGCTTGCTTAACCTGTCTTTCAATTCCCCAGACTGTCAACCCGACAACACGCCCATAAGGAAGAATCCCCTCGGGATCAGTAGAAGCCACAGAAGAACTAAACAGACGGGATAAGGCATCAGGCTTGGTGTTCTTGCTACCCGGACGGTAAGAAATCACAAACTCGAAACGAGCGAAAAACAACGCCCAACGAGCTTGACGGGCATTAAGTCGTTTGGCAGAACGGATGTACTCAAGGTTCTTATGGTCTGTCCAAACGACAAAAGGAACGGTCGCCCCCTCCAACCACTGTCGCCATTCGCCTAGGGCTAAGCGGATGGCGAGCAGTTCACGGTTACCCACATCATAGTTGCGCTCAGATGGCGACAGGCGATGAGAAAAATAAGCGCAAGGATGAACCTTATCGTCAGACTGGAAGCGCTGGGATAGAATGGCTCCCACGCCTACCTCTGAAGCGTCAACCTCGACAATGAATTGTCTAGTGACGTCAGGAGTAACGAGGATAGGAGCGGACGTAAAACGTTCTTTTAGAAGATCAAAAGCTCCCTGGGCGGAACCGGACCACTTAAAACACGTCTTGACAGAAGTAAGAGCTGTGAGAGGGGCAGCAACTTGACCGAAATTACGAATGAAACGCCGATAGAAATTAGCGAAACCTAAAAAGCGCTGCAACTCGACACGTGACCTTGGAACGGGCCAATCACTGACAGCTTGGACCTTAGCGGAATCCATCTGAATGCCTTCAGCGGAAATAACGGAACCGAGAAAAGTAACGGAGGAGACATGAAAAGAGCACTTCTCAGCCTTTACGTAGAGACAATTCTCTAAAAGGCGCTGTAGAACACGTCGAACGTGCTGAACATGAATCTCGAGTGACGGTGAAAAAATCAGGATATCGTCAAGATAGACAAAAACAAAGATGTTCAGCATGTCTCTCAGAACATCATTAACTAATGCCTGAAAAACAGCTGGCGCATTGGCGAGACCAAACGGCAGAACCCGGTACTCAAAATGCCCTAACGGAGTGTTAAACGCCGTTTTCCACTCGTCCCCCTCTCTGATGCGCACGAGATGGTAAGCGTTACGAAGGTCCAACTTAGTAAAGCACCTGGCTCCCTGCAGAATCTCGAAGGCTGATGACATAAGGGGAAGCGGATAACGATTCTTAACCGTTATGTCATTCAGCCCTCGATAATCCACGCAGGGGCGCAGAGTACCGTCCTTCTTCTTAACAAAAAGAACCCCGCCCCGGCCGGAGAGGAAGAAGGCACTATGGTACCGGCGTCAAGAGACACAGATAAATAATCCTCGAGAGCCTTACGTTCGGGAGCCGACAGAGAGTATAGTCTACCCCGAGGAGGAGTGGTCCCCGGAAGGAGATCAATACTACAATCATACGACCGGTGAGGAGGAAGGGAGTTGGCTCGGGACCGACTGAAGACCGTGCGCAGATCATGATATTCCTCCGGCACTCCTGTCAAATCGCCAGGTTCCTCCTGAGAAGAGGGGACAGAAGAAATGGGAGGGATGGCAGACATTAAGCACTTCACATGACAAGATACGTTCCAGGATAGGATAGAATTACAAGACCAATTAATAGAAGGATTATGACATACTAGCCAGGGATGACCCAAAACAACAGGTGTGAAAGGTGAACGAAAAATCAAAAAAGAAATAGTCTCACTGTGGTTACCAGATACTGTCAGAGTTAAAGGTAGTGTCTCAAATCTGATACTGGGAAGATGACTACCATCTAAGGCAAACATGGGCGTAGGCTTGTCTAACTGTCTGAAAGGAATGTTATGTTTCCGAACCCATGCTTCGTCCATGAAACAACCCTCAGCCCCAGAGTCAATCAAGGCACTGCATGTAGCACCCGAACCGGTCCAGCGTAGATGGACCGACATAGTAGTACAGGATCTAGATGAAGAGACCTGAGTAGTAGCGCTCACCAGTAGCCCTCCGCTTACTGATGGGCTCTGGCCTCTTACTGGACATGAATTAACAAAATGTCCATCAAATCCGCAATAGAGGCACAGGCGGTTGGTGATCCTCCGTTCCCTCTCCTTAGTCGAGATGCGAATCCCTCCCAGCTGCATGGGCTCAGTCTCAGAGCCAGAGGAGGGAGATGGTTGCGATGCGGAGCAGGGAAACACCGTTGATGCGAGCTCTCTTCCACGAGCCTGGTGACGAAGATCTACCCGTCGTTCTATGCGGATGGCGAGAGCAATCAAAGAGTCCACACTGGAAGGAACCTCCCGAGAGAAATCTCATCTTTGACCACTGTGTGGAGTCCCTCCAGAAAACGAGCGAGCAGCGCCGGCTCGTTCCAGTCACTAGAGGCAGCAAGAGTACGAAACTCTATAGAGTAATCCGTTATGGATCGATCACCTTGGCATAGGGAAGCCAGGACCCTAGAAGCCTCCCCACCAAAAACTGAACGGTCAAAAACCCGAATCATCTCCTCTTTAAAGTTCTGGTAATTGTTAGAACAATCAGCCCTTGCCTCCCAGATAGCTGTGCCCCACTCTCGGGCCCGGCCAGTAAGGAGTGAAATGACGTAAGCAACCCGAGCTCTCTCTCTAGAGTATGTGTTGGGTTGGAGAGAGAACACAATCTCACACTGGGTGAGAAAGGAGCGGCACTCAGTGGGCTGCCCGGAGTAGCAAGGTGGGTTATTAACCCTAGGTTCTGGAGGCTCGGCAGGCCAGGAAGTAACAGGTGGCACGAGACGAAGACTCTGGAACTGTCCAGAGAGGTCGGAAACCTGAGCGGCCAGGTTCTCCACGGCATGGCGAGCAGCAGACAATTCCTGCTCGTGTCTGCCGAGCATGGCTCCTTGGATCTCGACGGCAGTGTTACGAGCGTCTGTAGTCGCTGGGTCCATTCCTCGGTCGGATCCTTCTGTCATGCAGGTGAATGAGGACCCAAAAGCGACTTGGCGAAAACAGAGTATTTAATCCAGTAATAAACTTTACAAAACAAAAAGCATAATACTACTCGTAAAGACGAGAACAGACTGGAGACTTGATCGAGAACTGCAGGTTGCCTCGGGAAGGCACTTGAACCTAGCAGACTCAGACACCTGCTCACCACGCAGCATCTGAGGGAAACACGACACGACAGGGCAAAACATAGACACAGCACGGTGAATTATAGATGAGGATCCGACAGGGCAGGTACGGGAAACAAGGAGAGAAATAGGGACTCTAATCAGGGAAAAGGATCGGGAACAGGTGTGGGAAGACTAAATGATGATTAGGGGAATAGGAACAGCTGGGAGCAGGAACGGAACGATAGAGAGAAGAGGGGGAGAGAGAGGGATAGAAAGAGGGGGAGAGAGAGGGATAGAAAGAGGGAAAGAACCTAATAAGACCAGCAGAGGGAAACGAATAGAAGGGGAAGCACAGGGACAAGACATGATAATTAATGACAAAACATGACACAGACAACAGCACAAAGGGCAAGAAGGTAGAGATAACAATGCACCACGCAAAGTAACCACAAGTGTCAGTAAGAGTGTCCATGATTGAGTCTTTGAATGAAGATATTGAAATTAAACTGTCCAGTTTGACTGTTTGTTGCAGCTCGTTCCAGCCGCTAGCTGCAGTGAACTGAAAAGAGGAGCGACCCAGGGATGTGTGCACTTTGGGGACCTTTAACAGAATGTGTCTGGCAGAATGGGTGTTGTATGTGGAGGATGAGGGCTGCAGTAGGTATCTCAGATCGGGGGGAGTGAAGCCTAAGAGGGTTTTATAAATAAGCATCAACCAGTGGGTCTTGAGACAGATATACAGAGATGACCAGTTTACAGGGGAGTATAGAGTGCAGTGATGTGTCCTATAAGGAGCACTGATGTCAGATCTGATGGCTGAATGGCAGAGAACATCTAGCCGCACGAGAGCACCCTTACCTGCCGATCTATAAATTAAGTCTCCGTAATCTAGCATGGGTAGGATGGTCATCTGAATCAGGGTTAGTTTGGCAGCTGGGGTGAAAGAGGACTGATTACGATAGAGGAAACCAAGTCTAGATTTAACTTTAGCCTGTAGCTTTGATATGTGCTGAGAGAAGGACAGTGTTCCGTCTATCCATACTCCCAAGTACTTGTATGAGGTGACTACCTCAAGCTTTAAACCCTTAAAGGTAGTAATCACACCTGTGGGGAGAGGGGCATTCTTCTTACCAAACCACATGACCTTTGTTTTGGAAGTGTTCAGAACAAGGTTAAGGGTAGAGAAAGATTGTTGGACACTAAGAAAGCTTTGTTGTAGAGCGTTTAACACAAAAACTGGGGAGGGGCCAGCTGAGTACAAGACTGTATCATCTGCATATAAATGTTTGAGAGAGCTTCCTACTGCCTGTGCTATGTTGTTGATGTGAATTGAGAAAAGCGTGGGGCCGAATTGCTGCAAAGATACCACTACTAAAGGACATCAATAATAATAAGAGACTTGCTTGGACCAAGAAACATAAGCAATGGGCATTAGACCTGTGGAAATTTGTCCTTTGGTCCGATGAGTCCAAATTGGAGACTTTTGGTTCCACCCGCCATGTCTTTGTGAGACGGATGAACGGTGAACGGATGATCTCCACATGTGTATTTCGCACCGTAAAGCATGGAAGAGGAGGTGTTATGTTGTGGGGGTGCTTTGCTGGTGACACTGTCAGCCTACATGCAATACGCTTTGTGGACTTTACCACATCGGAGGCTGCTGAGGGGAGGATGGCTGATAATAATGGCTGGACCGGAGTAAATGTAATGGCATCAAACACATGAAAACCATGTGTTTGATATATTTGATACCATTCGACTGATTCCGCACCAGCCATTACCATGAGCCCGTCCTCCCCAATTAAGGTGCCACCAGCCTCCTTCACCGGACAGATGTTACTCTCCAGTTTTTGATGAAACACTGTTGTGATTGAATTTTATTCTGCCACTGTGTCTTCTTATTTTCTCTGCCTTAGGCCTATATATATCACAGTGGCAAGGCATATGAACAAGCAGGTTAAAGAGCAAACAACGCAATCATCACAACACATGGGTTGTAAATATGGCAAGTTTTTCCTGGCTCAGCTTCCCCAGTGATTTTACCCACACACATCTACTGTTCAAATCCCAGGTTAGGACATGTTGAGTAATAATTACAGTACAGCTGAACATGCACAATGTAGTCATTTATGTTAAAGTGTGTCAAATATTTAAGTATGTATGTTAAAAGCATTGTCTGTGTGTATGTCATATCCCTAACATTGCCAACAGACAAAGAACTATGAACGGGTCTGTGGTTCACAGTTCACCAATCAAGGTGTGATATGTGATGTAACTTTTTTTGGAGAATGTTTCTTTGGGACCATCAGGTGACATTCTGACAACGGATACACAGAAATGTTCCTGCAACGTTACCATGAAACGTGTCTTCAACAATTGTATCTTATAATCTGAGAGCATGGCAACCATGTTCTGTGTATGTTTGGTAGGACGTTGATGGAATATTCTCCCAACCCTTAGAAACCTGGACACATTGCAACGTTCCCATGAGATGTGTCTAGAACATTAATATTTTAAATTCTGAGAACATCGTAACCCGGCGTTCTGGGTAAGTTCTATTTCACATTAAGGGAATGGTCTTTGGAAACATTCCTATGAAAACTATATTAAATGACCTAATGAGACTCTTAAGGGAACATTCTCTAAAGTTGTGGGAACGTTTGTTGTTAGCTGGGTAGTTGCTACACATTTTTTGGGGGAGTGGGTAAAACTATCATTTTGATATAATGGATGGTCAGTCCTTGCCTCCATAGCTCTGTCTATGAATTTGAAAGTCGTTACATTTCTCTAGTCCCAGCTTTTTACCAAAACAGAAACAGAGTGTCTGCTTTGTAATTGTTTCAGTTAAAGATTCTAGCTTTAAGTGGCAAATGGAAATTGAACTGGTACCACAGTCTAACCACCTTATACTATCAAGTCACAGACCAGAGTCGTTTGCGAGTCATTTTGTCACAGTAGGCTCAATATTAGATGCTGGGCTTGACTGATGCGTTTAAACACGATACAAATTCCATTAAACATGCATGATCCTACGGAACTTCTGCGAACAGATATTTTCCTGAATGACTCTGTGACCTATTTATTGCACATTACTCCACATAAGCAAGGTTCTATAGACGTGTGATAACAACACCAACGAAAGTGTGGAAACTATTTTTGACTCTCCCATACTGCCAGCCATGTCTGAATAATAGAGGACCACAATGAAACTTGATCCTTGGTCTTGGTCAGGCCCACTTGAGGAGAGAGCCTCGTCTGGTCTGGACAGTCACAAATGGGATTTCTAGTAGGAAACTAAATGGCCATAAAGCTACATAAACTGCTGGCTTTAAATGCCTAATGGCAATGGGCTTACTTACAATAACTATACAAACAGCAGTTGTAATAATTGGACAGTTAAGAAAAATCCATCTCATACCTCTGATTATGCAATAGAAGTTGCTTGGCAAAGTAGCTACAATCAAACGACAGAGATTGTCACTTTCCAGATGAAGACGTGAAGAAAACCTTTTTGTCCGTGTTCTTCACACATTTTTCTCATGCTAAACAAAGCTTCTGGGCCAGTTGGACCACTGCAGCAGCATCCAGTGGCGCAAGCATTGTCAGTTACAAGTAGTTTTCTTCGTGGATCGAACAGTCTGTTTTCACAGCCCTTCTAGGGGAGCAATACATCTGTTCTAAAGATCAATCAGAGGTGCCTGGGTGTTAACTCCGGTCTCTTAATCCCCCATATTAAAATGACCTCTCACCTTTCCAATGGTCCCTTATTGACATATTGTTGGCTGTGCTGCTGTTTGTCACAACCTGGGCTTGCCCTCTCTATGGATGACTAGCAGACCAATATAAACAACACAATGGGTATAATGGAAGGGCCTATATGACCCAGGCTTGTATATTAGTAGTCTTCTGTAATTCGCCAAATAATTTCACCTTCATGAAAATATCAACTTTCGTTGATCTAAACCTACTGAGGGTTGTGGATGTGTATGGATCTGTGAAGACGATTATTATTTGATCAAACATTATAGGACTATGGGGATTTCCCTCATCTCATCAGAATGAGGCACTTCAAAGAGCTTCTTTCTCCCAAACCGAGGTCACCCCCAGCAGGCAGAGTGTAGCCAGCAGCCAAGTGTAGGAAAAACACAGGTCAGACCAGAGGGGCTCCTTGAGAAAGTATAACATATTCATAGCTTTCCACTCAAGCTGGGAAGAAATGTGGCCGGTCGAACTGTGCCGTTGCCCTCTGGTTCAATGAGTTCTTCCCTTTGTTAATCTACTAACCTTCTAGTGCTCTTATATTCCCTGTGGTTGATATTGCTCTTTTCAGCATTCAAATAATCAATTCAAATCACATTTTATTTGTCGCATGCTTTGTAAACAACAGCTGTAGACTAACAGTGAAATGCTTACGTGCCCTTCCCAACAATGCAGAGAGAAAACACTTGAAAAATAGAAAAATAATAACACAAAGAATAAATACACAATGTGTATAAATAACTTAGCTATATACACGGGATACTGGTAGAGTCGATGTGCAGGGGTACGAGGTAATTGAGGTAGATATGTACATATATTGTAGGTAGGGATACAGTGACTAGGCAACAGGATAGATAATACCAAGAGCGTACGTGATATAAAAAATTGTTAGTGCAAAAAGGGTCAATGCAGATAGTCCGGGTAGCTATTGGTGAACTATTTAGCCATCTTATTGCTTGGGGGTAAAAGCTATTCTGGGTCCTGTTGGTTCCACACTTGGTGCATCGGTACCGCTTGCCGTGCGGTAGCAGAGAGAACAGGTGGCTGGAGTCTGACAATTTTTAGGGCCTGAATGGCAGGGAGCTCGGCCCCAATGATGTACTGGACCGTACGCACTACCCTTTGCAGCGTCTTGCGGTCAGAAGCCTAACAGTTACCATACCAAGCGGTGATGCAGCCAGTGAAGATGCTCTCAGTGGTGCAGTTGTAAAACCTTTTGAGGATCTGAGGGCCCATGCCGACTCTTTTAAGACTCATGATGGAGGAGAGGCATTGTCGCGTCTTCTTCACAGCTGTGTTGGTGTGCGTGGACCATGATAATTCTTTAGTGGTGTGGTCACCGAGGAACTTGAATCTCTAAACCCGCTCCACTACTGCCCCGTCGATGTGTTGTATGTGGAGGATGAGTGTTGCAGTAGGTAGCTCAGATAGGGGGGAGTGAGGACTAAGAGTTTTTTTTAAATAAGCATCAACCAGTGGGTCTTACGGTGGGTACACAGAGATGACCAGTTTACAGAGGAGTATAGAGTGCAGGGATGTGTCCTATAAGGAGCATTGGTGGAAAATCTGATGGTCAAATGGTAAAGAACGTCTAGCCGCTCGAGAGCACTCATACCTGCCGATCTATAAATTACATCTCTGTAGGATTAGATCTCTGGGTAGGATGGTCATCTGATTCAGGGTTAGTTTGGCAGCTGGGGTGAAAGTAGAGCAATTATAATTGAGGAAACCAAGTCTAGATTTAACCTTAGCATGCAGCTTGGATACTGTGTGTGCTGAAGGAAGGACAGTGTACTCTCTAGCCATACTTCCAAGTACTTGTATGAGGTGACTACCTCAAGCTCTACATCTTCATCCCCCTTAACCTTCAAAAGAAGGTTAAGGGCATAGAAACCATGTTGGACACTAAGAAAGCTTTGTTGTAGAGCGTTTAACACAACATCCGGGGAGGGGCCAGCTGAGTATAAAACGGTATAATCTGCAAATAAATGGATGAGAGAGCTTCCTACTCCCTGAGCTATGTTGTTGATGTGAATTGAGAAGAGCTTGGGGCCTATGATTGATCCTTGGGTACTCCCTTGGTAGCTGAGACATGATATGTTCTGACTTTACACATTGAAATCTTTGAGAGGTAATTGGTCTACCGTATCAAAGCTTTGGCTTTAAAATGTAAATAAAAATACCAAAACAATATTGCTTAGAATCAAGGGCAGTGGTGATATAATTTAGAACATGTAAGGTTACAGTTACACATCTGTATCCTGAGCAGAAAACAGATTGCATGCCAGTGAGAATACTATAGACATCAAGTTAGCCAGTCAGTTGAATATTGCCAAGTTTTTCAACACTTTTGATAAATAGGGCAAGACATGAATTGGCCCATAACAATTAGGATAAGCTTGATCTCCCCTTTTTAAATAAAGGACTCACTGTGGCTTCCTTCCAATCAATGGGAACCTCCCCAGAGAGTAGAGACAGTTTAAAAAGGTGAGAGTTAGGCTACGAGATGATAGGGGCTGCAACCTTAAAAGAATAAAGGATCTAAACCATTTCACCCAGATGTTTTTTGGGGGTCAAGTTCAAGGAGCCCCTTTAGCACCTCAGACTCAGTGACCGCCACCTGCAGGGAGAAGCTGTGTAGCGGGGCAGTGAAAAATGAGAGAGGAGAATCAGGGTTAGATGCATTATAAGGGCTGGGAGATGAGGAAGTGTTGGACAGGCAATGAGTGATGGCTGAGTCAGATAGGAATCCTGACTTAATGAAGTGGTGATTAAAGAGCTCAGCCATACGATCCTTGTTAGTAACAACCACATCATCAACCTTAAGGGACATGGGCAGCTGTGAGCAGGGTTTATTCTACAGGTCTTTCACTTTTTTCCAGAACTTCTTGGGGTTAGACAGAGAGAGAACTGCTCCTTAAAGTAACTAACGCTGGCCTTCGGGATAGCCTGAGTGCACTTAAGTCTCATTTGCCTGAACGAGAGCCAGTCAGCCTGAGTATTTGTGTGCCAAGCTTTCCGCCAAATGGTGTTTTTGAGGTGGACTAACTCTGCCAGATTACCGTCAAATCAGGCACTGAAACTTTTTTAAATTGACATTTTCTTTATGGGGGCGCGCTTGTTAACAATACCACTGAAAATATTTTAAAAAGAAGCCCCAAGCATCTTCAACAGAGGGGATCAAACTGGATCTATCCCAATTTACAGAGGCCATGTGATGAAGGAAGGCTTGCTCATTAAAGTTTATCAGCAAGCATTTATGACAAAACAGGACAGGTTGTTTCACTGAGCAGCCATTACGAACACAGGACATAAAACAATGGTCACTAAAAGCATTACAGAAAACACCAGACTGATACCATTCAGGATTATTTGTGAGGATAACATCAAGGAGAGAAGTCTTTCCTGGGTATTTGCAGTCATACCCTGTGGGATTAATAATAATCTGAGAGAGATTTAGGAAGTCCCATTGTTTTGAGACTGAAGGTTTAAACATGTCACAGTTTAGTTCACATAGCAGGATAAATTCAGACTTAGTATAAGGGGAGAGAGCTTAGGGCAGGTAGGGTACAGGCCGGAGCTGATGGATTTTGATAACACCCAGCAACAGTCAACAAAGAGCTATCTATGCTTAAACCAGCAAATCAAATAGTTTGGGAACAGACTTGATGGAGACAACTGAGCACTGAAGGTGCTCAATTGGTAAAGATTGCCACTCCACCACCTTTGGAAGATCTGTCTTGCAGTCAAAGGTTATAACCAGAAAGGTTAACAATCAGTGTTCAGAACAGTCTTTCTTAACCATGTGTCAGTAATGACAAAACACATCTGGATTGGAGCTGTGAACCCACACTTTCAATTGCTAAATTTGAGATAATAAGCTTCTAGTGTTAACGTGAAAAAACCTAGGCTTTTACGAGAGAAGAAATCAGTGAAGCAGAAATCACCCCAGCGCAAGACAGAATTGGGGCTTGCAACAGTAGACGGGCCAAGGTGTACATTTCCAGATATCACCAGCAGTAATACAATTAGGGCACGGCAGAGGACAGGGAGAGCTTAGCGGTGTTGATTATTTATTAGAACGTGAATGTGCATCAGATGGAAACAAGATCAAATTGTACAGCACTTTCATCAGGTAATATGAATGCAAATCCAGCTAGAGGGGGTTAAAATAGTATGGGAGGTCAAGAGACAGTGTAACAGATAGATAGTCTGAGTCGCAAGTGTGAGAACAAACATTGTCTGTCACCAAAGTGTGAAAGAGTCATGGAGCAAATAGCACAAAGCACAATAAAAAAAATGACGTGGGGCTAGGCATTGTAAGAAGAGTCACTCGCCCCAACAACATAAGAGAGTAGCTCTCAATGAGTCCAGTAGGCTATAAACGTCTGAGATAAAATAAAATAATACTAGGTCTATGCTAGTTAATTAAAGTGTTTCTGAGTGAGCTCACATAATAAGCTTCACAAGTTAATTAGCCTACATAAAATTCAGATCAGTGCAAAGTCTGCGGTGTGTGTGAATGTATGTGCATGTGTGCTGGAGGCGAGCAAAGGCTAGGGAGAGAGGGGGGTGTGGCGGAGGTACCTGTACCAGACGTGGGGAGCAGATTGCTAGGTGGGACTTATTTTTTACTTGATCAATAGCTAAAAGTACTTGTCCAAAACTGAAAATGGTGTTGTAGTAAAAGAAATATGATTGACAGATGCGATTTGATCATTATTGTTATTTTAATAACGGTGGACATTTCCTGACTCCAACCATTTGGAAACTATAACAAATTGAACCTGCATACAATAAAGTGCATCAGTTAATCAGTGAATTCATTGACATTTACCCTAGAGGGTTAGAATGGATGAATTATCATATATGACAACCTATGGCAGGCGAACTAAAGTTGCTTGCTGTCTGTTAACCTCACAATAGCAACACACATAGATAAAGAGATGCATCTCTAAAATGCAGAGATCAAAATGTCACAGAACACAATGACTCACACAACGAAGTTCAAGTCTACATGTTGATGAATAACATACAACTACCCACCAAGTTAAATTTGATCAAATATACTTTACTCGTGAATTATGCATGACTCTACAGTATGTACAGTGTGTACAGTACTTATAAGACTAAGGAAGGAAGTCAGACATGGAGTATACCTACTTACTGCTTTAAATGAGGATCGCTTTCCTGTATATCATTCTAGCAGGCAGGCCGACATAGACGGAGATACATAGACACGTGTGGGTGTGTGTGATCAGTCCTCCTCCAGATCATCTCCTTCTTCACTCTCCTCTACCTCGTCTCCCCTCTGTCGCTGTTGTCTGGACAACCAGGGGTTGAACCCTGGTCTACGTTTTCTCAGACTTGAAGACCACTATCTTTGGGCAGCTGCGGCAGCTGTAAAGTCTTCCATGGGAAGACCCTCCACCACAGGAATATGAGCCTTTGCAGTTGTGGGGTAGTCAGACTGGATGGCAAATCTGTTTTGATCCTCTTCATTGTTGAGAAACCACGTTCACACTGTCGTGACTTTACTTTCATTAATTTGATAACTGTTATTTATATAATCCACTAACTATGTTTAATTGTTACTTGATTCAATTAATCACTTAACAATTAACTTATTAGGATTAGGGGCGAAACAAGTTGTTTAACGAGTTACCTCCTAAATTAAACTCTGGAAGATATACACTACCGTTCAAAAGTTTGGGGTCACTTAGAAATGTCCTTCTTTTGGAAAGAAAATATCATTTTTTGTCCATTAAAATAACATCAAGTTGATCAGAAATACAGTGTAGACATTGTTAATGTTGAAAATGACTATTGTAACATGAAACGGCAGATTTTTCTATGCAATATCTATATAGGCGTAAAGAGGCCCATTATCAGCAACTATCAGTCCTGTGTTCCAATGGCATGTTGTGTTAGCGAATCCAAGTTTAGCATTTTAAATGCTAATTTATCATTAGGAAACCCTTTTGCAATTATGTTAGCACAGCTGAAAACTGTTGTCCTGATTAAACACGCTGGTCGAAAAGGGCGGTTCCATCACAATGACACGCTCTTCTGACCTCACTCCGGGGTATAGCTAGTTACTGTGCAAGGTATTCTCAAAAACAATGATCTTATTAGAAAACTAAAATCACAATCATATCTTAACAAAAATACTCTCATCATGTTCCCTGCACAACGTAAAGGATGGAGACTTCATACAGTGGTTCTTCATTTTACCTTTATTTAACTAGGCAAGCCAGTTAAGAACACATTCTTATTTTCAATTACAGCCTGGAACAGTGGGTTAACTTCCTTGTTCAGGGGAACAGGGAAATTCAAAAGAAATCAGCCAAGACCTTAGAAAAAAATGGTGGACCTCCTGGTTCATCCTTGGGAGGTATTTCCAAATGCCTGAAGGTACCAGGTTCATCTGTACCGACAATAGTATTTAAGTATAAACACCATGGGACCATGTAGCCGTCATAGGAAGGAGACGCGTTCTGTCTCCTAGAGATGAACATACTTTGGTGTGTCCTGTAGACAATTTGTTGGCAGAACTGAAAAAGTGTGTGCGAGCAAGGAGGCCTATAATCCTGACTCAGTTACACCAGCTCTGTCAGGAGGAACGGGCCAAATTTCACCCAATTTATTGTGGGAAGCGTGTGGACGGTTACCCAAAACGTTTAAATTTAAAGGCAATGCTATCAAATACTAATTGAGTGTATGTAAACTTCTGACCCACTGGGAATATGATGAACGAAAAAAAAGATGAAATAAATCATTCTCTCCACTATTATTCTGACATTTCACATTCTTAAAATAAAGTGGTGATCCTAACTGACCTAAAACAGGGAATTTTTACTTGGATTAAATGTCAGGAATAGTGAAAAACTGATTTGAAATGTATTTGGCTAAGGTGTATGTGAACTTCCGACTTCACCTGTATATTTACAGTGTATTGGTCATGGCTCCCGAGTGGTTCAGCGGTCTAAGGCACTGCATCTCGGCGCAAGCAGCTTCGCTACAGTCCCTGGTTTGAATTCAGGCTGTTTCATATCTGAATGTGATTGGGAGTGCCATAGGGCAGCGCACAATTGGCCCAGCATCATCCGGGTTTGGCCGGTGTAGGCCGTCATTGCAAATAATAATTTGTTAAATAAAGGTTAAATTTAAAAAACATCTGGCAGAAAACACAGCGCAATCAATAGGAGGTTAACAGTGGCTGGTGCTGAAAATATAGCAAACTTGTTATGCAAGTGTTGCACACCAACAGATGGAGAAAACCTACACCAATCGAGCAATTCATTTCAACAGTAATCTTAATTTTAATTTGATTTCACAAACAACAAGAGGTCTTTATTGGAGTCTATTTCTTTTCGGAGCCTAGATCTACATAAAATAACTTAACTGGCTGAGGTAGGCTATGAGTCCTTTCAGCCTAATAGAAGCAGGATTTATTTTTTATTTGGCCTACTTACAATTGCGAACTGGTCAAATATGTAGCATCCTACATAAAACAATCATTTAAAGAAAAAAAGTCTACATGTTAAACCTAAAATGTAAGTAATAATGAAACGCGCACATTTGTAAATCCTAAACTCTAAAAGTAATTGGAAAGGTAGATACAAATAAGATGTGACATTGTGATTATAATAAAGAATGTAAACAAGATGTACTGTAAACAAGATGCTGTGTCTTCACAACTGCAGCAGGTGTAGCCCATCATGCAAGTGTTTCCTATTAGCAGGACAATAGACATTTTATAGCCCGGCTACTGTCGTGAAAATCCCTCTACTTGCAATGTATTCAATGCTTAGAAACTTAATTATCCAAATGTAAAAGCATATACTGTACAGTACTGTATTTCTTCATCAGCTTCTTCTCTTTCAAAATGCAGATGTTGATTTAGTTATGGATCCATAATGAATTACTAAGGGAATAAATATCACTGATATACAGAAATATAGGAACAAGTTGTCTAATGACGGAAAACCATTTTGAATCCTCCAAACCACATGCTGTAGCCTACGTCACGTTGTACAGCGCCATATTTTCCATTCCATCCTAATAGAAACACTTCTGTTTTATTCTTCATTTTTCTCAGAATAGAAACACCATAATATTAATCAAATTAACTCCTTGAAGCTAGGGGGCACTATTTTTATGTTTGGAAAAATAACTTTCCCAAAGTAAATGGCTTATTTCTCAGAACCAGATGCTAGAATATGCATATAATTGACAGATTAGGATAGAAAACACTGTCAAAATATTGTCAGTGAGTATAACAGAACTGATATTGCAGGCGAAACCTGAGAAAAATTAAACCAGGAAGTGGCTTCTATTTTGAAAACTCCATGTTCTATAGCCTCCCATTGCACCAGATTCCTTTTCCTATCGCTTCCTCAAGGTGTCAACAGTCTTCAGACATAGTTTCAGGCTTTTATTTTGAAAAATGAGCCAGAACAATAAAATTACGTCGTGGTCACATGAGTTTTGCTCACGCAACAGAGTTTGGATAGGTATTGCTTTTCCCTCTCCTACTGTGAAAGACATTTGCGGTTGATATATTATCGATTATACAACCTGAGGATTGATTATAAAAAACGTTTGACATGTTTCTTTGGACATTACGGATATTATTTGGAATTTGTCAGCGTTGTCGTGACCGCTCTTTCTTGTGGATTTCTGAACATAATGCGCCAAACAAACTGAGGTATTTTGGATATAAAAATAATCTTTATGGAACAAAAGGAACATTTGTTGTGGAACTGGGAGTCTCGAAGATGGTTCTGCAACATCCAAAACATCCTTAAATGTAAATGTAAATGTAAATCAAAGGTAAACGATTAATTTGATTGCTTTTCTCATTTTCGTGACCAACCTACCTGATGCTAAGTGTAATTAATGTTTTGTCATGCGATCGATAAACTTACACAAACGCTTGGATTGCTTTCGCTGTAAAGCATAATTTCAAAATCTGAGACGACAGGTGGACTAACAAAAGGCTAAACTGTGTTTTGCAATATTGCACTTGTGATTTCATGAATATGAATATTTGTAGTAATATTATTTGACTGAGGCACTATGCTATTCAGAGGTTGCTGATGACAATTATCCCGCTTCGGGATGGGTAGCGTCAAGAAGTTAATAAAGGCAAATTTCTTAAAATCAATCCCATATACTATTTTATTACAAAAAAGGTTTTAAATTCTCTGGTAATGCCAATACGGAAGACTATCAGATGCTTCTAAAATATGCCCTCTGGTGGTCAAACAGAATGCTGCAGCAGCCCGCAGGGTGTGGCGCAGTATAACACAACTTTAAAAGGAGGAACCACTGTACCTGTAGTGTAAATACTTTTCAAGTTACAGTATTCCCTTTATAACCTTACTAATGACATCACAAAATGAAAAACAATATGACATGATTATTCTTTAGGTCCCCACTGACCATTCCCCACATTCTGATGTTAGGAATGTTGTTCCAGTGTTCACTTTTTTGACGTTAGATTCTTTGGGTGGCAAAGACATTCCTTTGGTTGATACAGAGAGTTCGCTGCTGCATAAAAAACATATGACCGGGTGTGAGGTGTCAACAAGCATCCTTAGGACACTTTGATGCAATGGATCAGATTAATTGTTAGGAAGTTATATTTTTGGGTGATTTTGTTTTTGCTTGTCCATTTGGACAAGCATAGTTCATATTATCTTTTTGTCCAACAATTTATTTTCCTTGTCCTGGGAAAAGCGCTAATGTGGGCGGTATATTTAGTCGCTGACGTAGTCTCGCCAGGGAGTTTACAAATCTTCATCCATATCGAGGTTGGTGATCGCTGAACTGGTGTCCAGAAATAGTTTTCGGTCATAGGAAATGATGGCAAAAATATGGTGTTACGATCCGAGTAAAAAGAGCCCGTAAGACGGCAGCTGTCCAATGCAATGCCATCTTCTATGCCACAAAACAGAACATCACAATACAGTGTACACTAAATACATAAGAGCTCATCTGCTTTAGTACTGTATGTCCCACGTGAACTTGCTTAGTGGTTCTCAATCTACTTCATTTCCATTGCGTCTATCCAACATATCCTTAACAAAATTTCAAGATTAAATCAGAGGTTTGTCAGCTTGATTGCTCCTTTGGTAATCACTGAATACAATAGGTGAATGAGTTTGATTCAGCATGCATGTGAAGGGGCGAAGACCAAATAATTTTGCAATCAGCAGCAGCACGTATGCTAGAGGTCACAATTATGTGTATTCCCCGCACTGAGTGGTGTCCTGCTGTGGGGACACGTCTGTAATCCATTTGGTTCAGCAGGAGGCCACCTCAACACACAGAGACACACACACACACACACCATCAATAAGTTCTCATACATCATGCATGCATTTAGAACACGCTTGTGTTCGTGCCTGACAGGAGAAATCGCTATGAAAGAGAGGATGAAGATGACACCTGTTTGATATGTCAGTACTGTATGTGACTGGATTATCATGTGCATCACATCGTTAGATTTAAAGATGGAATCCTCAGTACTGGCCGCCCCACCACCGTTGTTATTGTTTTTGTCCCCGAGCTGATCTGAGGAGTGTCGCACAGCATTGTAAAAAAAACAGCAGTAGCTATTGTGCTCTTCTATCGCGTGTGCAACTGCACATAACTTTTAGGTGAGCTAGACGGCTCTTACGGTGCCTTTTCATCTTTAACCATCCTTCAACTTTTTGCTCTCTTTTCGAAGATCAACGCCAATCATTCCTGTGAAATATTTGTTTGATCTAGGGATGTGACAAATGTAAAAATGTTCGTTTAAACAGACATTTTTTTTTTTTTTTATCCTAAAATTACATGGGAATTCACAGTGCACATATGGTCCTGCATATGACCGCTAGGGGGTGATGCAGTTCAATCTACCGCAGTCCTGGCTACCAGACGGCACTCACCTTACTGCTGTCCCCCACCCACTCAGCAATGATGGTAGTTAATGCCATTTTTAGGTTCTCTGCTGTGTGCCTCTCCTCCATGTTCTCAGAGGCCAGTACATGGGACTTCATGTCCCGCTTCTGGTCAATGGTGATGGCTCCTTGCAGTGATGTATGACAGCTTGTTCATAGACGTCAAACAATCTGCTGTTAAAGTCATGTACGGGGTGTTTGAGAGCTCGTGCTTTGTACTTGCAGAGCAATCATTGTACCATTTTTTTAAATTCGGCCATCACAGTTTTTAGACCTGGCATCTTGTAGTCTGGTTCTAGATATGCCATCAAGGCATTGAAGCCAACACCCTTTACCATTGACAATGGCTGCATATCAACTGCAATCATTTCTGTAATCAGTGCTGTGATGTTCTCACTCCCTTGTCGCACTTCTTTCGTGTGAACTACACACAATCTAAGTTATCGTTACTCATTGTGTATCTATTCCTTGTGTTATTATTTTTCTATTATTTATATTTTTGTTCTCTGCATTGTTGGGAAGGGTCCGTAAGCGTTTCACTGTTCGTCTACACCTGTTGTTTAGGAAGCATGTGGTACATACATTTTATTTGAAGAGCCAGTCTAATATCCGTTGTTGGGGGCCTGTGCTGCTGCCAGCAACGGTTTGGGTCTTATGGTGCCGCCCTTTCAGATTGTTAAGCATTGCACCCGTACTGTCATTTGAGCTCAATTCGACCTCGCAAAGTTTGTATTTCACCACCTCCTCCTTGAACTTCTCAAAGTATTGCCATACAAGACTTCGCTGCTGTCGTTTTCCTGTTTCACTCTCAGCCATTTTTCCAACTGTTAACGACAATGATGTGCCGAGCATTTTTATATCCGTGGCAAATCATTTGAAAGATGCATACAGTATCTCCACCTACTTACATTACATCATTGTTGCGTTAGGTTAAATAAAAATGTTTCCCTTTATGATGATGATGATCAGGACCTGTTGTATGGGGAAAACAAACATAACATTTTTGAGAGGTTAGAGGTTTTTTCTAAACGTTAACGATCCCAATTTAATTGAAACGTTTAAACATTCACACCCATAGCTTGATCATCAGACAACTTTGGCCAACAGCAACCGTCCTTTGTCATGGTTTGTACAATTGATTTATTAAAGAGAGGGTTAGGCACAGTCAAATTAAATTGAGCAGTTTGGTTCCCTTCAAAAGTGACATAACATCCTTGCTAGGAGATCTATTAAAACATTGTTAAGAAGAATATATGCTATGCTGTTGTTATTTACCAAGACAGTTGGAGTCTTTACATTTGACTGTGTTTTCTTCACATATAATTGATAAAATATTGTATTGGAACATGTGTGATTCCATAAAGAGTCTAAAACTAATTACATAGTTTAGCAGCTAGAGTACAACTAATTCATTTTTCATGCATGCACCAATTGAGGTACGTTTTGAGTCGCGACCCAACACAACGGTTTAAAAAAACATACACAAACCAAAGAATAACTAAAAAATATATGTTTTTAAAGTTGGGCACCTGTGTGATTGAAATAAATATCGCACCATTTCCAAACTCTGTTGCCTAGCAAAAATCCTAGAATCCTTGGTAGATTCAGTACTTAACTTAGATCCTTGTCAACTATACACCAGTCCGGTTCCAGACCAGGTCATAGCACCATCTCTGCTACTTCTTTGGTTTAAATGATCTTCTTAATTTTTTGAATAAGAAGAAACACTGTGCGGTCCTTTTTATTGACCTGTCTAAATTCCTTCGATAATGTGGATCACTCATTACTTATTCAGAGGCTTGCATCAATTGGCCTGGACCAGGCTGTGTTTGGCTAGTTTGAAAATGATGCCAATGTCATCCTTGCGACCTACATGGACTCCTGCCAAGACCCACAAGTGGGTCCCGACCCACAGTTTGGGAACCACTGCATTATATCACCTACACAGCACATTGAATATGCATAGGCCTACTAGAAATCACAATTGTTTACATATTGCAGCATTTAAATCCTATACAGTTGAAGTTGGACGTTTACATACACTTAGGTTGGAGTCATTAATCTGTTTTTCAACCACTCTGCAGATTTCTTGTTAACAAACTATAAATAACAATAACACTGAATGCAAATATAATTTAAGAATTCGCACAAATCAGCATGTTTACACATTTGGGTTGTGTGTGTGTGTGTGTGTGTGTGTGTGTGTGTGTGTGTGTGTGTGTGTGTGTGTGTGTGTGTGTGTGTGTGTGTGTGTGTGTGTGTGTGTGTGTGTGTGTGTGTGTGTGTGTGTGTGTGTGTGTGTGTGTGTGTGTGTGTGTGCATGTACATGTGTGTGGGAGTGGCAGTGCAGTGTTGGGTGGTTGCTGGGTATTTGAATAATACAATATTGATAATTAAAGTAAATCAGCCCATGCTTATTGAACTTTTCAGACAGTGTTGCTTTGAGAAAGTTCAAACTTTAGACATGTGTCCTGTTTGTAATTGATTGAGCTGCAGAATCAATTAAAGTGAGTGGTGTTTAGAACTCATTGTGTTGATGGCACTTTGTCAGTATTAGGATAGGAAGTGCAGTTGTCCCAGCAGGGCTGGGAGTTTGGTGGGACAACACACATAGTCACAATGTTTATCATTCCATGCATTCAATGAGCATGGGCAAGAGATATTCTGCTTACGAACTCATATAGCGTCTCTGATATTTTATCTTGAATACATTTTTGCTTTTTAGAACAGCCACATTGAGATGTACCAAAGGTTGTCAAAATAGCAGATGAATAACTAGATGAGTGAATCCTCAAAAAATGCCATCTATCTCTGTGGCTTAGCGCAAAAGACCCAGCTGGTTTCCAGTGCAGTATGTGGGCCAGCCCAATGAGCCTGTGGATCCCACATCTTCTCATGGGTAAAGCCCAACCAGGATGGATTGGTGGGAGGAATAACTCAACATCACATGAGGCTCCATTTCCCTCCACTGGTCTAGATAATGACAGGGAAGTACGGTCGAGAGGACACATGGTCCAGGTACAGACAATGTAGACAGTCGATCTGATGGGAAGCTAGTGGCAGGACACTCTGACAAGGGCTTATTCACTGTGGACTAAAAGCCCTCTCTGTGTCTGCATGGCCTGATTCGTAATGACTGGGTATTGGAGAGGAGACATGGAGACAGAGTGAGCTCATTCATCAGATAGTGAGATGCTCTTTCTGAGAAACATAACATATTCCGGTGGAATACACCAGGTTATTCCAGACACCAACCACTTCCCTTTTACTATCTGTGAGCGGATATTTGAGATGAGAGCACTTACCGATGAGTTCATGTTGATTGAACTGAGAAATGCTACCTAATCTGATGAGTTTCTCTTCCTTTGCTAATGGAAACAATTGTCATGTCTGTCATACTAATACTAACGTTTGTACAATATCAATTTGAGCAGCACATTGGGAGAGATTGAAAGAAAAGTTGTTAGCATGTTATAATATCTTGCTATCAACACAAAATATATCGTCCCAGAGTTCCCTGCTAACGTGTTTCTCTCCCTGGGTCTGTCTATTGCAGATGTGTCAGTGAGCCTACTGTCTCTGGTGGTGACCACCTGTGGCCTAGCCCTTTTCGGGGTCTCGCTTTTTGTCTCGTGGAAGCTGTGCTGGGTGCCATGGCGCGACCGTGGCCTCGCCAGTGGCCTGAAGGATGGCCAGGGGGACCAGCAGCCAGTCATGATGGAGGTGGATGGGGTGGAGAATGAGTACAGTGAAGACTGTGTCAAGGAGCCTTCAGGCCTGGTAGTCCCCGAGGCAATCATGAAGATCAGCCACACATCCCCAGACATCCCCCTGGAGGCCCAGTCCAAGCTCAAGGAGAACCATGTCCGCCACATCACCCGCGTGCAGCGCCAGATCACTGAGCCCACCTCCTCTGTCCGGTCAGTCCCGCAGCACAGAAAAAAAGTCAATTCCACTAACCATGTTGCTTTGTGTCTATAGCTAATGATAACTGTTTTCTCTACCCTCTGCAGGCACAACTCCATCCGCCGCCAAATGAACCTATCCAACCCAGACTTCAACATTGGCCAGTTCCAGAGACAGGAGTCCTGGCCACTCTGGGCCGGATCAAACCCGAGCTCTATAAGCAACGCTCTGTGGACACGGACGACGGCAGGAAGACGGACAGCTGCGGCCGCATACATTTCATCCTCAAGTTCGACTGTGACCTGGAGCAGCTCATCATCAAGATCCACAAGGCCCAGGATTTACCGGCCAAGGATTTCTCAGGAACCTCTGACCCTTACGTCAAAATCTACCTGCTCCCCGACCGCAAGACCAAGCACCAGACCAAGGTGCACCGCAAGACCCTCAACCCCGTGTTCGACGAGGTCTTCCTGTTCCCTGTGGCCTACACTGAGCTGCCCACACGCAAACTGCACTTCAGCGTCTACGACTTTGACCGCTTCTCCCGCCACGACATCATTGGCCAGGTGCAGGTGGATAACTTCCTGGACCTTGCAGACTTCCCCAGAGAGACTAAACTCTGTAGGGACATCCAGTACGTCACCTCGGTGAGCTAACCTCTATATCAGTCTCGGTACAGTATCATAATATCTGCTTGGGTACGTGGACATGCAACAATAAATGCAACGCTGTGACTTGAAATGAGGTAGTGAATAAGGGTACATTATTTGAGAGAGTTTAGTTGGAAGTCACTTCAGTTCTGGTCCCTGATCATTCACCTATGTCAGTTTAGGAGTGGGACTGGAAAGAGTTAAACCCTTAGAAGCATATCGGAACCAGCTCTGCCCTCCCCTCAGGGCTACCAAAAATTGTCCAAACAATAAAAACAATGTGTAAAGGCCATGTAACGGCAAGGCAGGGAGGAAGATACCAAAGTGTAAGTATGCCTGTCCCCACAGAATCCCCCCCCCCCTCTGGTTTAATAAAAAAAAGAAGACTAACATAAAATGATACTTAGATGGAATGAATAATACATGACCACACAAGGAAACACATGGAGTGGAGACATACGTCTGAGTTGGCAGCAGTGGCTGCTTTGACACAAGGATACAAAGCTGGAGCTCCTCTCTCCATTATTCACATGGATCCCATTAGGTATCTGTGAGGTGTGACATACTGAAGGTCTCACCCGTCTGATGGAATCTCGCTGGACTCTCACTGATGTCAGAAAGTCTCAATTGGTCAAAGTGCGGTCTCAAACGATGTCAGTCTCATTGGAGTCTCACTGTGGAAATAAGGACTTGTGGTGTCATTGAAGGAGTGTAGGTTGTCTGCAGTCTCAAGGGAGGACTGTAGTCTGAGCGATGTCTCAGTGATATATCTCTATACTGTCTCTCTTGAGGGCCACTTCTTTTTTTTAGATGGGTTCATTTTTACTTCCCGTCAACAAGTAGTGTTTGAGTTCATCAAACATGTGGGAATAGCCTAGTGTTTAGAGCGCTGGGCCAGTAACTCAAAGGTTGCTGGATTGAATCCCCGAGATGACAAGGTAAAAATAGGTTGTTCTGCCCCTGAGCAAGGCAGTTAACCCACTGTTCCCCAGGTGCCCGAAGACATGGATGTTTTTTAAGGCAGCCCCCGCACCTCTCTGATTCAGAGGGGTTGGGTTAAATGTGGAATACACAGTTCAGTTGAATGTATTCAGTTGTACAACTGACTAGCTATCCCCCCTTTCCCTGATTATGTCATGCCTGCTCCCCCCTGAGGGCGCCAGGCTCCTGTCATCATACGCACCTGTTACCATCATTATGCGCAGCTGCGCTCATTGGACTCACCTGGACTCCCTCACTTTGTTGATTGCCCCTGCATATATGTCTGCTCCTCTGTGTTGTTCCCTGTAGTAGCATTGTTTGTCGTGTTTATGTCCAGACGCTGTTCTTGTTCCGTTACATGTCCGTCTATATTACATGGTTCACTCCCTGTACCTGCTTCTCATCTCCTGTGTTTGGCGTTACAAATTAGGCTCAGAATAATACAATGAATAGGTCTGAAGCTAGTATTTTGTATCAAGGCTGTCAAACTTGGCGACTTCATAGGTCAGGGTTTCCAAACTCGGTCCTGGGGCCCACCCAGGTACGAGTTTTAGTTTTTGCCCAAGCACTACACGGCTGAAACCAATAATCAAAGCTCGATGATGGTTTGGTTGTTTGAATCAGCGGTGTAGTGTTAGGGCAAAAAACTTGCGCCCAAGGGGGGGGGGGGGGGGGTGCTCGGACAGAGTCCTAGATTTACCTGTGTGACATGGGTGAGCTAACTGGGGAGCTTCAAAGTATCTGGGGATGCAACCCAGAGCATCTAGGAAACACAAACATCACACGCACACACTCACACATAGCCACACACACACACAGCCACTCTCCATCCCAGAACTGGGCCAGCCCTTCTGGGAAACAGAGCATGTGACATCACAAGTCCAACCACTAGTCTATGCATAAATCATACCTCAGCGCTAAGTTGGGTTTCAAACATCCAATATGTAACATACAAAGTGTAAACCGGCATCAAGTCTGACATTGAAGTGGTACATCTCCGTAACTGAACTGTAGGACCATATGAACGGGGTCAAGAATAATCCACCATCTACTTCTTAGATAACATCAATTACAAGTCATGTAGCATGTTTATTACATGTTTTTAACATACCTCTAAAATACAGGACACCTTCCAGGGACAGAGAGCTATACAAATACCCATACAAGTGACCAGCTCTAAATCATTTACATGATCTATGTAAGCTTCTACAAGCAGGTCTCAAATCCACCTTTATGAGGGTTGAATTAAACTACTAGACGACAGAACAGAATCACTGGTGGTTTAGGCCAGCGGCATACCACCCTGCATCCCACTGCTGGCTCGCCATTGAAGCTACGCAGGGTTGGCCCTGGTTGGTCTCTGTTATAACTAAGGTTGTTTCCCTGCAATGGCAGTCGATAGTATTAATGTGAGCCAACTTGGGCGACAGGTAGCCTAGCGGTAAAGAACATTGGGCCAGTAACTGAAAAGTTGCTGGTTCGAATCCCTGAGCTGACTAGGTGAAGAATCTGTTGATGTGCCCTTGAGCAAGGCACTTAACCACAATTGCTCATGTAAGTCGCTCTGGATAAAAGCTTCTGCTAAATGACATAAATGTAAAAAAATAAAAATATGTGGGTGGCTTGATCCAATGCAGCAGGTTTACTACCTAGCTCCACAATAACCATCACTGCAGCTTAATATTATCTTTATTTAACTAGGCTAGTCAGTTAAGAACAAATTGTTATTTACAATGACCGCCTCCCCCTGGCCAAACCCTCCCCTCACCCGGACGACACTGGGCCAATTGTGCACCGCCCTATGGGACTTCCGGCTGTGATACAGCCCGGGATCGAACCAGGGTCTGTAGTGATGCCTCTAGCACTGCGATGCAGTGCCTTAGACCACTGCACCACTCGGGAGCCTCCAGTGGTGCAGTGGTCTAAGTAATGAGCACGTCACATCTCCTTACGTTATGTTTTATTGATCTGCATTGTGGAAACAGACATGGGCTGAATATAAAACTTGAGGAATGACTGATGAAGAAGGGGGGAAAGATAAAATGGGTTTGCAACAATAACAAACTACTTTTTCAAGATGACAACAGAATCATTCCAAAGTCCGTTATTATTACATGAGTACTACATTTATGAGTGATTGAAATGTGTTTGTTTACCCTGATTGTGTCTGTGTTCATTTAGAAGCCCAGTGAAACACATTTAAAGTGCTGAATCATGTCGTTCCACAGCTGCTGACTTACTGTCTGCTGACGTAATAGGATGACATGCCAAGACATGGTCTTACACGTGTTGGCTATTGCAAAGCCATTTTCACCTCCCTCTCTATCTCCCTCCCTCTTTGTCTCCCTCTGTTTCTCTCTACAAACATGGTAGTAGCAAACCCTGTATGTTAAGAGGCCCTTAAAAGAGAGAGATCCTAGGGGGGAAGGTGAAAGATGGATAATTACACAAGATAGACTGTTAGCCTTCTCTCTCCAGCCATATTGGGGGCCTTTAGAGCTCCAGTTTAATTTCATTGAAAGAGAACAAGTGACGATAATTCCACCACTGACTTGATTTAAGTACTTCAATGGATGGAGGAGACTGTTATCCTATAGTCTGCAAATGGAAGTGGGTAATTGGATTATTTAGCCTGAGAGGGATGGGCTACATGGTCCACCCCTAATCGCTTTGTGAGTATGTGTGGGGAGGTTGCGTGTGTGTGTGTGTGTGTGTGCGCACGCGCGGTATATACCACTTTACGATGGAGACCTCCTGCCGCGCCTTCTGAGTGACCAGGTCAGTGTAGCAAGGTGTGGACCAATGATGATCTACTGTAGGTTAGAGGTCACTGTGGTGTCTTGCCCTATGTTGACAGCCTTGATAAATCAATGCCTTTGTTTGATTACATTTACAGTGATTTTGGACACAGGCCAGAGAGCAGTGATAGATCGCTTTAGATCTGTAATTTCAATCATCCACATAGAGGACTTATTGATGCTTGAATGGATGTGCCAATTGTACATTTTCCACTATTACATTCAATGTCCCTATCAAGGATGTTGTCTAAAAAACAAATATCCAACAACAAACCAAAGTCATTCCTTGCAGGACATGATTTATAATGCGCAAAGTATAGCGGAACAAGTCGCACCCATTATTATTAGGATAAGTAATCCCTCTCACCCCCCCCCCCCCTTAAGTTTTAGATGCACTATTGTAAAGTGACTGTTCCACCGGATGTCATAAGGTGAATGCACCAATTTGTAAGTCGCTCTGGATAAGAGCGTCTGCTAAATGACTTAAATGTAAATGTAAATGTAGTTCAAGTCATTAGCAACCATGTCCACTGATCTCTGTTGGATATGATGTGAGGTGTTTTACACAGACACTTTTAAATGGAACATCAAAGTAAGTAGCTAACTGTGTGAATTGAGCCATTTATAGTAACACGCATTTTCATGTACAGAACATTAGAACAATGCAGCATATCAGACAGCATGTGTTGTTATTCTTAAACGTTAGTATTAACTTTGGAGTCTATTTGGGCTCTATTCATACAGAAAAACATTTTCCAATTGAGGTTCATGGTTGTTGTGAGTTAGCAGTGAGCACAAATGTAGCTGTGATTGCATTTCAATATACAGTGCCTTCGGAAAGTATTCAGACTCCTTGACTTTATCCACATTTTGTTAGGTTATAGCCTTATTCTAAAATTGATTTTTTAAAATAATAATCTCATCAATCTATACACGATACACCATCATGTCAAAGCGAAAACAGGTTCAAAAATATTTGCATATGTCTGAAGAAAACTCCCCAGTAATATCACATTTACATAAGCATTCAGACCCTTTTTTCAGTACCTTGGTGAAGTACCTTTGTCAGCAATTACAGCCACGAGTTGTTTTGGATATGATGCTACAAGCTAGGCAAGATCTTTATTTGAGGAGTTTCTCCCATTCTTCTCTGCAGATCCTCCCAAGATCTGTCAGGTTGGATGGGGACCGATGCTGCACAGCTATTTTCAGGTCTCTCCAGAGATGTTCGATCGGGTTCAAGTCTGGGTTCTGGCTCGGCCACTTAAAGACATTCAGAGAATTGTCCCGAAGCCACTCCTGTGTTGTCGTGGCTGTGTGCTTAGGGTCGTTGTCCTGTTGGAAGGAAAATGTTTGCCACAGTCTGAGGTCCTGAGCGCTCTGGAGTAGGTTTTCATCAAGGATCTCTCTGTACTTTGCTCCGTTCATCATTGCCTCGATCCTGACAAGTCTCCCAGTCCCTGCCACTGAAAAACACCCCCACAGGATGATGCTGCCACCACCATACTTAACTGAATGGATGGTGACAGGTTTCCTCCAGATGTGACGCTTGGCATTCAGGTCAAAGCGTTGAATCTTGGTTTTACCAGACCAGAGAATCTTGTTTCTCACGGTCTGTGAGTCTTTAGGTGCCTTTTGGCAAACTCCAAAAGGAGTGAGGCGTGGATTCTGTCTGAGGAGTGGATTCTGTCTGGCCACTATACCATAAAGGCCTGATTGGTGGAGTGCTGCCAAGTTTGTTTTCCTTCTGGAAGGTTCTCACATCTCCACAGAAAAACTCTAGAGCTCTGTCAGTGTGACCATCGGGTTCTTGGTCACCTCCCTGACCAAGGTCCTTCTCCCCTGATTGCTCAGTTTAGCCACGCGGCCAGCTCTAGGAAGAGTCTTAGTGCTTCCAAAATTCTTCCATTTAAGAATGATGGAGGCCACTGTGTTCTTGTGGATTTTCAATGCTGCAGCAATTTGTTGGTACAATCCTGTTTCGGAGCTCTACGGAACATTCCTTCGACCTCATGGCTTGGTTTTGCTCTGACATGTACTGTCAACTGTGCGACCTTATATAAGGTATGTGCTTTTCCAAATCATGTCCAATCAATTGAATTTACCGCAGGTGGACTCATCTCAAGGATGGTCAATGGAAACAGGATGCACCTGAGCACCCATTTTATACATTTGCAATTATTTCTCAAAACCTGTTTTCGCTTTGTCATTATGGGGTATTGTGTGTAGATTGGTGAGGATTTTTTTATTTATTTAATCAATTTAGAACAAGGCTGTAAGGTAGGAAAATGTGAATAAAGTCAAGGAATCTGAATACTTTATGAAGGCACTGTATTCAAACTTCATTAATAACTTCATCATTGAACATATCCACCTAGTAAAACCCAACCCACAGAGAGCACAGTAACTGTGGGGCCCCCAACCCAGGATATGAACATGTCATAAGCTAGGGGGGGAAAACTCTGGTAAACCTCTGCTATCTGGAGAACTAAAACCTGTTGCCACTATTGACAATGGGCTTGTCAAAGCCATGGCAGCTAGGCAGAAAGGCCTGATAGCCCTGGCAAACGAGCTCCAGCAGGGTGTGAGCTAGATAGCTTCTCGGGGAGAAGCTGTGTCTGTGTGAGACTGGGACTGAGCACTGACCAGGCTGGTGACCAAGCCAGACCTGATAATGAGCGGTTCTCTGTGGAGAGCTGCACTGACCTTTCCTGCTGATGCAGAATACTGCGGCTTCCCACTGAGCCCAGGGGCCTGCCAACGGGAACTTTCACACAGGGAGAATGATCTGTTATAACAGGCCCATACAGCTCAGGGCTGAGGAGCACACACGCGCATGCACATGCACGCGCACACAAAGACTAATTCAGATGTCAGGCTAGTGTCAGCCAAGCCTGGAGATGCTGCTTATTTACAGTAGGCTCCCAGCTTCTAAAACCAGGGGCTCTGACCAAGTTTATGGTCCGGTAGTCTGCATCTTAACTATGTTGGGTGTTTCCTGCTCCTACCTCATGCTGAGAGAAACTTACAGTGGTAACAGGTTTGTCAGGGTTACAGTACAACGTGAGGTGCATGCCTCAACTAGAGGTGAGACTCGTGGCCTTCATAGTCAATGCCGGTAACTAACCTTGTGAGTGCTGATTGTGTCTAACGAACACATCACTCTCTCACAGACATGCTATTTTCAGAGGTGATAATTGGAGCGCTTCTCTTCCTGTTCACTTGCATACGCAGGGCCGTAGCCAGCAAAACCAGCGACAATAACCCCAGTGATTATCACATTGGTTGCTGTAACTTCAATCACCTCAGTCGATCTACAAACACACAGCCTATTACAGTAGCCGCTACACATTTACGCACATTACCTCGGCACCGGGATTCAAAACTATAATTTAATACGTACAGAGGGATATGTAAGCAGAAAATAATATTTTATTCACAAAAGGTAAACAAATCGGTTGGCTTTACTGTTATTTTTGTTGTTGCAATTTTACAGCCAATTCCCTGGAATTCTACACATTTCCCCATGTCTTATGCCATGTTAATAGGATATCTGATTGAGAGAAACGAATAAAATAAATGGGGGCCCCCTGGAGGTCAGGGCCTCTGGTCACGTGCACTGTGTGCCCTGTCAGTAATTGGCTAGTCTAAGTACACTAAGCAGTACCAATAAAAACATTTTTACTGACTTGGGTTAATTGAGTGATTGTCAATGAGTGACATATAACAAGATGAAAACTGCTGATGCACAACCAAGCTTAGACATTGCACATTGTCCATTCTATTATTCTAACTCTCAGCAGTAAGTTGAGGTCCCGACTGTTCACATAGTCCACTGTAAACCAGCGGAATCTCTAACAGCGATGCCAGAACTATATGGTGACATCATGAGACATTCAGTTACTGAACATTTCACTGATGTTTTCGTTGCTTTGTAGGACAATGTGGACTTGGGAGATCTCATGTTCTCCCTGTGTTACCTACCAACGGCTGGAAGGCTGACCATCACAATGATCAAGGCTAGGAACCTCAAAGCCATGGACATCACTGGAGCCTCAGGTAGGGGGTCCTTAATGTGGGGACTGGGGTACAAATGTGATGTGGATTCTGCTTAGTCATCACTGGATGGATAAATTATATGACAGACTAGTATATGAAATGGAATGGTCATTTCTGTCTCCCTGTCTTTTAATAATATGGCCCAATAAGTAGAAGGCATGACGAAACATATCAATGGACCATAACTATTGAAGCGTCTGAAATGGCACCCTATTCCCTATTCAGTTGAATTCGGAAGTTTACATACTGTACACTTAGGTTGGAGTCATGAAAACTCATTTTTTCAACCACTCCACAAATTTCTTGTAAACAAACTATAGTTGTGGAAAGTCGGTTAGGACATCTACGTTGTGCATGACACAAGTAATTTTTCCAACAATTGTTTACAGATAGATTATTTCACTTATAATTCATTGTATCACAATTCCAGTGGGTCAGAAGTTTACATATACTAAATTGACTGTGCCTTTAAACAGCTTGGAACATTCCAGAAAATGATGTCATAGAAGCTTCTGATCTGTATCTGTGGATGTATTCCAAGGCCTAACTTCACACTCAGTGTCTCTTTGCTTGACATCATGGGAAAATCAAAAGAAATCAGCCAAGACCTCAGAAAGAAATTGTAGACCTCCACAAGTCTGGTTCATCCTTGGGAGCAATTTCCAAACGACTGAAGATACAAACAATAGTACGCAAGTATAAACACCATGGGACCACACAGCCGTCATACCGCTCAGGAATGAAACTCGTTCTGTCTCCTAGAGATGAACGTACTTTGGTGCGAAAAGTGCAAATCAATCCCAGAACAACAGCAAAGGACCTTGTAAAGATCCTGGAGGAAACAGGTACAAAAGTATCTATATCCACAGTAAAACGAGTCCTATATCGACATAACTTGAAAGGCTGCTCAGCAAGGAAGAAGCCACTGCTCCAAAACCGCCATAAAAAAGCCAGACTACGGTTTGCAACTGCACATGGGGGCAAAGATCGTGGAGAAATGTTCTCTGGCCTGATGAAACAAAAATAGAACTGTTTGGCAATAATGACCTTCGTTATGTTTGGAGGAAAAAGGGGGAGGCTTGCAAGCCGAAGAACACCATTCCAACCGTGAAGCACGGGGGTGGCAGCATCATTTTGTGAGGGTGCTTTCCTGCAGGAGGGACTGGTGCACTTCACAAAATAGATGGCATCATGAGGATGGAAAAATGTGTGGATATATTGAAGCAACATCTCAAGACATCAGTCAGGAAGTTGAAGCTTGGTCGCAAATGGGTCCTCCAAATGGACAATGACCCCAAGAATACTTCCAAAGTTGTGGTAAAATGGCTTAAAACCTGTTAAGGAAGCTCTGAATTTTCTCAGCTTTTTGTAAAAAATCGCGCAACATTTCAGCGCCCTGCTACTCATGCCAGGAATATAGTATATGCATGTGATTAGTATGTGTGGATAGAAAAAACTCAGACGTTTCTAAAACTGGTTAAATCACGGCTGTGACTATAACAGAACGTGTGTTTCATCGAAAAGTGCAGGAAAATCTGATCACTGAAAATGGAAAAAAATATCCATGCGCCTCTTCAACCAATTGTTAAAGATGACCTAGATTAAATGACGTCGAGGTTGCAATACCTACAGCTTCCACACGATGTCAACAGTCTTGTCATTTGCCTACGATTTGTTTCTTGGTCAAACGAAGAAGAGACAGCCCTTTTCTTCAGGTATCCGACCGGATATTTTGGTTGAGATTATTTCCTGACGGACACCTATAGAATATACATCGCCTTGTGATCAATTTTATCGCTTATTAACGTGTACTAATACCTAAAGTTGCATTACAAAAGTATTTCGAAGTGTTTTGTGAAAGTTTATCGTCAACTTTTTTAATTTTAAAAAATGACGTTACGTTAGAAAACGATATTTTTTTGTTGTTCACACAGTCTTCATAGATCGATATCTAGGCTATATATGGACCGATTTAATCGAAAAAAGACCCAAAATGATGTTTATGGGACATCTAGGAGTGCCAAGAAAGAAGCTCGTCAAAGGTAATGAATGTTTTATATTTTATTTCTGAGTTTTGGTTAGGACCGGCTACCGCAAAATCTGTCGTTTTAGATGAAGTTCCAGTACTTTTGGGTGCATGCTATCAGATAATAGCTTCTCATGCTTTCGCCGAAAAGCATTTTGCAAATCTGACTCGGTAGCTAGATTCACAACGAGTGTAGCTTTAATTCAGTACATTGTATGTGCATTTTAATGAAAGTTTGAGTTTTATCAAAAACTATACGTGGCGCACTTGAAATTTCCGCTGATTGATGTTCCCACAGCGGGAGCACTTCCCTAACAACAAAGTCAAGGAATTGGAGTGGCCATCACAAAGCCCTGACCTCAATCCTATAAAAAAATTGTGGACAGAACTGAACAAGCAATGAGGCTTAAAAACCTGACTCAGTTACACTATCTCTATCAGGAGGAATGGGCCACAATTCACCCAACTTATTGTGGGAAGCTTGTGGAAGGCTACCCGAAACGTTTGACCCAAGTTAAACAACTTAAAGGCAATGATACCAAATACTAATTGAGTGTATGTAATCTTCTTACCCACTGAGAATGTGATGAAAGAAATAAAAGCTGAAATAAATCATTCTCACTACTATTATTCTGACATTTCACATTCTTAAAATAAAGTGGTGATTGTAACTGACCTAAGACAGGGATTTTCTACTTGGATTAAATGTCAGGAATTGTGAAAAACTGAGTTTAAATGTATTTGGCTAAGGTGTATGTAAACTTCCGACTTCAACTGTATACTGCACTACCTTTGACCAGAGGCCTGTGTGGATGCATCCCATGTGTTACTCCATAGGTCTACCCTTTCCACTGTGTCCCAACTCTCTCTAGATCCTTATGTGAAGGTGTCTTTGATGTGTGAGGGAAGGAGATTGAAGAAGAGGAAAACATCCACCAAGCGAAACACTCTGAATCCAGTCTACAACGAAGCCATAGTATTTGATGTCCCTCCTGAGAACATTGATCAGATCAGTCTCCTAATAGCAGTGATGGACTACGATCGGTAAATAAATGTTCTTTTGTAACGCTTTTTATGATCTGAACTTCCTATAATTATGACAGCAGTTTGGGTTTTTCATTCTGAAAATAGTCTGCAAGGTTGTGGTGACTATGGTCCACTGAAAAGGACTCCGAAACCACGCTTTTGATTGGACAGTATCTTTGCTGTATACAAATCAAATAACATATTATTTGTCACAAACGCTTGTTTAGCAGATGTTATTGCAGGTGTAGGTAAATGCTTGTGTTTCCAGCTCTAACAGTGCAGTAAAATCTAACAGTAATATCTAACAATTTCACAACAATACACACAAATCTAAAGTAAAGGAATGGAATTAAGAATAAATATTTGGGCAAGCAATGTCAGAGTGGCATAGACTAAGAAACAGTAAAATAGGATAGAATACAATATATACATATGAGATGAGTAATGCAAAATATGTAAACATTATTAAAGTGAGTAGTATTCCATTATTAAAGTGGCTAGTGATTCCAAGTCTATGTATATAGGACAGCAGCCTCTAATGTGCTAGGATGGCTATTTAACAGAATTTAACAGTCTGATGGCCTTGAGATAGAAGCTATTTTTCAGTCTCTCTGTCCCGGCTTTGATGCACCTATACTGACCTTGCCTTATGGATAATAACGGGGTGAACAGGCAGTGGCTCGGGTGGTTGTTGTCCTTGATAATATTTTTGGCATTGCTGGGGGGCAGGTAGTTTGCCCCCGGTGATGTGTTGGGCAGACCGCACCCCCCTCGGGAGAGACCTGCGTTTGCGAGAGGTGCAGTTGCCGTACCAGGCAGTGATACAGCCCGACAGGGTGCTCTCAATTGTGCATCTGTAAAAGTTTGTGAGGGTTTTAGGTGCCAAGACAAATTTATTCCACCTCCTGAGGTTGAAGATGCGCTGTTGCGCCTTCTTCATAACACTGTCTGTGTGTGTGGACCATTTCAGTTTGTAAGTGATATGTACGCCAAGGAACTTGAAGTTTTTCACCTTCTCCACAGTTGTCTCATCGATGTGGATAGGGGGATGCTCCCTCTGCTGTTTCCTGAATTCCACAATCAGCTCCTTTGTTTTGTTGATGTTGGTTGAGAGGTTATTTTCCTTGCACCACACTCCCAGGGCCCTCACCTCCTCCCTGTCTCATCATTGTTGGTAATCGGACCTACTACTGTTGTGTCATCTGCGAACTTGATGATTGAGCTGGAAGCATGCATGGCCACTCAGTCATTGGTGAACAGGGAGTACAGGAGGGGGCTGAGCATGCATCCTTGTGGGGCCCCAGTGTTGAGTATCAGCGAAGTGGAGGTGTTTTTTCCTACCTTCACCACCTGTGGGCGGCCCGTCAGAAAGTCCAGGACCCAGTTGCACAGGGTGGGGTTCAGACTGAGCCTCAAGATAATGATGAGCTTGGAGGGTACTATGGTGTTGAATGCTGAGCTGTAGTCATTATTACATAGGTATTCCTCTTGTCCATATGGGATAGAGCAGAGTGCAGTGCGATGGCGATTGCATCATCTGTGGTTCTATTGGGGCGGTAAGCAAATTGAAGTGGGTCTAGGGTGTCACGTAAGATGGAGATGATATGATCCTTGACTAGTCTCTCAAAGCACTTCATGATGACAGAAGTGAGTGCTACTGGGCGATAGTCATTTGGTTCAGTTATCTTTGCTTTCTTGGGTACATGAACAATGGTGGATATCTTGAAGCATGTGTGGACAGTAGACTGGGTTAGGGAGAGATTGAATATGTCCGTAAAAACTCCAGCCAGCTGGTCTGCGCATGCTCTGAGGATATGGCTAGGGAGGCCGTCTGGCCGACAGCCTTGCGAGGGTTAACATGCTTAAATGTCTTACTCACGTCGGCCACAGAAAAGGTGAACGTTTTGCCTGTTTGATTGCCTTATGGAGGGAATAACCACACTGTATGTATTGGGCCGTATTCCCAGTCACCTTGCCATTGTTTTTTTTGTTTTTTTTTTCAAATAAAAGCATTTATTTTTCTTAATCTATATATTTTCCTTGGTACATACATACATACATACATACATACATACATACATACATACATACATACATACATACATACATACATACATACATACATACATACATACATACATACATACATACATACATACATACATACATACATACATACATACATACATACATACATACATACATACATACATACATACATACATACATACATACATACATACATACATACATACATACATACATATACATACATACATACATATACATACACACACATTCGCACACGTACTCAAAAAATAAATTAAAATAAAAACACACAAAAAAACATATAACACTTGCAGCAGCACTATCAAGGTTCTTATCAGCTATTTCAAGCATTCGCTGAGACGACGGGCCAATAATTCGTTTTTAGGTTTTACAGCACCTTACACAACATGTATCTGCGCATTTCCCTAGTCACCCCGTTCACTCTGTCCAGTTTGAAATATAGTTGAATAGTGGAGACCAGAGTCTATCAAACTTGGGCTGTCTCTTGTGGAGGTCATAAGTGAGGTTTTCAAGAGGAAGAAAGTCAACAATCTGGTCAATCCACATTTTAAATGTAGGGGGGGTATTAGAGGCCCACAATAGAAGAATAAATTTCTTAGCAAAGTATGTAATAGTCACAAGCAAATTTTGTTTTGTCAGGATCAAGAACAAAGTCCTGCTGGGCATCAAGAAGATAGATACACGGGGTCATATCAAACTGTACCTCTAGTATTTTCTGTGCAGCAGTATGTATAAATTGCCAGATTCTGGCAATCTCCCAAGAGCTCCAAAATACATGCATATAGGTTCCACTTTCAGAGGTACATCTTTTACAGTTAGGAGACATATCTGTTTTCATTCTATGGAGTGTCAAAGGAGTATAATAAAATTTGTACAAAAATTTGTAATTAGATTCTTTCATTTTTACACTGGTAGAGGAGCAGTATACCCTGCCGCAAACCTCCGCCCATAACTCATCACTGATAGTCAGACCAAGGTCCTTTTCCCAGATCATTTTCAAAGGAGTAAAGGAGGAGCTTCCTTTCTCAGAAAGGAGTCTATAGATGTAAGATATTTAGCCTTTAATGGATTGTGCTGTGACAAGAAGGGTTTCAACTTCATTCAACTGAGTTTACATTTACATCATTTACATTTAAGTCATTTAGCAGACGCTCTTATCCAGAGCGACTTACAAATTGGTGCATTCACCTTATGACATCCAGTGGAACAACCACTTTACAATAGTGCATCTAAATATTTTAAGGGGGGAGGGGGGTGAGAAGGATTACTTTATCCTATCCTAGGTATTCCTTAAAGAGGTGGGGTTTCAGGTGTCTCCGGAAGGTGGTGATTGACTCCGCTGTCCTGGCGTCGTGAGGGAGTTTGTTCCACCATTGGGGAGCCAGAGCAGCGAACAGTTTTGACTGGGCTGAGCGGGAACTGTACTTCCTCAGTGGTAGGGAGGCGAGCAGGCCAGAGGTGGATGAACGCAGTGCCCTTATTTGGGTGTAGGGCCTGATCAGAGCCTGGAGGTACTGAGGTGCCGTTCCCCTCACAGCTCCGTAGGCAAGCACCATGGTCTTGTAGCGGATGCGAGCTTCAACTGGAAGTCAGTGGAGCGAGCGGAGGAGCGGGGTGACGTGAGAGAACTTGGGAAGGTTGAACACTAGACGGGCTGCGGCCTTCTGGATGAGTTGTAGGGGTTTAATGGCACAGGCAGGGAGCCCAGCCAACAGCGAGTTGCAGTAATCCAGACGGGAGATGACAAGTGCCTGGATTAGGACCTGCACCGCTTCCTGTGTGAGGCAGGGTCGTACTCTGCGGATGTTGTAGAGCATGAACCTACAGGAACGGGCCACCGCCTTGATGTTAGTTGAGAACGACAGGGTGTTGTCCAGGATCACGCCAAGGTTCTTAGCGCTCTGGGAGGAGGACACAATGGAGTTGTCAACCGTGATGGCGAGATCATGGAACGGGCAGTCCTTCCCCGGGAGGAAGAGCAGCTCCGTCTTGCCGAAATTCAGCTTGAGGTGGTGATCCGTCATCCACACTGATATGTCTGCCAGACATGCAGAGATGCGATTCGCCACCTGGTCATCAGAAGGGGGAAAGGAGAAGATTAATTGTGTGTCGTCTGCATAGCAATGATAGGAGAGACCATGTGAGGTTGTGACAGAGCCAAGTGACTTGGTGTATAGCGAGAATAGGAGAGGGCCTAGAACAGAGCCCTGGGGGACACCAGTGGTGAGAGCGCGTGGTGAGGAGACAGATTCTCGCCACGCCACCTGGTAGGAGCGACCTGTCAGGTAGGACGCAATCCAAGCGTGGGCCGCGCCGGAGATGCCCAACTCGGAGAGGGTGGAGAGGAGGATCTGATGGTTCACAGTATCGAAGGCAGCCGATAGGTCTAGAAGGATGAGAGCAGAGGAGAGAGAGTTAGCTTTAGTTCTAAACCTCCTCTTGGAGGTAAATGAAGAAATTACATGTCTAATTTGAAGATATTTAAAAAAATGGGATCTTGGCACATCGAATTCACTGCAGAGCTCTTGAAAGGATTTCAGTGTAGTGGTTTTCTGATGAAATAGGTCTGAAAAGGTCCTGAGCCCTCAGGGCTTTTGGCAAGTCTGGGTTGCCTACTATAGGCGAGTGAGAACATATTTGTGAGGAAATGCCCAGGTATTTCTTACAGTCCCTCCATGCTAGTAGGGTGCTGTAAATCGCAAAGGTTTTGGCTATGTTGCCCACTTCACTAAAGTTATTAATGAATATAATTGAGCTTAAGGGCAATGAACCACAGGATTGGGCTTCTATCTGAATCCACGTTGACTCTTGTCTGTTTGTGATCCATGTTTAGCATGTTGCGGATTTGGGCAGACCAGTAGTACAATTGAAGGGAGGGAAGGGCAAGACCACCTTTAGATTCAGGTTTTGATAAAGTGGAAAACTTGATCCTAGGTTTTTTATTGCCCCATATAAATTTGGTGATGCTTTGGTTAGTTGTTTTGAAGAAGGAAACTGGGAGATAGCATGGGAGCATCTGAAATAAGTAGTTCAGTCTAGGGAGGACGTTCATACGGATTACATTAATTCTTCCTACTAAGCTAGGGAGGGAGATCCAGGTTTGGAGATCGTTCTTGATTCGATCCAGGAGTGGAAGATAATTTTCCTTAAAAAGGCTATTTAGATCTGGTGTTATGAAGATCCCGAGGTATTGAAACCCCTGTGTTTTCCATTGGAAAGGACAAAGTGTCTTCATAGAGCTGGTGAGTGTAATATTGAGTGGGCAGACAGTGGATTTGTTCAAATTGATCTTATAACCTGAAAACTTTCCATACTGAGCAATTGTGTCTAAAATGAGAGGGAGGGATTTCTCAGGGTTGGATATGTAGAGCAAGACATCATCCGCGTAAAGTGAAATCTTGTGCTGCAGGCCACCTGCAGAAACACCCATAATACTTGGATTGCTCCTTATCAGCTCTGCCAGAGGCTCCGCCCCCAACAAGTAGAGCAGCGGGGACAGCGAGCACCCTTGTCTTGTTCCCCGTTCCAGAGGGAATCTGTCAGAGTTCAGTCCATTAGTAGTCACCATGGCATTTGGATGAGAGTATAGTGATTTGATCCATTTAATAAAATTTGGGCCCATATTGAACTTTTCTAAGACTGAAAACAGAAAGCTCCACTCCATCCTGTCAAACGCCTTCTCAGCATCCAGTGAAGCCAGCAGGACAGGGGTCTTTTGTGCGTTTACTTGATCAATAATATCAAAAAGACGGCGAATGTTATCAGAAGAGTATCTGTCTCTAATAAATCCAGTTTGGTCCGCTTTTATTATTTTGGGAAGAAGAGTGTTTAGTCTTTTGGCGAGCAATTTGGTAATTATTTTATAGTCGAAATCCAACAAGCTTATGGGCCGGAAGGACGAGCAGGATAGGGGGTCCTTGTCCTTTTTTAGCAACACTGTAATGCGAGCTGTGTGCATGGAGTCCGGGAGAACTCCGTTTTTGCAAAAATCCTCCAGCATTGGCATGAAGATAGGGCTGAGCTGGGGCCAAAAAGCTTTGTAGAACTCTCTGGGGAATCCATCTGGGCCTGGGGACTTATTAGGTGGCATGGAGGTAATTGCCTCCAGGATCTCTTCAGGAGTGAAGGGGGAGTTGAGATCTTCCTGGTCGGTCTCTGATAGTTTAGGTAGCGAGATTCCCTCTAGGAAAGAGTGGAGTTCTGCCTCTGTGTGTTTTCTCTCAGAGGTATATAGTTTGCAGTAAAAATCATGAAAAGTTAAATTGATATTTTTTGGGTCATATGTGACCTCGTCCTCTGCTGTTCGGATAGCCATGATTGTACGCTCTGACTGCTCCTTTTTTAATTGGTAAGCAAGCAATCTACTGGGCCTATTGCTATACTCATGGTATTTCCGTTTAGTAAAGAAAACTTTTTTTTAAATCTCCCGAGTGTAGTCCAAATTCAGTTTGGCTTTGGCTGCTTTAAGATGACTCCAGGAGGTTCTGTCTAGGGATTGTTTATGTATTTTTTCACAGCATTCCAGCTCCCTCTCAAGATCTAGCATGTGTGCTTCCATTGCTTTTTTCTTAGAGGAAGCATATGCTATTAGATGACCTTTTAGTGTGGCTTTAGCAGCGTCCCACATTGTGGCCGGAGAAACAGGAGAATCTTTATTGTCTTGTGTGTAGTTGTCTATCCATGTAGTTGCCAATGTATGGAACTCGTCATTTGATAGCATGGAGGTGTTGAATTTCCAGCTCTTTGACCTCGGGATGTTTTTGCAGAGGTCAAAGCGAAGGTGGACAAAGGCGTGATCTGAAAGTGCTATGGGTCCGATTGTACAAGTGGCTGAATTTATGAAACTCTTTGGGATAAAAATGTAATCTATATGGGAGTAGGTGTTATGGACATTAGAGTAGTATGTATAGTCCATAGATGAGCTATTATTCTCTCTCCAGATATCTATCAGTCCCATCTCTTTAGTAAGAGAGTTCAACATCTTTGCAGATCTAGGATTTGTGGTGGGGACTTGAGATGATTTGTCTAGGGTTGGGTTAAGGGTACAATTAAAATCTCCGGCCACTACGCCAAAGGAGACACAATGCTCATTGAACAGGGTTATAATTTTTTACATGAAGGCAGGAGTATCTGTGTTAGGAGCGTATATGTTTAATATAGTAATTGGTTGACAGTATAGTGACCCAGTTATCAAAATAAATCTCCCCTCCTGATCAGATATGTTTTTGTCTATTATAAATGGAACATTTTTATGGATAAGTATGGCTGTGCCTCTACTGTTTGATTTGAAAGATGAGAAATACACCTGTCCCACCCAAGCTCTGCGGAGTTTGGCATGTTCAGCATCACAGAGGTGTGTCTCTTGTAATAGCGCAATGTCTGCTTTTTCCTTTTTTAGAGCACATAGTATCTTTTTTCGTTTTATTGCATGCCCTAGACCATGGCAGTTCCATGTCAATAGATTTAAGGTACTAGTCATCGTCATCGAGCAGTAATCGAACTTTAGTGCAAGTCATCGCTGGGTAAAAGTGGATAGTAATTACAGCTGCGTTCACATAAAAGGAAAATAAATGGTGTACATAAAATAATAATCTCTGAACACCTCAGCCGAGTTCCCAAACAACTCGACACATCCCGTTGGATCTATTACCCCCCCCCCCCCCTCAGTCTCAATTCTGTGTTCCGAATAAAACAAAAACCGGGAACAGTTAGCAACGCACAACGTCTCCCTCTCCCCACCAAAGAAATGCCTCATCCTCTCCACCCCACATTGAGTAAATAACACAGTTGCCCTCGTCCAGACCACAGTAAAAGAGGGGAGGAAAATAAAATCAATAGCCCAGCCTACATATACCTCCCCCAAGGGACATAGGGAACCCCAAGTAATAATAGCAACAACAAAAAAACAGGGAGATAAAAGTAGGCTGAAACATTAGTAGGCCTAGGTTAGGCTATACAGCCCATCCCTCTCAGTTAAAGGAAAATAAATATAAATTGGACGGCTATAATGACATTTAGGGGGTGGGTCTCTGGATATCGGCTATATGTCGTCTTACCTCCTTTAGTAATGGCATTAATCGCATTTAGTCATTGGTCTGTTTCTCATTGGCCAGGATTGTCTTTCAAAAAACGTTTTGCCTCTTCGGGAGTTTTGAAGTGTCGCAAGGCTCCTTGGTGAAGAATCCTGAGCTCGTTTGGGTATTTGAATCCCCTGAAGATGCCTCGGACAATGGAGTATTTCTTCACTTCGTCAAATTCTCGGCGCTTTCGGCGTATTCCAGCTGACAGGTCTTGGTGTAAAGTGAGTTTGGCGCTTCCCACTGTGATGGTGTTGTTTTTCGCCGCCTGTAGGACTCGTTCCTTGTCGGTGAATCTCAGGAAACGTATGGTGATTGGGCGCGGTGGTTGTCTGGCTGCTGGTGGGGGCCTCAGTGCTCGGTGAGCTCTCTCGAGTTCTATGGGCCTGTCGGTGGGCAGGTGGAGCCACTCGGGAAGTTTGTCTTGCAGGTAGCGGATCAGTGGCATGTTTCCCTCTTCTTTTTTCGCCCAGATTGAATAGAACACAATTATTCCTTCGCCCCCTGTTTTCCAGGTCCCCCTGTTTTCTCTTCCAGATGATCGATTTTCTATTTTAGCATATGCTATTGTTTCCATGGCATCTGTCAATATGTTTTCCATGGATAGGATTCGACCCTCTGCCTCGTCCAGGCGCCCCGCGTTTATGGTTATCTTGTTGTTGATGTCAGGCAAAGCGTTTTCCAGGATTTTCACCTTGCCCCCTATCGCACTGAGCTGAGAGTTAATGGCATCTAATTTGGTGTTTAGTTCTGTACGTTGGGATCTCAACTCAGAAAGGATGTCTTCGACAGAGTGCGAGGTTGGCATTCGTTGTGCCTCGTGGGGGAGCGGATTCTCTTGCTCCTGGCTAATGGCGCTAGTTTTTTCTGAAGCTAGCTTCTTCTTGGAGGCTTTTTCCGTCGCTAATACTCGAGTCCGGGTAAAAATGTCAACTGTAGTGTCGCCTTTTGTAGCCGCCATGACGTTTTCTTACTAAAGCTAAATGAGTGTGCACATGGAGTGTGCGGAGCTCTTAGTTCATGCGGCCATCTCGTTCAAGGGTCACGTGATCCGGTCACCTTGCCATTGTTAAATGCGATGGTTCCCGCTTTCAGTTTTGTGCGAATGCTGCCATCTATCCACTGTTTCTGGTTGGGGTGGGTTTTAATAGTCACCGTGGGTACAACATCTCCTATACACTTCCTGATAAACTCAGTCACCGTATCAGTGTATAATTCGATAATATTCTCAGAGGCTACCCGGAACATATCCCAATCCACATGATCAAAACAATCTTGATGCGTGAATTCCGATTGGTCAGACCAGCTTTGAATAGTCCTTAGCACAGGTACTTCCTGTTTGAGTTTCTGCCTATAGGAAGGAAGGAGCAAAATGCAGTCATTACCAGATTTGCTGAAAGGGTGGTGGGGAGGGCCTTGTAGGCCTTGTAGGCATCCAGAAAGTTGGAGTAGCAACGAGTGTTTTAGCAACGTGAGTACTACAGTTAATGTGTTGATAGAACTTCGGCAGCCTTTTCCTCAAATGTGCTTTCACAAAATCCTCAGCTACAATAAATGTGGCCTCAGGATATGTGGATTCCAGTTTGCATAAAGTCCAGTTAAGTTCTTTGAGGGCCGTCGTGGTATCGGCTTGAGGGGGGATATACACGGCTGTGACTATAACCGAAGAGAATTCTCTTGGGAGATAAGACAGTCGGCATTTGATTGTGAGGTATTCTATGTTGGGTGAACAAAAAGACTTGAGTTCCTGTATGTTATCACAATAACACCAAAAGTCGTTAATGATGAAACATACACCCCCACCCTTCTTTCCGGAGAGATATTTATTCCTTTCTGCGCGATGAACTGAGAACCCAACTGGCTGTATGGACTCAGACAGTATATCCTGAGAGAACCATGTTTCCATGAAACAGAGTATGTTACAATTCCTGATGTCTCTCTGGAAGAAATCCTTGCCCTGAGCTCCTCAACTTTATTATCCTGTTTCCTCCCCTATACAAGCACATCGCTGAGACTCCCTAAGTGTAACATGTTTTAGTTGATCGTTGGCCTGGAAAGCAGCTAGCATTCAAGAGAGGAGGAAACAACATTACAAGACAAAAATGCTGACGAAAAAGCACAGAGTACAGACTCTTTTCCTCCAAATGCTGTTCAGAATAAATATTAGAGGAGTTAAAAATAATCTGCCGAACATCACTATAATAATTACACGAAGGAGCATGATGTTGGACAACAAAAGGTTTTAAAATGACCATATGTTTTTTCCCCCCTCTCACAGGGTAGGTCACAATGAGGTCATTGGAGTGTGTAGGGTGGGCAATGAGGCGGAAAGCCTGGGCCGAGACCACTGGAACGAGATGCTGTCATACCCTCGCAAGCCCATCGCCCACTGGCACCCCCTGGTAGAGGTATGTGTGTGTGTGTGTGTGTGTGTGTGTGTGTGTGTGTGTGTGTGTGTGTGTGTGTGTGTGTGTGTGTGTGTGTGTGTGTGTGTGTGTGTGTGTGTGTGTGTGTGTGTGTGTGTGTGTGTGTGTGTGTGTGTGTGTGTGTGTGTGTGTGTGTGTGTGTGTGTGTGTGTGTGTAAGTAGACAGCAAGCGGTAAAGCTCTACTTCTCTGGCTTGTATAGGGACAAGAAAACACAAGCACAGGATTACATAAAACACATGTCTGCTTGACTTGTTTTTGTGCCATCATCAGAGCAATCCATTCCTGCAGTGGGAGAGGAGCGGAGAAGGCGGCTTTATTGCTATTTAAAAACACTACTCCTCCACCCTCATTAATGGACACCAGAAATAGATCAACATTTATTTGGAGTTGTTGACACCAAATCTATTCATATTCATCTGAGAGGTTAAAAGCAGAAATTGGAACAGTAATGTTGCCTACACAGTGATATAACTGAAGTGCTTGTCATTGGATATCATTGTAGCTGCACAGTCAGAAGCACTGGGGTGTATTCACTTGGAACCAAACAGAACCAAACAAAAGCAAACAGAATGATATGGGGAGGCACCATCCTGAATTTGTCCAATATCAACTTTTTGGGAGTAAACGGTTGCCATTGCAAAATGTTTTTGCAACTGTTTGCCACGGTCTTCGTCTAATGAATACAACCCTGTTCCTCCTATTAAGCTGAAGAAGACATAGCAGAGGACTCAAGCTTGGGATTATAGCTTATTTGTGTTACTTCAAGAATGGAAAGATGCTCTTTGAGTATAAGGCTTAATAACCATTAAACCACACACACACACACATACACATACACACACTCGGACAAAAATAAGCACCCACCTAATTATTATTGTTATAGACACACACACACACACACACTTGACGTTTCATTATTTTCGCTCGTATCTTTTCATGGATTGGTGTTTGGAAATCTTAGTGCAAGACTCGCTGACCCTCAAGGCCACAGACAGTTCTCATCAATAATTCACATCCCAGGCCACTTGAGCCAAGGTTGTGCTCCCGCTACACAGAACTGCTAAAACAGCCATTTAAACCGTGCTTTACATCTCTCTTTCGCTCCCTGTCTTCCCCTGGGCTGCTTTTTTAGGCTGTTAAATTCCATCTAGGAGGAAAAGAGAAAAGGGCAAAAAATAAAAATGTTTGCTATTTCCTACTGATTTTGTGTTTCTTGAAAGCAGGACAGTTTATTTAGAGTATGTTTCTTATTCAACGGAGGAGGAATTTCGGAGACACAGTGCGGTGACAATTGATTTTCAGACAGAGGCACGACAGAACCCACAGGGGTTCTACACACACATTTTTTTGTAAGATGAATTAAAACTACAGAGTGCATTGTGACTTCAGCCTCACAGTCTCTATTTACCTCAATTAAATTTCACCTCAGACTTTTTCCCTCTTTGTGCAATTCAGCTGTCAGATTGTATTCCCTTGCCTGATATAACCTGGTTATGCTCATCTCTCTGACTGTGTTTCCTCTCGGCTTGTTCTCTAGTGGATGGGTCAGGGGACTGCAGGTGAAAGCCAGGGCGGTTCCACCAACTCTCTGAAGACTCCTCCCTCACCATAAAGAGAACACAGGGTGGTGAAGGAGAGGAACAGCAGAGACACCAAGCATCAAGAGAGGAGAGATCAGTATGCTAGTAATGGTAGATGTTACACTTGGTTTCCCCGACATAGATGAAGTTTTGTGCTGAACTAAAAAGCATGCTCAATTTGAACGTGCTTACTGATCCAGGACAGGCTTAAAACTTCTTCAGGATTGGTGGGTCCCCTGCGGGACGGTTGCCCTAACGTAGGCTAATGTGATTAGCATGAGGTTGTAAGTAACAAGAACATTTCCCAGGACATAGACATATCTGATATTGGCAGAAACCTTAAATTCTTGTTAATCTAACTGCACTGTCCAATTTACAGTAGCTATTAGAGTGAAAGAATACCATGCTATTGTTTGAGGAGAGTGCACAGTTTAATAAACAAATTAGGCACATTTGGGCAGCCTGGTACAACATTTTGAACAGAAATGCAATGGTTCATTGGATCAGTCTGAAACTTTGCACATACACTCCTGCCATCTAGTGGCCAAAATCTAAACTCCACCTGGGCTGAAATAATACATTATGGCCTTTCTCTTGCATTTCAAAGATGATAGTACAAAAAAAATGTTAAAAAACATTTGTTTTTTTCTTTGTATTATCTTTTACCAGATCTAATGTGTTATATTCTCCTACATTCCTTTCACATTTCCTCAAAAAGTGTTTCCTTTCAAATGGCACCAAGAATATACTGTATGTTTAGTCAACTGCATGTCCAGTGGCCATTCATTAGTACTATTTGTTTAAAAAACTACAGAAATCTAAAAAGTGTTGAAGTTTCAGTTGGGAGGTGATAGTATAGTCTTGTTTATGTCTTGTTTAATAACACATTGTTACAATTAATTTATATTTGTTATTTGGGTACAGTGCATGGTTCTTTGTGCGTAATATTGCTCTTTGGTTGATTACTTTGTGAGATACTAACATACTGTAAACATAAAATGTACCATGAAACTAAGACCTAGTATGTAAATTGTCCATTCAGATGTTACTAAATAAATATTTATATTATACATTTACCACACAAAGACAGATGGGTGATTTTATGATCTCAAGAGTGAAATTCTGTGTCAGGAAGAAGAGAGAGGCCTTAGAGCCTGTCCTCGACACCTTTCTCCACAGAGACGCTCTCTTCACACCTGCAGTGACAAGTCCCCAACAGGCCACAGACACACATGACAGATGCCGAGCCCTGCACCGAACCAGTTGACGGCCAAACAAACAGCAACGAGGTTGCAGCAGGATGATAAACTATCAAAACGTACGAGATGTGACTGACAGACAGTGGGGAGCGCTCCAATCAGAGTGCGTCTGAGCTGCACACTGGGCTGCTGATGGGAACACAACACAGGAACAGAGACAGATCCATCTGCAGTGCTGGAGCCTGGTTTATAATCAGTCCCCTCCCTCAGTGAAATCACACCCAGCACTGTGCAGTCTGCAGGTAGTCAACAGGTGTCCTCTGATGAGGAGGATGGGGCCCCACCAGCAGCCACATGGAGATCTCAATTAATCAGAACAAGATGACTGATTACTACTACACAGGGTCAGATAAAAATTTTTTTTTTTTAAATACCTCAAACACACATCTCAACATCAATCACAGAATTAAACACACGTCAATATTAATGTTGACATGAAATGCCAAACGGCGAGAATAGAGGCAAATGGCAATATATTTCTGTACTTAAACACACGACGGAAGGCCCTTGTTTTTTTCTGTCTGTCTTTGTTTTATACACAACTGGAATTTATTCTCGCAATGAAGACCAACCGTTAGACAGCAGAAAACATGAGGTAGTCAGAACGCAGCTCAGACAGCTGATTTGGTGAACATTTGGTGAACATTCTCGACTCTCGATTGCACAGGGCCCCATTTTGGGACATTAGAGTCAGTGAACAAGCATGTTATGACGGTAGTAGTAATACCACTACAGGAGAGGGAGACCAGGAGCACCTGGTTGAGGTGGTAGGGCCGACGGGGGTTGGGTTCCGTGGTGCGCATGCGCTCTCACTAATCACATATTTCAGCATCCAGGCCCCTCTGTTCCAGTAATTACTGTTTGGAAAATAAATAATTTAACAGCCGGATCTCTCTGAAGTGCAAAGCAGTGTCAAACTGGGTGTTCTCTTCATGACTACTTCTTAACAACACAGCCACCATTAGAGAGCAGAGGGGACCCACTCTTTGAAAAGGGACTTGGGGGCAAAGCGGGAATATGGACAAAGTAATTTATCCTTGTTTAAATTCATATCTTCATTCCACTCTTTACCCTTCAGTCTAATCTTACTTTAATGAAACCTCTTGTTTAATGAAAATGTAATTGAATCTATCCGCTGTTCTTCAGTCGTGGTTTGCCTAATGGTGTGTGTCAGAGCAACAGAGGAAGTGTGAATAAGAATCCCCCGGCAGACAGGCAGAGCCATGTGATATGTTGGGAGACCTGAGATGCTCCCAGGCTGCAGTCTGCTCATAGTCAGGTGCTAATTGAAAACATGTGGCCTGTCAGGGGACAAAATGCCCCCAAGTAGATCTCCCAGGAAAACAATTTATGAACAAGATAGGAAGAACACATAAGGTGCCTACGGAAAACAAGCATGCATAGAGAGCCATCCATAATGAGGATTTGACAGATGAGACCTTACTGCAATAACGCAATGGGTAGAAAATGTTGGTTTTCAGTTTCACCAGAAGAGAAGCTCACACTCAACAGACACACTAGATGATTACCATTGGATGAGTCCATGTACAAGGCAAATGACTCTTTACAGCTGAAAAGTGAAAATGTGGTATCCTTAGTGACAGTGTTTGGGAGTCTGTTCAACATTTCCCTCCTCCTACACACCTGTATAGGTGCAATATAAAAAATACAATTGGCCTTAAACAAATTCTGCGCTTTTTATTCTGCGCTCAAAGACAGCATCTGCAAGACATCTGATTTGTGTGTTACCTTTTGAACACCCGTAAATTGTACTGTGCTCACGACTAATGTGACCTCTTTACGTCACACTTGACATTCTAACCCAGCCTCTTCACACACGGTCAGGTCCAACATTTTTGGCACCCTTGATAAAGATGAGCAGAAAACACGGTGTAAAATGTATAACACAAATACTGACACATAGTGTACGCAAAGAAAGGGAAAGTTATATTTGTTTATACGAATGCAGTTGCTCAGAGAACAAGTAAAACGAAAAAAATCTCTCAAAAAGATAGGGGTCAAAATGATTGGCACCCCTGTTTCTATACAGTTCAATACCTTGCAAGGATAATGGCACTGAGCCTTTTTCTAACTGTTTTACGAGGAGAACACATTGGGAGGGATGTTGGACCATTCCTCCATAGAGAATCCTTCCAGATCCTTGATATCCTTCGTCTGCACCTAAGGACTCCCCTCTTCAATTAAACCACAGCTTTTCAATGGGGTTCAAGTCCTGGAGATTGATTTTGTGGTCATTGAACCATCTCTTTGTTGATTTTGATGTGTGCTTGGCGTTATTGTCTTGCTGGTAGATCCACTTGCGGCTCAGTTTCAGCCTCCTGGAAGAGGGAACCAGGTTTTTCGCTAAAATGGCCCAGTACAGGGTAAAGGTCATGATACTGTTGACCCTAACAAGGGCCCCAGGACCAGTGGAAGCAAAATAGCCCCATAACATCAAAGACCAACCAAAGAGCTCTATTTTAATGTAATCCAATAAATGTAAATGCCTGGAGTTAAGGATATCAAGCTAAACGATATTAGCACTTCGATTCAACCCGGTGCAATGGTCAGATGACATGAAAATATAGTTCTTTGTCCACGCACACCAGTGATGGGTTTTGCATCAAAAAGAACCCCGTATTAATTAAATAAAATCTCTTTGTCTGAGCAATTGTATTAATATAAAATAATGTACTTTTGCAAACAATATATCTCCATATTTGTGGTATTTATTTTATATTGTCTATATCAAGGGAGCCCTTAATTATGGACCTGGCCAAAATCAAGGAAACAACATAGTGTCTTAATAGGGTGTTGGACCACCACGAGCTAGAACAGCTTCAATGCACATTGGCATAGATACTTCAAGTGTCTGGAACTCTATTGGAGGGATGTGACACCATTCATCCTTGAGAAATTCCATCACTTGGTGTTTTGTTGATGGTGGTGGAAAACGCTGTCTTAGGCACCGCTCCAAAATCTCCCATAAGTGTTCAATTGTGTTGAGATATGTTGACTGAAACAGCCTTGGCATATGGTTTACATAGTTTTCATGCTCATCAAACCATTCAGTGACCACTCATGCTCTGTGGATGGGGGCATTATCACCCTACGGGGCCATAGTCATGGTAGCCAAAATAATGGCCTCCCCAGCATTTATATACACGACCATGAGCTTGAAGGGATGTTAATTGCTTAATTAACTTAGGAACCACACCTGTGTGGAACCACCTGCTTTCAATAAACGTTGTATGCCTCATTTACTCAAGTGTTTCCATTATTTTGACAGTTACACACACACACACACGCACGCACGCACGCATGCACGCACGCACGCACGCACGCACGCACACACACACACACACACACACACACACACACACACACACACACACACACACACACACACACACACATGAATGCATCTCTCACACATTGCACAGGTGAGCTGCTGCCCACCGTACTGTATGTTCTGAGGTGGTCATCTGATGTGCTTCACATACACCATCCCCTTGGTAGAGCCTGACCTAAATGACTACTTCCATTTCCAACACGGCTAAATCTATAGTCTATTTCAAAACGTTCCCCATGCTTATCTGTGCACGTGCTTCTTAGCTGGGTCCTTTCAAACAGGAGGCTGCAACTAGTTGACCTCCACTACTTCTCCTCTGAGTATCTCAGTGATACTTCAACTACTAACACGCTACACGTATGTCTCTTTACAGAGTAACTGTTAGCTATTGGCAGAGAAACTGTTACAATTGATAGCTACTGGGCTACAAAGGTTCAACTTCAAAAGAACGATGGACTCAATTATCAAACTCAAGCCCCTTCCTTGGACTAAAATGTAATTATCTAGGGTCCCCAGACGTGCAGACTCATAATGTTCCGGTAGACTAGTCTAGACTCCCAGGGTGTTCTCGTTAATTACTTCAATTTTTCTCCCCTTCTGCCCTCAAATTAAATGAAACCCAGACACGATAGGGCTGTTTAACAAGGGCCTTTTCCTTTTAGAGACTCAGGAATCACACTGTTTTCTGTGATTTCTCTCACTTCATTCAATTTGCAAGATAATAATAAAAATTGGCTCCACACACCAGGACTGTGGGAGAAACCCATTTCAGATTGGAAAGGATGAATTGTGTTACAGCTCTTTCATGAAATACACAATATATACAAAAGTATGTAGACACCCCTTCAAATTTGTGCATCCGGCTATTTCAGCCACACCCGTTGCTGACAGGTGTATAAAATCAAGCACACAGCCATGCAATCTCCATAGACAAACATTGGCAGTAGAATGGGCAGACTGAGGAGCTCAGTGACTTTCAACGTGGTACTGTCATGGGATGCCACCTTTCCAACAAGTAAGCCGCGAAGTGGTAGGCCACACAAGCTCACAGAATGGGACCACCGACTGCTGAATCACGTAGCGCGTACAAATCGTCTGTCCTCAGTTGCAACCCTCACTACCGAGTTCCAAACTGTCTCTGGAAGCAACATCAGCACAAGAAGTGTTCATCAGGAGCTTCGTGAAATGGGTTTCCATGGTTGAGCAGACGCACACAAGTCTAAGATCACCATGCGCAATGCCAAGTGTCAGTTGGAATGGTGTAAAGCTCGCCACCATTGGACTCCGGAGCAGTGGAAACGCGTTCTCGGGAGTGATGAATCACGCTTCACCATCTGGCAGTCGGACGGACGAATCTGGCTTTGGCGGATGCCAGGAGAACGATACCTGCCCAAAGGCTTAGTGCCAACTGTAAAGTTTTGGTGGAGGAGGAATAATGGTCTGGGGCTGTTTTTCGTTGTTCGGGCTAAGCCCCTTACTTCCAGTGAAGGGAAATCTTAACACTACAGAATACAATTACATTCCAGACGATTCTGTGCTTCCAAATTTGTGGCAACATTTTGGGGAAAGCCCTTTCCTGTATCAGCATGACAATGCCCCCGTGCACAAAGCGAGGTCCATACAGAAATTGTTTGTCGAGATCGGTGTGGAAGAACTTGACTGGCCGGCACAGAGCCCTGACCTCAACCCCATCGAACAGCTTTGGGATGAATTAGAACACCGACTGCGAGCCAGGCCTAATCACCTAACATCAGTGCCCGACCTCACTAATGCTCTTGTGCTGAATAGAAGTAAGTCCCCGCAGAAATGTTCCAACATCTAGTGAAAAACCTTCCCAGAATAGTGGAGGTTGTTATAGCAGCAAAGGGGGAAAACTCCATATTAATGCCCATGATTTTTTAGTGTTCGACGAGCAGGTGTCTATATACTTTTGGTCATGTAGTGCAAGTTGGCCACTATTTGTTTGAATAACTTATAACTTCAGAATATTACATAAAGTAAAGTTAGATAAACTGATTATTGAAATAATAAATAAATGACTTAAATCGCAGACATCCGTTTCACCTCTATACACACATGCATGCACGTACACATTGTTTTCTCCAGTAGTAAACATACCCATGAGGCTTACTTTACTCAATGGCGTGCTCTGATCATAATGGTTCCTCATCAGGCAGTTTGACTCTCAGCTCATTACGGCAGGAAGGAAAGTGTGGCCCACTTTCATGCTCTCATCTAAATGGACGGCAATCAGAGGAGTGGCCGTATGAAGCTCCTGCTATCTACAGCACTGTAAATTGCAGCCAGCCTGGATCAGGGGTAGAATTTAGATTATTCCACCAGCGAGCAGCACTTAATTGAAAGAGCCACAAAGAGGTCACTTAGCCTGCAAACACTACGATATCATCAAGAGATTGCACACATTGACTATTAGCAGATAATTGTCCTGCCTATTTCACAGCACAAGAATGGCTTGCTATCGTCTGACCCGTTGCTCATAGAATTATAGGCGATCTATTGGGGTTGAGAACAAAAACAAAAACATTGACGGGTTGAGATAGATTACCCACCAAGAAATTTGAATGAGGCAAAGAGGTTGATCACTCTAAAGAGCAAAACGGAGTGTATTTTTTTGATAAATGTCATAATAGGTGTTCAGATGGGCCGGCCACTAAAATGTGTTAGGTAAATGAGTCGAGGGGAAGTAGTTGCATTATTCATATTACTCAGGGATCAGAGTGCTGGATCCTCAATGAGGCACTTGGGGAGCCTCAGAGCTCCTCCGGAGTCCTGGGACTGACAGAGAGCTCGGTGCAGTGGGCGTGGACAGCTACAGAAACACCGGCCTTCCCCTGGGACCGCTGTTCACTACACCATGAATACCACTCTGGGATGCATAGGGCACACTGGTACCACTGTGGTACTCAGCGGACATACAGGGAAATGAGGCTGGTTGAAGCTGGTTCTTAGCATTGCTGATAAAAACAATGTTTTTCAAAATGCCAATGGAAATGAATGTATCCTTCATTCATGTCGAGAAGCTGCAACGTGGCTGTTGTTCTTCTAGGTGACAGAAACTCTTTCATCCATTTATCAAACAGTGTTTAAAAGCTTTCGCGTAAGACTTATTTGTTCTATTTCATTTTACACTCAGCAGGTTTTAGAACATCTGATCTCAGAGTAGGTTCTCTATTGGTAAATAGAACCATCTACACATGCTGTGAGTGTGGTCTCCTCTACAGGCGTCAGTCTATAAGAGTCAATAGTTCATTCTGAAGCTGGTCTTGATGCATCATCGACATACAGCCCAGATGTTGACCAGACATACTATGGAATCAGATACAAACAGGATTGTGCTTTGACCAAGACGACTGTGGGGGCTGACAAACAGGGAACAGACAGCAGCATCCCAATAAGAAACGGATATCACTTTAAAGTCAGTCTGCCAGTGTTTACCCCATCCATCTCTATTAAAGGGACACACCCACGCTAAGCTCAGCTCACTGTATGGCTCTCTTCTCTTTATTTTGGATCACAAAATATCACTCCCTGCAGTTAATCTCTCCTATTTAGTCACTAGATATCAAACAGAGGAAACGTGATTTAAAAAAAGAAATAATAAATAGAGACATCTCATTTAAGTATAATCATAATACTTTTTCCAGCAAAGAGATACCATAGCCTATCAAGGCAATTTCCCCACATAAAAGCAACCTGGTCTCAGAAACATTTTGTATTATTATGTACGTAATTCCAAGACACTACATTTAGTATGATATGTTACATTTCGTATAGTATGTATTAATTTGTGGATGTCCATCACCCTTTCGTATGATATGTTACAAATTACTGTTCATGTTATATGTTACGAATTTGACAAACGTACAATATGTTATGAATTTGCTAAATGTATGATATGTTACAATTCTAGCTAGGTGGCTAACATTAGCTAGCTCACTAACGATAGCTAGGCTAGAGGTTAAGGTTTGGGGTTAGGGTTAAGGTTAGGGCTTAGTTTAGGAGTTAGATTAAAGGGTTTTGGCTCCCGAGTGGTGCAGCGGTCTAAGGCACTGCATCTCAGTGCAAGAGGTGTCACTACAGTCCCAGGTTTGAATCCAGGCTGTATCACAACTGGCCATGATTGGGAGTCCCATAGGGTGGCGAACAATCGGCTCAGCATCGTCATTGTAAATAAGCATTTTTCTTAACTGACTTTCCTAGTTAAATAAAGGTTAAATAAAAAAGTATGTTAGGGTTAAGGGAAGGTTTGGCTAAAAGGGTTTAGATTAGGGTCATGGGAAGGGTTAGCTAACATGCTAAGTAGCTAAAAGTTGAAAGGTTGCTAATTTGCTAAAATACTAAAGTTGTCTGTGATAACCTTTGGATCACTAGATGTTCGGGTTATACGCCCACCCAATCACCCTGCGTTCATTTTTGCCCTATGTAACCATCTGTCTTATGTACCATATGAAATATAGCATATCAAACTAAATGGAGTATTTCAGATTTACGTACAGATGAATTGAAAAAGGAAACCGCACACTGCTCTTGATAGTATCACTGATCTTTAATAAGCTTTCGTATCGGCATCTGACGGAGGCCGTGAGGCCGACACGTAAGCTTATTTAAAGTGTTCAGTTTCCTTTTTCATTCATCTTGTTCAACTGTTACCAAGCACCTGCAAAAAAGATTGCTCAGATGTGTGAGTTCCTTTTGAATTTTGGATTTACGTACAGAAACATCTAAAATGCTCTGAGACCTGGTTGATAAAAGGCTCTCTTCTTGTTATTGAGCACATGTGGTCAGGAAAAGCAGTGCATTTTTGTCTTTCAGAGGGACACCTTCAGGGGCTCAAGAGATTGAAACAAGTCAATTGGACCCCCTCAATAATATACCATGATGAGTTTGATTGATTTGAAGAAAAAAAATCCCTATTGTAAAGTGCCATGACTTTGCACCACAGTGACTCAGTTACTTATTTTATGATTGGATACCCCAGTTGCCAAGTCCAATTTTGGTTACGCTGGTCCCCCAGAGGCAGCCAGCCTGTTAGGAGAAACCGGAGAAACTCACAAATTCTCTTCTCTTTCCCTTTTCATCAGTCTGTGATGTACTGCTTTGGTCTGCATTAACAGTTCAGCAACGTGCACTATTGAACACATTCTTCCTGGAAAATGACACAGCAGTGCACTCTCTCTCTCTCTTTCTCTTTGTGGTGCTTGCTGAGGAGAGGCTAAAATGAAGGGCATCCCGACCTCCTGGGGGCGATAAAAACATGTCTGGGATGGTTCAAAACAGACTCTGGGACAGTTATGGGATGATAGATCCAAAATTCAAAGCAATCAGACTGATGCAACAGATCAGAACATTTAGCTTAAAATGTTGATAAACTACACTGAAAAAAACATAAACGCAACATGCAACAATTTCAAAGATTTTACTGAGGTACAATTCATATAAGGAAATCAGTCAATTTAAATAAATAAATTAGGCCTTAATCTATGGATTTCACATGACTGGGAATACAGATATGCATCTGTTGGTCACAGATACCTTTTTAAGAAAGGTAGGGGGGTGGATAAAAAAACTGTCTGGTGTGACCACGCCTCATGCAGCGTGACACATCTCCTTCGCATAGAGTTGATCAGGCTGTTCATTGTGGCCTGTGGAATGTTGTCCCACTCTTCTTCAATGGCTGTGTGAAGTTGCTGGATATTAGCGGGAACTGGAAAGGGTGTTTCACACGTTGATCCAGAGCATCCCAAACATGCTCAATGGGTGACATGTCTGGTGAGTATGCAGGCCATGGAAGAACTAGGACTATTTTCAGCTTCCAAGAATTGTGGACAAATCCTTGGGGCTGTGCATTATCATGCTGAAACATGAGTTGATGAGGGCGGATGAATGGCATGACAATGGGACTCAGGATCTCATCATGGTATCTCTGTGCATTCAAATTGCCATCGATAAAATGCAATTGTGTTCATTGTCCGTAGCTTATGCCTGTCCATACCATAATCCAACCGTCACCATGGGACACTCTATTCACAACATTGAGATCAGCAAACCGCTCGACCACACAAGCTCGGTACAGTTGAAACCCGGGATTCATAAAATGAAGAGCATACTCCTCCAGTGTGCCAGTGACCATCGAAGGTGAGGATTTGCCCACTGAAGTCGGTTACGACACCAAACTGCAATCAGGTCAAGACCCTGGTGAGGACCACGAGCACGCAGATGAGCTTTGCAAACCTACAGTTTCATCAGCTGTCCGGGTGGCAGGTCTTGCAGGTGAAGAAGTCGGACGTGGCGGTCCTGGGCTGGCATGGTTACACGTGGTCTGCAGTTGTAAGGCTGGTTGGACATCGAGAAAATTCTCTAAAATGACTTCGGAGGTGGCTTATGGTAATAAAATAAATAAACATGCTATTCTCTGGCAACAGCCCTGGTGGATTTTCCTGCAGTCAGAATTCCATGTGCACGCTCCCTCAAAACTTGAGACATCTGTGGCATTGTGTTGTGTGACAAAACTGCAAGTTTTAGAGTGGCCTTTTATTGCCCCCGCCACAAGGGGCACTGGTGTAATGATCATGATGTTTTATTTAAGTCATTTAGCAGACGCTCTTATCCAGAGCGACTTACAAATTGGTGCATTCACCTTATGACATCCAGTGGAACAACCACTTTACAATAGTGCATCTAAATATTTTAAGGGGGGGTGAGAAGGATTACTTTATCCTATCCTAGGTATTCCTTAAAGAGGTGGGGTTTCAGGTGTCTCCGGAAGGTGGTGATTGACTCCGCTGTCCTGGCGTCGTGAGGGAGTTTGTTCCACCATTGGGGAGCCAGAGCAGCGAACAGTTTTGACTGAGCTGAGCGGGAACTGTACTTCCTCAGTGGTAGGGAGGCGAGCAGGCCAGAGGTGGATGAACGCAGTGCCCTTATTTGGGTGTAGGGCCTGATCAGAGCCTGGAGGTACTGAGGTGCCGTTCCCCTCACAGCTCCGTAGGCAAGCACCATGGTCTTGTAGCGGATGCGAGCTTCAACTGGAAGCCAGTGGAGAGAGCGGAGGAGCGGGGTGACGTGAGAGAACTTGGGAAGGTTGAACACTAGACGGGCTGCGGCGTTCTGGATGAGTTGTAGGGGTTTAATGGCACAGGCAGGGAGCCCAGCCAACAGCGAGTTGCAGTAATCCAGACGGGAGATGACAAGTGCCTGGATTAGGACCTGCGCCGCTTCCTGTGTGAGGCAGGGTCGTACTCTGCGGATGTTGTAGAGCATGAACCTACAGGAACGGGCCACCGCCTTGTTAGTTGAGAACGACAGTTTGTTGTCCAGGATCACGCCAAGGTTCTTAGCGCTCTGGGAGGAGGACACAATGGAGTTGTCAACCGTGATGGCGAGATCATGGAACGGGCAGTCCTTCCCGGGAGGAAGAGCAGCTCCGTCTTGCCGAAGTTCAGCTTGAGGTGGTGATCCGTCATCCACACTGATATGTCTGCCAGACATGCAGAGATGCGATTGCCACCTGGTTCAGAAGGGGAAAGGAGAAGATTAATTGTGTGTCGTCTGCATAGCAATGATAGGAGAGACCATGTGAGGTTATGACAGAGCCAAGTGACTTGGTGTATAGCGAGAATAGGAGAGGGCCTAGAACAGAGCCCTGGGGGACACCAGTGGTGAGAGCGCGTGGTGAGGAGACAGATTCTCGCCACGCCACCTGGTAGGAGCGACCTGTCAGGTAGGACGCAATCCAAGCGTGGGCCGCGCCGGAGATGCCCAACTCGGAGAGGGTGGAGAGAGGATCTGATGGTTCACAGTATCGAAGGCAGCCGATAGGTCTAGAAGGATGAGAGCAGAGGAGAGAGAGTTAGCTTTAGCGGTGCGGAGCGCCTCCGTGATACAGAGAAGAGCAGTCTCAGTTGAATGACTAGTCTTGAAACCTGACTGATTTGGATCAAGAAGGTCATTCTGAGAGAGAAGCGGGAGAGCTGACCAAGGACGGCACGTTCAAGAGTTTTGGAGAGAAAAGAAAGAAGGGATACTGGTCTGTAGTTGTTGACATCGGAGGGATCGAGTGTAGGTTTTTTCAGAAGGGGTGCAACTCTCGCTCTCTTGAAGACGGAAGGGACGTAGCCAGCGGTCAGGGATAAGTTGATGAGCGAGGTGAGGTAAGGGAGAAGGTCTCCGGAAATGGTCTGGAGAAGAGAGGAGGGGATAGGGTCGAGCGGGCAGGTTGTTGGGCGGCCGGCCGTCACAAGACGCGAGATTTCATCTGAGAGAGAGGGGAGAAAGAGGTCAGAGCACAGGGTAGGGCAGTGTGAGCAGAACCAGCAGTGTTGTTTGACTTAGCAAACGAGGATCGGATGTCGTCGATCTTCTTTTCAAAATGGTTGACGAAGTCATCTGCAGAGAGGGAGGAGGGGGGGGAGGGGGAGGAGGATTCAGGAGGGAGGAGAATGTGGCAAAGAGCTTCCTAGGGTTAGAGGCAGATGCTTGGAATTTAGAGTGGTAGAAAGTGGCTTTAGCAGCAGAGACAGAGGAGGAAAATGTAGAGAGGAGGGAGTGAAAGGATGCCAGGTCCGCAGGGAGGCGAGTTTTCCTCCATTTCCGCTCGGCCTTCCGGAGCCCTGTTCTGTGAGCTCGCATTGAGTCGTCAAGCCACGGAGCGGGAGGGGAGGACCGAGCCGGCCTGGAAGATAGGGGACATAGAGAGTCAAAGGATGCAGAAAGGGAGGAGAGGAGGGTTGAGGAGGCAGAATCAGGAGATAGGTTGGAGAAGGTTTGAGCAGAGGGAAGAGATGATAGGATGGAAGAGGAGAGAGTAGCGGGGGAGAGAGAGCGAAGGTTGGGACGGCGCGATACCATCCGAGTAGGGGCAGTGTGGGAAGTGTTGGATGAGAGCGAGAGGGAAAAGGATACAAGGTAGTGGTCGGAGACTTGGAGGGGAGTTGCAATGAGGTTAGTGGAAGAACAGCATCTAGTAAAGATGAGGTCGAGCGTATTGCCTGCCTTGTGAGTAGGGGGGAAGGTGAGAGGGTGAGGTCAAAAGAGGAGAGGAGTGGAAAGAAGGAGGCAGAGAGGAATGAGTCAAAGGTAGACGTGGGGAGGTTAAAGTCGCCCAGAACTGTGAGAGGTGAGCCGTCCTCAGGAAAGGAGCTTATCAAGGCATCAAGCTCATTGATGAACTCTCCGAGGGGACCTGGAGGGCGATAAATGATTAGGATGTTAAGCTTGAAAGGGCTGGTAACTGTGACAGCATGAAATTCAAAGGAGGCGATAGACAGATGGGTAAGGGGAGAAAGAGAGAATGACCACATGGGAGAGATAAGGATCCCTATGCCACCACCCCGCTGACCAGAAGCTCTCGGGGTGTGCGAGAACACGTGGGCGGACGAAGAGAGAGCAGTAGGAGTAGCAGTGTTATCTGTGGTGATCCATGTTTCTGTCAGTGCCAAGAAGTCGAGGGACTGGAGGGAGGCATAGGCTGAGATGAACTCTGCCTTGTTGGCTGCAGATCGGCAGTTCCAGAGGCTACCGGAGACCTGGAACTCCACGTGGGTCGTGCGCGCTGGGACCACCAGATTAGGGTGGCAGCGGCCACGCGGTGTGGAGCGTTTGTATGGTCTGTGCAGAGAGGAGAGAACAGGGATAGACAGACACATAGTTGACAGGCTACAGAAGAGGCTACGCTAATGCAAGGAGATTGGAATGACAAGTGGACTACACGTCTCGAATGTTCAGAAAGTTAAGCTTACGTAGCAAGAATCTTATTGACTAAAATTATTAAAAATGATACAGTACTGCTGAAGTAGGCTAGCTGGCAGTGGCTGCGTTGTTGACTTTGTAGGCTAGCTGACAGTGGCTGCGTTGTTGACACTACACTAATCAAGTCGTTCCGTTGAGTGTAGTAGTTTCTACAGTGCTGCTATTCGGGGGCTAGCTGGCTAGCTAGCAGTGTTGATTACGTTACGTTGCGTTAAAAGAACGACAATAGCTGGCTAGCTAACCTAGAAAATCGCTCTAGACTACACAATTATCTTTGATACACAGACGGCTATGTAGCTAGCTATGTAGCTAGCTACGATCAAACAAATCAAACCGTTGTGTTGTAATGAAATTAAATGAAAAATGTGATACTACCTGTGGAGCGAAGCGGAATGCGACCGGGTTTTATCAGCTTCTTGATATACCATACCTGTCAGGTCGATGGATTGTCCTGGCAAAGAATAACTGCTCACTAACAGGGATGTAAACACATTTGTGAACAAAATTTGAGAACGATAAGCTTATTGTGCATTTGTAAATGTCTGGGATCTTTTATATCAGCTAATGAAACATTGGACCAACACTTTACATGTTGTGTTTATATATTTTTTCAGCATATTATTTCTCCACATAACCCAAGCAGGATAATTTTTTATTTGTATTTAGTTAAAACATAGTTCATTAATGTAGTTGTATATATTTAAGTATATCTTTAATAAACACACTTAAATATTATATGCATTTAATATCAATTCTATTTATATTTTATTAACATTTAAGCATATTCAATCAATTTAAAGTGATCTAAATGTGTACTTTTTTGTACTTAAGTATATTCTTTGTATATTAGATAAAGAGCAAAACAAATATACTTTGAATTCACTTTAAGTATATTTTATGTATATTTATCATAAATTAGGAAAATACTTTTTACAATAAATAATATATTCTTTACAATAAAGTGTATTTATAATGTGTTTCAAATATACTTTTACAAATACACTCTACTCAGTAGCGACATTAGCTGTTGTAATTAGCCATGTAAGGGTTACCTTGATTGATCAAGGCATCTTCTCAGCCAATGTTAGTTAACATGATATTTACAAAGCAGTAAATGTGCACCAGTGGCATTTCACACTTAGTTGTTCACATTACAGGGATAAATGAACATTTAAATAAAATGTGTAATATGTCATGTGTAATTAAAAGTACAACATTATTTAGTTTGAAAATGAACATCAAAACCTTTGAATAAGCTAAATATGAGGAGCAATATCTAATTATAAATCAAAACTTAAGCTGCAGAAAAGGATGCTAGATAATATATACGAAAATCATATTGTGGACATTTTTTAAGCATATTTTCTTGATATAAGAAAAAGTATACTCTCAGGAAGCATGTTCATCGGCTGTGCATGTTTCCTTATGTGGAATAAACAATCATTATCAACTTTCTATGCACTCTTCTGAACAGAAATTCAGAAAGTACTTAAAAATGAATTATTGGCACTTAAACTATTTACCTTGCAAATGTCTTCATACCCCTTTGGATTTCTTCACATTTTATTGTTACAAAGTGAGATTAAAATGGATTTATTATTTTTTTAAAGTCAACAAAAAGTATGTATAGATTATAATGTCAAAGTGCAAGAATATTCTATATTTATATATATATTTTATGATTGATAGAAATGAAATAACTAAAATATAGTTATCGCATAAGTATTCAGCTCCCTGAGTCAATACATGTTAGAAACACCTTTTGCAGCGAATACAATGGTGAGTTTTCTTCTGTAAGTCTCTAAGATCTTTACACACCTGGATTGCGCAATATTAGCCCTTTATTATTTTCATAATTCTTCAAGATCTGTCAAGAAGTTGAAGATCATGGCTAAACAGCAATTTTCAAGTCTTGCCATAGCTTTTCAAGCAGATTTAAGTCCAAACTCATGAACATTCACTGTCTACTTGGTAAGGAACTCCAGCGTAGATTTGGCCTTGTGTTGTAGGTTATTGTCCTGCTGAAAAGGTGAATTCCTCTCCCAGTGTCTGTTGTAAAGCAGACTGAAGCAGGTTATCCTCTAGGATTTTGCCTGTGCTTAGCTCCATAATGTTTCTTTTTATCCTGAAAAACTCCCCAGTATTAGCCAATTTCGATTTGTTTAACACTTTTTTGGTTACTACATGATTCCATATGTGTTATTTCATAGTTTTGATGTCTTCACTATTATTCTACAATGTAGAAAATCGTCTAAATAAAGAAAAACCCTTGAATAAGTAGGTGTTCGAAAACTTTTCACCGGTAGCGTATATTTGTTACATTTTGCTTGGTAAGCACAGCAAAGCGTAGAAAAGCGCACATGGCAGAAGCCTACACGAAAATCTTCCAAAATGCAATTAGCGGGAACACAGTTCTAAAAAGCACACAGCACATGCAAATGGTTTTATGTGACAGAAATGAAAATATCCTTAGAAATTTAGAGGGGAGTTCTAAAGATGGGTTGCTCATATGACTATGACTGTGTCTTTGGCTACTGGACAATGACAGAAAGTTCATTTATTTTGTTGTGTTACCGTCTGAATTCAAAATTGATTCAATATGAATCTACACACAATAGCCCATAATGACAAAGTGAAAACATGTTTTATAAATGTTTGCTGATTTATTGAAAATTAAATACAGATAATATCTCATGTATATAAGTATTCACATCCCTGAGTCAATACTTTGTAGAAGCACCTTTGGCAGGAAATTACAGCTGTGAGTCTTTTTGGGTGAGCCTCTAAGAGCTTTGGATTGTACAATATTTGCCCATTATTATTTTTTAAATTCTTCAAGCTATGTCAAGTGGATTGTTAATCATTGCTAGAGAGATCTTTTCAAGTCATGCCATAGATTTTTCCTCTAGGATTTTGCCTGTGCTTATACCGTAGCTCTATTCCGTTTATTTTTATACCCCCAAAAAACTAACCAGTCCTTGCCGATGACAAGCTTATCCATAACATGATACAGCCACCACCATGCTTGAAAATATGAAGAGTGGTACTCAGTGATGTGTTGTATTAGATTGGCCCCAAACATGTAAAAACAGATCAAATTTTATTCTTCACATGCGCCGAATACAACAAGTGTAGACCTGAGTGAAAAGCTTACTTACAAGCCCTTAACCAACAATGCTTTAAGACATAAATTAAACAGCAGTAGTAAAATAACATTAGCAAGGCTATATACAGGGGGCACCAGTAGAGTCAATGTGCAGGGGCACCGGTTAGTCGATGTAATTCATGTACTCAAGACGGAACATTTTTTTTTTGTAGTATTACTTCAGTGCCTTGTTGCAAACAGAACGTATGTTTTGGAATATATATATATATATTTTACTTCTTTTCACTCTGTCATTTAGGCTAGTATTGTTGTTGTAACTACAATGTTGTTGAGCCATCCTTAGTTTTCTCCCTTTACAGCCATTAAACTCTGTAACTGTTTTAAAATTCAACTTTGACATTATTCAATTGGGTTGAGATCTGGTGACTGAGGCACACACACACACACACACACACACACACACACACACACACACACACACACACACACACACACACACACACACACACACACACACACACACACACACACACACACACACACACACACACACACACACACACACACACACACACACACACACACACACACACACACAAACCCTTTAAACCCCCTATGCTCCTTTGAAACCCCTCTTTCAAAGACACTGAGATCTCTTCTTCTAGCTATGGTAGTCAAAATAATGTGCAACTGGACCCTAAGCATCATGGGGTGTTAATTGCTTAATTACCTCAGGAACCACATCTGTGCAGAAGCACCTGCTTTCAATATACTTTTTATGCCTCATTTACTCAAGTGTTTAATTTATTTTGTCAGCTACCTGTACATTTATGCAAAATAGATTTTAACAATATTCCAAAGTTGGCCTTTTAAAGGCACAATTTTAGCTCAGTTGACAGCCCCACTTATCTATTTCAGTAATAGGCCTAGTCTTATTATTTACCTGATTTAACTAGGCAAGTCAGTTAAGAACAAATTCTTATTTACAATGACGGACTACACTGGCTGCCCTTTTGGACTCCCAATCACGGGCCGGTTGTGATACAGCCTGGATTTGAACCAGGGTGTCTGTAGTGATGCCTCTTGCACTGAGATGCAGTACCTTAGACCGCTGTGCCACTCGGAAGCCCTGAGTTGACTTTTAAATCACAGTGAATGACCTAGGTCCTAGAGTAGACCCATGTTGGCATGTCAAAACATAAAAATAAACACATTATTTTAAGTTGGGACAGTTGAAATTGCACTTCGGGACGATAGTCTCAAGCCCTGGGTAGCTGTGTTCACGAGCGGTGCAATCCATAAATGTTCTGAAATGTTTAAATTAATAAAAGTGCATGAACATTTCACTACTGTAATCTTATGTTGTTGTGTAACTAACAAACTATTGGTGATGAGATAATATTGTGTAAAAATTGTTTTATACAGAGTGATGCAATGTTAGGTTGGCTATTCTAGCTAGGCTAATGTTAAAACTAGCACAATATCTGGATCTTCCCCTTTTCCAACTGCAGTTTCAGATGAGCAGCACACAGTGAGTCAGTGTTCACTCTAGTGAAAAAGTAGCAAGTGCCCTAATGGTGCGAATGCCAAAGAGGAGAAAAGTGCAATACATTAGATTTTTGGGGGGAGTACAGAGGGCTGTAAGTAAATGAATAAATGGCTACTTAGCCAGCAAGCTAAGTACATTGTACCATTCATAATAATCTGGTACTATCTATTCAGCTAGCTAGCAATACCTATTGCCAGACAGTAAATAAATAATTTATCTACTAAAAAGCAGAATCTAATTCATGTTAATAAGCTGACCCCATCATTGTTAAGGCCAGCCATTTTTGTCATATGTTAATGGTATTTGGTCATATGATTTTGGCAGGGTTCAAAGACTGGCAATAGAGAGAGAGAGAGAGAACACGGCCCGTGTTGAGAAGGCGAGAGGAAGAACAGGTCATGAGATGAGAATTTGCGTTATACGGCATTATCAGTTCAACTCCTCATCTTTGCTGACTGTAGCCCAAGTGCTATAACAAAATAGTTGTTCCCATACAAAAAAGATTGCAGTCAGAGTGCAGTACAATGCAGTATAACTGCATTTAAAGTGCAGTCTATCTGCAGTGTGCTGCAAATACTGCGTACAAATTTTGCAGTGTAACTACAGTTACAGTGTAGTATAACTGCAGTACAACTGCAGTACACTGCAGTTATTCTGCAATTAATGCATCCAAAATTCCACAGTCGACTGCAGTTACTGCACCTTCACTGCAGTTTCAAAACTGCCATCTTTTTTTTTGTAAGAGATTGCCTGTATTCTGATTTCATTTGGCTGTCATGGCAGGGGTCAGAGGAGAGCACCGCCCATGTTAAGGCACAGGGACAGATCACCGGGTGAGAATTTCACATTTGAGTCCTAAAGTAGTCGAGTAAAGCACGTTGCACAGCAATTTACATCGCACCCCGATTGGAACCATAAGTTAAAACTCCTCCTCTTTGCTGACTGTCGCCCAAGTGATATAATAAATGTTGATTGTCATGTTTTGTCTTAGATTGTCTTGTCATTTTGCTTTTCCCTCTGTTCATTTTCCCCCTGCTGGTCTTTTTAGGTTCGTTCCCCTTTTTCTCTCTCCCTTCCTCTCTCTCTTCTCTCTATCGTTCCGTTCCTGCTCCCAGCTGTTCCTATTCCCCTAATCAATCATTTAGTCTTCCCACACCTGTTCCCGATCCTTTTCCCTGATTAGAGTCCCTATTTCTCTCCTTGTTTTCCGTTCCTGCCCTGTCGGATCCTTGTCTATTGTTCACCGTGCTGTGTCTATGTATCGCCCTGTCGTGTCGTGTTTCCCTCAGATGCTGCGTGGTGAGCAGGTGTCTGAGTCTGCTACGTTCAAGTGCCTTCCCGAGGCAACCTGCAGTTCTTGATCAAGTCTCCAGTCTGTTCTCGTCATTACGAGTAGAATTATGCCTTTTGATTGTAAAGTTACTTTACTGGATTAAAGACTCTGTTTTCGCCAAGTCGCTTTTGGGTCCTCATTCACCTGCATAACATTGATCCCTGCATTCTGATTTCATTTGGTTGTCAGGGAGGCCGAAGACAAATCAAATCAAAATGTATTTGTCACATGCTTCGTAAACAACAGGTGAAAACAATATGCCTGAACTTTATTTCCGACAGTGATAGGCTGTAAATATGTTTTTGGTGCATCTAAGTGAATTGAGAATGAATATCTGACCCCTCTCTGTACCGCCATATGCCCACCTTTATGTAGGGGTGCAACCGGTTATTGACTGCTATTGAATGTGCACCTTTTCTATTTGATGGTGAATGACACTGAGTTGTTGCTTTGTATTTTTGAAGTCTATTGCTTGATCATGACATCATAGCGATTGGTTTATTTTGAAGTCTATTGCTTGATCATGACATCATAGCGATTGGTTTATTTTGAAGTCTATTGCTTGATCATGACATCATAGCGATTGGTTTATTTTGAAGTCTATTGCTTGATCATGACATCATAGCGATTGGTTTATTTTGAAGACTATTGCTTGATTGACATTTTGGTTTAAGTCTATTGCTTGATCATGACATCATAGCGATTGGTTTATTTTGAAGTCTATTGCTTGATCATGACATCATAGCGATTGGTTTATTTTGAAGTCTATTGCTTGATCATGACATCATAGCGATTGGTTTATTTTGAAGACTATTGCTTGATCATGACATCATAGCGATTGGTTTATTTTGAAGTCTATTGCTTGATCATGACGTCATAGCGATTGGTTTATTTTGAAGTCTATTGCTTGATCATGACATCATAGCGATTGGTTTATTTTGAAGTCTATTGCTTGATCATGACATCATAGCATTGGTTTATTTTGAAGACTATTGCTTGATCCATATTGTCGGGTTATATTTTGACTGACACTTCATTGTTTTATGAATTAATACCGCAACTAAGTAAGACGTTTCTGGACTCAGATCGCCTCGGCTACTTTCAAGGTAATTGGATATAAGAAATTAGATAATCAAGACCACGTACTAGCCAAGCGTGGTGAAGGGGTTCACATATAGAATCATGTTTTTTTGACATTTACAGTGAATTCAGAAAGTATTCAGACCTCTTGACTTTGTTCACATTTTGTTACGTTGCAGCCTTATTCTAAAATGGATTCAATTGTTGTTTTTTCTGAAATATGTCATTTACATAAGTATTCTAACCCTTTGCTAGGTATTTTTTTGGAGAAATTACAGCATTGAGTCTTCTTGGGTATTACACTTCAAGCTTGGCACACCTGTATTTAGGGAGTTTCTCCCATTCTTCTCTACAGATCCTCTCAAGCTCTGTCAGGTTGGATGGGGAGTGTCGCTGCAAAGCTATTTTCAGGTCTCTCCAGAGATGTTCGACCGGGTTCAAGCCTGGGCTCTGGCTGGCCCACTCAAGGACATATAGAGATTTGTCTTGAAGCCACTTCTGCATTGTCTTGGCTGTGTGCTTAGGATCGTTGTCCTGTTGGAAGGTGAACCTTTGCCCCAGTCTGAGGTTCTGAGCGCTCTGGAGCAGGTTTTCATCAAGGATCTCTTTTAACTTTTCTCAATTCATCTTTCCCTCGATCCTGAGTAGTCTCCCAGTCCCTGCCGCTTAACATCAACCCCACAACATGATGCTACCATCACCATGCTTTAACATAGGGATGGTGCCAGGTTTTCTCCAGATGTGACACTTGGCATTTAGGCCAAACAGTTCAACAGTTCTTGGTTTCATCAGACCAGAGAAACTTGTCAAAAAAAACATATTCTCTTCAGCGGATGACGATAAGGAGTGGCTTCTGTCTGGCCACTCTACAATAGAGGCCTGATTGGTGGAGTGCTGCAGAGATGGTTGTCCTCCTGGAAGGTTCTCCCATCTTGACAGAGGAACTCTGGAGCTCTGTCAGAGTGATCGGGTTCAATGGTCACCTCCCGGACCAAGGCCCTTCTCCCCCGATTGCTCAGTTTAGCCGGGGGTCAGCTCTAGGAAGAGTCTTGGTGGTTCCAAACTGATGGAGGCCACTGTGTTCTTGGAGACCTTTAATGCTGCAGATATTTTAGGGGGTAAACTTCGCCAGATCTGAGCCTGGACACAATCCTGGATTGGAGCTCTTCCTTCGACCACATGGCTTGGATTTGGATCTGACATGCACGGTAAACTGTGGGACCTTATATAGACAGGTGTATGCCTTTCAAAATCATTTCCAATCAATTGAAATTACCACAGGTGGATTCCAATCAAGTTGCAGAAACATCTCAAGGATGATCAATAGAAAGAAGATGCACCTGAGCTCAATTTTGAGATTCATAGCAAAGGGTCTGATTATTTAGTATTTCTGTTTTTTATTTTTAATGCATGAGCAAAAACCTGTTTTGGCTTTGTCATTATGGGGTATTGTGTGTAGATTAATGGGGAACAAATCTGATTTAATCTACTTTAGAATAAGGCGTAACAAAGTGTGGAAAAAGTCATAAGGTCTGACTATTTTTCGAAGGCTATGTATTTACACCTGTTGTGACACATATTGTGTTATTTTATGGCTGGTTATGACACCTATAGTACATAAGTGTCAAAGCCCACATTTATTCAAATTCGTTTTTTTTGTCAGCCAAGAAGTTTCCTTTTGTTTGAAAGTTTTTTTCTGAAATACTTGGTTGTTCTTTACAGCTATGTTTGTTTCATGTTTGTTTCATCAAATTTTAAATAAGTTTTTAAATAATACAATTTGACACTGCCAAGAAGAATTATGACCATCCTGTGTCACTTTACTTGGACTAAGAAAACACACTTTATGACACTGTCAAGAAGCATCATGACCTTTATAATCATATAAGCCAGATAGACCTATTACGTGCATGCCCTTATGTCAGTCATCAGTCAAAAAGAGGGTGTCAAATCTGCTCCTGCATTCATCCCAGTCATCAGCAACAACCAAGCATTGGGGTAGGAGCTAACAACAAATATGATGTCCCCCCACGCTGAAGACTAATACAGGACTAGTAATACAGTAATATGTAAAGGCCCAGTGTTCTACTTTTGTGAAGATTTCTTTTAATTAATATATTTTTTTATGATTATTCAGGGGGTGCTGCAGCACCCTCAGCAACCCTACTTTCCACAGCAATGTACAGTATAAGCCCAGACATTTCCATATGCAATCTCATGTGAAAGCTGCTTTGATGGTTGCCACTAAAAAGAGGAGGATCCCAGCTGCTGCTATATTTACTTCTCAGCTGCTAATATTAAGCTAAATTAAGCTAAGGGAAAGCGTTCGCTATTCGAGTGCATACAGAGGACATGTATTTTTCCCCTGCCACTGTTCGTGCCCAATTGCTAATGGGCCATTCTAAATCTAAACAAATTTCACATAATATTAAAAACTAAATCAGGTTGAGTACGATCACTTGATGAGAGAAGAGTGTGTTCAGCCTGAGGTAACTTTTTCAAATAGTCAATGGCCTATCGTCGCATCATGCAGCCCATATATTTTTGTATTTCTAAGACATTCTAAGGTTTGTATCATTCACGACAACATTTGCCAAATAACTACAAATCTAGCGCATAGGGCCAGTTTCAAATGATCACTTTTAGGCTCAACATAGCCACTCCATATGCGCACTTGTCCTTTCTATTTTATTCAGCAAAGGTCAATTATATTCTTCTTACTATAAAATTATATGATATAAAATGTTGGCACAGGACTATTAGGCATATATTGTCTGCTAAATGAACAAGCTTGATAACATAGCCAGATAACATACAATAGGCTGACTCGTATTTGGTTATTCTGAAATACATTTTCTTTATATCATAATGTTTCTGAAAGCTGTTTGTAAAAAAAAAATGATTTATTGCGATGGTGTATATTAAATGGATTTAGACTTTTTGAAATGTAGGGGCCTAGATGTTTCAAAGGCATGCATCAGTGGCTTGTATGCATGGAGGTCTGGAGATGCCAAACATGTTCATGTTCATTTGTGGTAAATTACCGTGAGACCAGCAGTCATTTGCAAGACATTAACAGGCACAATGGGGTCAGCCGGTTCAGGTGTACATACAGTACAGTATGTAGAGTACATGTAGAGAATGTAGAGTACATGTAGAGAATGTAGAGTACATGTAGACTACATGTAGAGTACAGGGTGGCAGGTAGCCTAGTGGTTAGAGTGTTGGACTAGTAACCAAAAGGTTGCAAGATCAAATCCCTGAGCTGACAAAATTAAATCTGTCATTCTACCCCTGAGGCTTCATTGAAAATAAAAATGTGTTCTTAACTGACTTGCCTAGTTAAAGAAAACAGGTAGACTACATATGTTAGGACTGCGGAAATATATCAGATAACACTGCATCAAATTAACTAACCACATTTTATTCAGAGTTCTAATTGGGTTGCCATGTTCTATTGTAGATTGTGTATACAGACAAGCACTGCCCATGACAGAAACTATTCACACCCCTCTTGTTGGTGGAGAGAAAATTAAAACTAATTTCCTGCAATATACAGGAAATACACACACACACACACACACACACACGGTGTCCTCTCACTATCCACGCTGTTACACGTCCATCTCTCCCACTCAAAGTTTGTCTAACAAAGTACTGAGCAAAGGGGCATCTCTCCACAGGGAATTTGGAATAATGTCCTTTAAAGTTCCAGAAAATGTCATCATTTTCTATTTCGATCCACACTGATGGGAGATAGTGGTGGAAGCGTGAAAAACAAAGATGTGAGGGAATTATGGAAAAGGGAGAGGCTTGTGCTGGTTCAGAGGACTTAGTGGGGAATTGCTAGTGCCTTCACTTGGTAGCGGAAGGACACCTTGCTCGCTCGCCTTCACTGTTGCAGCCAATTTCACAACACTTGAGGGCTGAGTAAAAGTAAAGATACCTGAATAGAAAATTACTCAAGTAAAAGTCTAAAAGTATTTGGTTTTAAATATACTTCAGTATCAAAAGTACAATTCCTTATATTAAGCCAACCATTTTCTTGTTTTTACAATGTACGGGCATCCAGGAGCACACTCTAACACCCAGACATTATTTACATATGAAGCATGTGTGTTTAGTGAGTCCAACAGATCATAGGCAGTAGGGATGACCAGGGATGTTCTCTTGATAAGTATGCGAATGTCCTGGCAAGAATTCAAAATGTAACAGTAAGAATAAACAATAGTGTTAATATAACTCCCATAGAGTTGAATTCAACACTGTTTCAGATAACACTATGTAGACTGGGACCAAATGTTAACGTTACTCTACAGGTTGTGTCACATTTTCAGAGTTAATTTGACTCAATGGTGTTCAAATTCACACAGAAATGTGTCAAAATATTTAATACTGGTTTGGTTACACACTATTCAGAGTCTAGTATACTCAAAGTTGTGTTAAAATGTACACTTGTTTTTTTCCTCTATTGTTATCCAGAAAGCTCCGCTGCACAGTAGTGCTACCCAATTACTTAACTTGGTGTCAATGTATGTGAATAAACACAATTACACATAATAAAAGTCCAACATTTATTGTAAATGTCATCCATTTCAATGTTAATGCACATCAACCCACACCTCACCTTGCCTTCAATCAATATTCCAGCAGAATACCACCCTGCATACCACTGCTGGCTTGTTTCTGAAGCTAAGCAGGGTTGGTCCTGGTCAGTTTCTGGATAGGAGACCAGATGCTGCTGGAAGTGGTGTTTGAGGGCCAGTATGAGGCACTCTTTCCTCTGGTCTAAAAAAAATATATCCCACTGCCCTGTGTAGGGTGCTGTCTTTCAGATTGGATGTTAGCTGGGTGTCCTGACTCTCTGAGGTTGTTAAAGATCCCATGACACTTATTGTAAGAGTAGGGGTGTTAACCCTGGTGTCCTGGCTAAATTCCCAATCTGGCACTCCAAACCATCACAGTCACCTAATAATCCCCAGTTTACAATTGGCTCATTCATCCCCCTCCTCTCCTCTGTAACTATTCCCCAGGTTGTTACAGATCAAATCAAATCAAATTTATTTATATAGCCCTTTGTACATCAGCTGATATCTCAGAGTGCTGTACAGAAACCCAGCCTAAAACCCCAAACAGCAAGCAATGCAGGTGTAGAAGCACAGTGCCTAGGAAAAACTCCCTAGAAAGGCCAAAACCTAGGAAGAAACCTAGAGAGGAACCAGGCTATGTGGGGTGGCCAGTCCTCTTCTGGTTGTGCCGGGTGGAGATTATAATAGAACATGGCCAAGATGTTCAAATGTTCATAAATGACCAGCATGGTCGAATAATAACAAGGCAGAACAGTTGAAACTGGAGCAACAGCAAATGAGAATGTGTTCTCAGTCAACTTCTCTGGTAAAATAATGGATTTAAAAAAAAATGTAACCATTTACACACCAATGTGAACATAACAAGTGACATGCTCACCAGTGAAAGCAATATCGGACAACAAATAGAGTCATTCAATCCATATACAACATTTGTATATCAAATGGTCTATGATAATGCAGGTTGTAGACATGAAAGGAAACAAAACCATGTTTTGACTTGGTTACTTTGTACACATGGAAATGTTCTTGAAAAGCATGAGTAATTAAAGGCACAGTGAGCAGCAACACTTTGCCATTTATTATCAAAACAGAATCAATTTTATAAAACAGAGGCATTTCAGATTCAATTTTACCACAGATAACCAGGAGTGGGCGGTAAACAAAGCCATGGTATTTAATCCAGTGCACTTTCATAACCTGAGTGCTAATGGACACTTGCATTGCCATAACAATCATATAACCACCCTTTACCATGTTCACGACACCATTTTCCCAGGACCAATGTCTAATTGACTAAAAAGTGTGGAGGATTGCCAATTGTACACCATATAGTTTGTTTGTTTTTTTGCCAAAGTTTTGGTAAGATTTTGTAAATATTTTGAAAACAATTATGCATACTTTCATACCGCATACACCAACTATGAATTACAGGTCAAATTTTGGATGCAGCAGGGATATTGGATTAGAGAATGGTGCTTTATTTTTAAAAAATCTGGGGATACAACTGTTTAAATAGTTTGTGGTGCTCACAATCAAATGATTTAAATAAACATAGGAGAAAATATTATATTAAGTATTTGAAGTAATAAAAGGAGTAGGCCTCAGTGCTGGTCAGTAGAAGTCACCAAATCCCCCAAAATAAGAGCAACGTTTCTCAGCAGGCACCATGACTGAATTGCATTAAGTTCCAAATCATTCGATACTTCTGATAAATTCACAGCCACTGGTTTATTGTTTCTTTCCATGAAAGAATTTTTAAACTTTGTATTTTTAAATCTAATTCTGATGATGTTACATGTGTTTCCTTCAGATAAAGAAATAACTTCACATCCACAACCGACAGAGAACAAAATGAATCCCGCACAAACCTAAGCGGGCCTAACAGGCTTAAATAGACCAAAAATCAAGAAACACAAAAAGGAACAGGTGCAACTAATAAGACTAAACTAACAGAAAAGGAAAAAGGGATCGGGGGCGGCTAGTAGACCGCCGACGAGCCACCTTCAGCGGGAGTCGTGACACTCGAACACATCATGCACATCAACTGAGCATTTCTCAGTTGAGTATTTTTCACAAGAGTTTAATAAACACGAATGATTCACACCAAAAATGTAAGGAAGAGATGGATTCCTATTCATTTCCTGACGGTGAGCAGTGTGCATTTCTTTAGTTCGCAACACTATCTTGGGACAATTTCCGAGAATTCTGTCTGGAAAGTCGTCTTTTTCTGCAAGACAGAACCTACAGCAATCCCTTGCTCTGAAAGACTCCACCAGGTTAAACAGACTATGTAGGCCCAGATTATCGCCACTGGACCACACTGCCATGGATACCGTATAAAGGAACCGCAGTGCCATCACTCGCTAACACTTTAAAGTCTCGAACAATAGCAGCAAGGATTGCACTAAATCCATACCATTTAGGAGAGAAGTTCCTTAAAGTAACCCAGAGGGTTTGAAAACTCCAAATCATCATAAAACAATGGAATCTGTACGGCGTGCCTTTCTGTTGAGATAAATATACACAAATATCACAGAGTCTTGCGCATCGCATCTCTGAAACATGACTTTTGAATATTGACTGAAAGGTAGACAATATTGGAACATACATGAATTTGTCTTGAACTATAATCTGGTCATTTGTTCCAGTCTTTTTGTTTTGTCTTGTGTCAAATCTTGAGCCAGTGACATGTTCAACTGGTTCTACAGTTTCCCACTTCTCTGTGAAAACTGTGGACCTCTTGTATTCAGAATTTAGCACAGTGAAAGGATTCTCTAACCCTTCAAAACATGCCTCAACTTTCTTGGACACTTCAGTTTGTCCTTCATCACACAGAACATGCTTAATTACAGTTTCTCAGGAATTATGGATGCACAACTATTTACAATGTCTGGGGAAGACGTCGCTGACTCACTCTCTATATTTTCAGTCAACACTTCTCCAACACCACTACCCTTAAGTGTTAAAGGTGCTTTGAGGGTTTGAAAAACCAACATCACCGACTGAACCAAATGAACTGCAAATGTGGCAATTATTTATTATTATTTAAATTCTTTCTAAAAGCAGAAAAGCTACCAAAGGAATGTGAACATCCCACTTGACCACATTTTAGATTAATAGTTCTCCCTGGAAAGAGTCCATGAATTACTTTACTTTAATTTGCTTGACAAGGGTGTTTGAACTTTTATGCTCAGTCTTGCATTGAAAACACTTCATCATTTCACCTCAGCCAGATCTACACCAACGCAACATTCTTGCTCTCAACTCAGCAACTTGGGGAGTCTCCTTTGTTTCCCCCATATCAATTTTATAGATGGTTGTTTGCACAAAAGTGAAGGAGTTACTCAGGCAATAACTTATTAACGTACCAAAGACGAAGCGAGCTTTAAAGACTTCCTCAAAGGCTCCCACTGAGGCCGTTGCCTTTGCGTGGAAGCGCATTCTTGTCGATCACAACGAAGTTGGAGTGAATGCTGCTCTTTGTGGATCACAAGGCAAGAAGCTTTGGCTGACTGCTGTGAGTGACGCCATCCAGATGCTGCTGCACACTGGTTCCAACTTAAAACAAGAGATATTGGTAGGCGCATTTAGTGACTAACTTCTGACAAACTTTATAGGAACATCAGCTCACTTCACACTATGCATAGGGGCTTGAGGTAGGGACAGATTGATTAAACTTGAGCCATTTCTGGTGTCTGGTGTATACATTTCAGACAATTTTTCAACACACCTTATGAAATTTGATAAGCTGATCTACCGCTTGACATGCAGACATCTTTCCTGGCTTCCTACATCCTTGCACAGTTGGTTGTAGCAGGTGTAGCAGCAGCAAGATAGCAGCCATGTGATTAGTAAATCAATGTCAAGTTGTCATTTGCATTCAATACTGGTTGTGTTGGATTCGGGGTAAACTTTGAACATTGATATACTAGAGATATGATAGATCAGAAGCATAGTATATAAAGGAGTGAAAGAGAATGGTTTTTACATCAGAAGTTAATGGTTCTCGGGAGAAAGACAGATGGCTATGAAATGTGTTGGGTGGACAGGAGGAAGTCACAGGATTGCTATAGGGGAAGTGGTGAGACATCTGTGGATTAGGTGAAGGAGGGGTTGAGGTCAGGTCAGATCCCCTGAAGGAAGAAATTATGGTTCATTACCCTCTTCCTGTCAAACCATAAGATGTAAGGATTGGAGATAAGGAGGAGTGCCTAAAGTGGAGTATATACATTTGTGGTGGGGGAAACGTTTTTGTCTGAAAACAGTTGTGTCGACCCTTTGGGAAGAATTAAACTTGGTTAAGCTTCTCTAGTGTCTGTGAGTTGTTTACTCTGAAAAATAAGAATGTAACAGTTGTCACAAACTTACAGTTGAAGTCGGAGGTTTTACATACACCTTAGCCAAATTTCAGTCAGTTTCACGATTCCTGACATTTAATCCAAGTCAAATTTAATCAGTTAGGATCACCACTTTATTTTAAGAATTTGAAATGTCAGAGAATTATTTATTTCAGCTTTTATTTCTTTCATCACATTCCCAGTGGGTCAGAAGTTTACATACACACAATTAGTATTTGGTGGCATTGCCTTTAAATTGTTTAACTTGGGTCAAATGTGTCGGGTAGCCTTCCACAAGCTTCCCACAACAATCTGGGTGAATTTTGTCCCATTCCTCCTGACAGAGCTGGTGTAACTGAGTCAGGTTTATAGGCCTCCTTGCTCGCACATGCTTTTTCAGTTCAGCCCACTAATTTTCTATGGGATTGAGGTCAGGGCTTTATGATGGCCACTCCAATACCTTGACTTTGTTGTCCTTAAGCTATTTTAGTCTGGCTTTTTTATGGCGGTGTCACGCCTTGGTCATTGTATTTTGTGTTTTTGTTATATGTTTGGGTAGGCCAGGGTGTGACATGGGTTTATATGTTGTTTTTCGTATTGGGGTTTGTAGTATTTGGGATCACGGCTAATTAGGGCTGTTGTATAGGCTTGGCTGCCTGAGGCGATTCTCAATTGGAGTCAGGTGCTTATCGTTGTCTCTGATTGGGAACCGTATTTAAGTAGCCTGAGTTCGCTTTGTATTTTTGTGGGTGTTTGTTCCTGTCTCTGTGTAGTAGTCACCAGATAGGCTGTAATTAGTTTCACGTTCCGTTCTGTTGTTTTTGTATTTCAGTTATTTCATGTACCGCTATTCTGTTCATTAAAGTCATGAGTAACCTACACGCTGCATTTCGGTCCGACTTTCTTCATTCAACAGATGAATGTTTACAGAAACACCCACCACTCACAGACCGAGCAGTGTGTAAACTGGCAGGAGCTAAAGGAGGACGTTATGGACAGCAGAAGCATGGAGTATACGACGTGGGAAGAAATCGACAGGTGGGCGGCCGACCCAGAGCGAGTGCAGGAGCCCGCCTGGGATTCCCTGCAGCAATGCGAAGAGGGCTATAGATGAATGGAGTCTAAAAGGAAAACACGGCGACGCAGAGCGCAAAACGAAAGTAACCCCCAAATATTTATTGGGGGAAAGCGCAGAGAGAGAGTGGCTGAGTCAGGAGTCAGACCTGAGCCTACTCTCCCTGTTAATTGTGAGGAGCAGCAATATAAGGACTTCTGGTCATGGGAGATGATATTAGACGGAAAAGGACCCTGGGCGCAGCCGGGAGAATATCGCAGGCCCCCAAAAAATATTGGGGGGGGGGGGGGGCTAGAAGGGAGAATAGTTATGCCAGGTAGGAGACCTGTGCAAACTCCTTGTGCTCACCGTTGGGCTAGAGAGACCGGGCAGGCACCGTGTTATGCTATGGAGCGCATGGTGTTTCCAGTGCGGGTGCAGAGCCAGGTGCGGCACATACCAGCCCTTCCTATTAGCCGGGCTAGAGTGGGCATCGAGCCAGGTAAGCTTGGGCAGGCTCGGTGCTCAAGAACTCCAGTGCGCCTGCACGGTCCGGTCTATCCAGAGCCACCTCTACACACCAGTCCTCCGGTAGCAGCTCCCCGCACCAGGCTTCCTGTGCGTGTCCTCGATCCAGTACCACCAGTTCCAGCACCACGCACCAGGCCTCCAGTGCGCCTCGCCTGTTCAGCGCAGCCAGCGCTTTTCTCCTCTCCTGCGCTATTGGAGTCTCCTGCCTGTTTAGCACAGCCAGAGCCTTTCTCCTCTCCTGCGCTGCCGGAGTCTCCAGTCTGCCCAGCGCGGCCAGTGCTCCCAGTCTGCCCAGCGCGGCCAGTGCTTCCAGTCTGCCCAGCGCGGCCAGTGCTCCCAGTCTGCCCAGCGCGGCCAGTGCTCCCAGTCTGCCCAGCTCCGCCAGTGCTCCCAGTCTGCCCAGCTCCGCCAGTGCTCCCAGTCTGGCCAGTGCTCCCAGTCTGCCCAACGCCGCCAGTGCTCCCAGTCTGCCCAGCGCCACCAGTCAGCCCAGCGCCGCCAGACAACCAGGCTCTTCCAGATCTCCCCGACAACCAGTCTCTTCTAGATCTGCCCGACAACCAGGATTTACCGGAGCCTACTACCTGCCTGAGCTTCATCTCAGTACTGGGCTTCCTCTCAGTACTGGGCTTCCTCTCAGTACCGGGCTTCCTCTCAGTACCGAGCTTCCCCTCAGTCCCGGGCTTCCCCTCAGTCCTGGGCTGCCTCTGTCCTGAGATGCCCCTCTGTCCTGAGCTGCCCCTCTGTCCTGAGCTTCCCCTCTGTCCCGAGCTGCCCCTCTGTCCTGAGATGCCCCTCTGTCCTGAGATGCCCCTCTGTCCTGAGATGCCCCTCTGTCCTGAGCTGCCCCTCTGTCCCGAGCTGCCCCTCTGTCACGAGCTGCTCCTCAGTTATGTGGGGATCAGGGTGAGGACTATTAGGCCATGGTCGGCGGAGAAGGTGGATTATCCCAGGACGCGAAGGGGAGGCAATAGGACATTAATGGAGTTGGGTCCACGTCCCGAGCCAGAACCGCCACCATGGACAGACGCCCACCCGGACCCTCCCTATGCTCTTGAGGTGCGTCCGGGAGTCCGCACCTTAGGGGGGGGTTCTGTCACGCCTTGGTCATTGTATTTTGTGTTTTTGTTATATGTTTGGGTAAGAATAATAATATATGCCATTTAGCAGACGCTTTTATCCAAAGCGACTTACAGTCATGTGTGCATACATTCAACGTATGGGTGGTCCCGGGAATCAAACCCACTACCCTGGTGTTACAAGCGCCATGCTCTACCAACTGAGCTACAGAAGGACCCTGGGTAGGCCAGGGTGTGACATGGGTTTATATGTTGTTTTTCATATTGGGGTTTGTAGTATTTGGGATCGCGGCTAATTAGGGGTGTTGTATAGGCTTGGCTGCCTGAGGCGATTCTCAATTGGAGTCAGGTGCTTATCGTTGTCTCTGATTGGGAACCGTATTTAGGTAGCCTGAGTTCGCTTTGTATTTTTGTGGGTGTTTGTTCCTGTCTCTGTGTAGTAGTCACCAGATAGGCTGTAATTAGTTTCACGTTCCGTTCTGTTGTTTTTGTATTTCAGTTATTTCATGTACCGCTATTCTGTTCATTAAAGTCATGAGTAACCTACACGCTGCATTTTGGTCCGACTTTCTTCATTCAACAGACAAACGCCGTTACAGGCGGTTTTGGAGAAGTGGCTTCTTCCTTGCTCAGGTTATGTCGATATAGGACTCGTTTTACTGTAGATATAGATACTTTTGTACCTGTTTCCTCCAGAATCTTCTCAAGGTCCTTTGCTGTTGTTCTTGGATTGATTTGCACTTTCCGCACCACAATACAATCATCTCTAGGAGACAGAACGCATCTCCTTCCTGAGCGGTATGACGGCTGCGTGGTCCCATGGTGTTTATACTTGCGTACTAGTTTTTGTACAGATGAACGTGATACCTTCAGGCATTTGGAAATTGCTCCCAAGGATGAACCAGACTTGTGACTTCTGAGGTCCTGGCTGATTTCTTTTGATTTTCCCATGATGCCAAGCAAAGAGGCACTGAGTTTGAAGGTAGGCCTTGAAATAGATCCACAGGTACACCTCCAATTGACTCAAATTATGTCAATGACCCACTGGAATGGTGATACAGTGAATTATAAGTGAAATAATCTGTCTGTAAACAATTACTTGTGTCATTGTCACACCCTGACCTTAGAGCTTTTTATGTCTCTATTTTGGTTTGGTCAGGGTGTGATTTGGGTGGGCATTCAATGTTCTTTTTTCTATGTTTTTGTATTTATTTGTTTTGGCCGGGTATGGTTCTCAATCAGGGACAGCTGTCTATCGTTGTCTCTGATTGGGAACCATACTTAGGTAGCTTTTTCCCACATGACTCCAACCTGTATATGTTCTCATCCTATTCCTTAACTAGATTGTATGCATTAGGTTTTGCTGTGGAATTTGTTAAATATGAGGTTTTGTTGTGGAATTGTTAGATATTACCTGTTAGATACTGCTGCACTGTCAGATCTAGAAGCATTTCCATACACTTGGGTGTTGTTAGGCTCGAGACAAAGTTGAGTGCTGGCAAACCGTGGCAATAAATCATAAATCATCCAAACACCAGCTTCGAGGGCATTATCACTTTTATACAATGGGTTATCAACATATTCCTATAATGATTGATATATTTTAATGAACTTTATTTTTATGAATTTATTCATCCTATTTCATCCTTCACCAAGATATAGTCCCAACACAAATCTAGGATTGCTACCCAAGCCAGCTGGTCATTCATTTTATTGGTTCGGTTGCCAAAGATGCGACCCAGTTGTTCAGGCTTTTTGCTCTGTATCTATCTACACGACTCAGTCGTTCCGTCTAAATGGTCCATAGCCATAATGGCTGGCAACGTTCTCATCCCTTGCTTGCTAGCTAGCCAACTACTACTAACCCACAGTCACGTCAAAAGGTGCAGCCAGAATAACAGCAAAGTAGCTGTTTTCTTGTGACATTTATTTGTATGCTTCCATAGCAATGAGCTAATGTGGCGCGATTTCGCCTGGCATAGAAAATGTGCTCTCTCGTCAGGACACTGTTGTTCAGAGGAGCTATCCAAAAACACAGCTAACACAATCACTTCAAACTGAAGCTGTAAAGACTGCAGAAGTACACTTTGCATTTATTTGTTTAAATTCGTAAAAATGATGAAAGGTGATTCATGATTTTGATTGGATGAGATACGCAGCCTGCCTGTCTGTCTCGTCACCACACATTCATTACTATGGGGCAGCTGAGGATCAAATTTGAATGTTGCAAGTGCCATAGAGACAGACTGCAAGGTTTATACAAATCTCTGCTGTTGAAAACAAAATGTTAGTCTGAAAGAAATGTGAGATAATGTCTCGATGCTTTTTATAGTGGAGATCAAGTTTACAAATTGCCTGGCTGGGCTGATGAGACAGTGGATTGTGCAGTCAGATGGAACAGGGTAAATAAGCATTTATGTTGTAGATTTAGCCAGTGGTAAATTATGGAATAGACACCGTTTGGAACTCGGTTTTAAACAATCAGCATTCAGGATTAGACCGACCAGTTGTATTATACCTCATAAAACAAGTTCTATGCAATTCAGCTTTTGAGGGGTTGTTTACCATATCACACACAGACAAACAGACGATACTGTTCCTCATTCACAACAGACAGACAGGCACAAGGGCAAACACACATTCAAACAGATGCAACCTGATCTCCACTCCAGACATAAAGTGCTTCCGCCTTACATGAAGGTTAATGTAGAAACCCATGTCTAGTTATTACTATTCAAGTTAAAACCCACATCTCACCAATTGCATTATACAACAGCATACATAATTGATCATTAGGATTTGAAATGCAATTATGCCTTTTGCATTCATAATGCACACTGTATCTATCACAACATTAACTGTTAAGTGGGACTGATCAGCGGTGCGATCTGGATGAATTATCTGGATGAAGATTTTGCTAACAGTTGTAGCCTTTATCAAATTCTCAATAGCAAACTATTAAAGTAGCAAAACAATCTGGCAATGATACATATCGTATTACAGGACGTGGTGATTGCTGAAAGTACACAAACTCTATTAATCTACCAAAACCACATGGATTTACTGCACTGGATACAGCTAGAATGCAGGTCCTCAGGAGGAAATGTAAACATCAGTCTTCTTCGGATAATGTGGCACCACCTGCTGGTAGGAGCAAGGTCACTATGCTGGAATCACTGAAATCAACCCTACTGGAAGAGGTCGAGCTATATGGGGCCAAAAGTGATCTCCTAAAACTATAAACAAAGAGGAAGAAATCTATTCAGAGCCTGTTATCTGACGAACGCTTCAAGATCTATAACAATGAAATAACAGCCAAAACCTAAATTATTTAATGAATACATTATATTATTACAATATCCAAAGTAGACAACAGGCCTTTACATTTTGGGAAATCTTTATACCATGGGGGAAAAAAACCCATACATCAATGCATGCATGAGTGCACTATAAAACTCATTAGACTTTTTGATCATGCATAGGTGTATCTTTTTGCAGGACTGGGGATGTGTCAAAGGCCCATCCGGATAATACTAGAACTAAAGTCACAGCAGCCTGAGCGAAACTCTCTCTCAGAAGAAGGACCCAGAGCCTATTTGATCCAGAACCTCCTAGAACCATCTCTTACAGAACAACAAACACAGCCAGATGCCTCTGGAACTCAAGTTCCACTCACAACCAATCAGGAAGAATTTAGTTCATCATAGGAACCTTTGTAGGAACAGTGGTGGATAAAGAACTCAAAAGTCATACTTGAGTAAAAGTAAAGATAACTTTATAGAAAATGACTCAAGTAAAGGTGAAAGTCCTCCAGTAAAATACTACTTAAATAAAGTCTAAAGGTATTTGGTTTTAAATGTACTTAAGTACAGTGGTGGAAAAAGTATTCAATTGTTATACTTGAGTAAAAGTAAATGCTATACATCAAAGTCCTTATGTATTTTTTCCCCATACCGACAGGGGCACATTCCAACACTCAGACATAATTTACAAATGCAGTATTTGTGTTTAGTAAGTTTGCCAGATGATAGGCAGTAGGGATGACAACTGTTATATTGATAGATGTGTGAATTGGACCACATTGCTGTCCTGCCTGAGTAGTAATAAGTACTTTTGGATGCCAGGGTAAATGTATGAAAATGTATGGGAATAAAAAATCCATATTTTCTTTGGGAATCCAGTGGAGTAAAAGTTGTCCAAAATATAAATAATAAAATAAAGTACAGATACCTCAAAAGACTAGTTTCAGTCGTACTTCATAAACACTACATAAATGTGTCACAAATCATCTAGAACTATGTCATGCTCCGTAAAGGGTTGATAAATGTTGCATAACTGTGTGACATAACCACCAAGATCAAATATGACATAAACCTGTGCTTTATAAAGAGTGGCATGAGCACCGCTTAATAAAGGCTTTATAACTCATATTAAATTGAGGCTTCACAAAGCATTTAGAACCTTGTCATGCATCGAGGTAGAGCATTGCAACGCCAGGATAGTGGGTTCGATTGCCGGGACTACCCATACGTAAAAAAATGGGTGCACGTAAGTCGCTTTGGATGAAAGCGTCTGCTAAATTGTATATATATTGTATTATATTACTATAAAACATTTCTAGGATGGCCCAACCTCTTTCCCTCTTGGGTGCATAGCCAATATTGGACCGAACCTTAACTTTCCCCAAAATGCTGTGCTGCAGGATGACACACATAAGAAATAAAACATCTAAAACCTGGCAAAAAGGAACCAGATAAAATCATTTAGAGTGTTCACAACAATGCTTAAACCACATCAGGGGATGACTTTTGAGCTCTGGGAAAATATATATATTTTTTTGAGTGTAATTTAATTCTGTGTGCATGCCCTGCACTGTTGTTTGGATAGCGATGTTTATGTAACGCAACAAGTGCATATGTGATGAGTTCGCAGATCAAATGCCTTCTTGTGGTGCCAGCGGACAGCGGGAAACAGTAAATTAACCTTCATTTATTGTAATTTAAATTATATTTGTAGTAGTTACGTGAGGAGTTATATCACAGAGCTACATAAATCGTTATTTCAAATAGGTTTGGTGACTTCACAGCACTTGCTAGCTAGCAAATGAAATTTAGCTAGCTAGCAGGCTCAGCTAAATAATAATCCCCCTAGATACAGCCATGTTTCATAGTCACGTCATGAGATTTGTAAACAAAAGAGGAATATAATAATATGAATAGAATTTCTCATCTCCCCATTTTGAGTATTTCTGGCACAGCACAGAAATTCCCTTTCCAGATGGTGTGAAATGGCATTTTCTAACTGACCAGCTAACTTTCGTTGTTGTTATCTTTAAGGTTGGAACCAACATGCAGTACCATCTGCAGGCAGAGAGGCAGGAACCATTCGTCTGTCGGCTCAAGGACAAGCTACACTATTCACAGCCCTGTGTAATGTTCAATGTAATCAATTGCATTGGTGGACTTTTTGAAACTTAATGTATTTGTATTGTATTAAACATGTCAAAATAAAAGGAAATGTAGGGTTTAAACATGTCTATAATGTTCATTTGTTTTTGCTGTTAGTGATAATTCCCTAAGTGTTAATTAATACATTTGTGTTTATCATTCCGCCTTTATGTATGTGTTATGAATGACCAAAGGTGTCTGACCTCATAGTAAGTACAGCGTCATACAGTGCATTCGGAAAGTATTCAGACCATTTGACTTTTTCCACATTTTGTTACGTTACAGACTTTTTCTAAAATTGATTAAATTGTTTGTTTTTTCCTCATCAAACTACACGCAATACCCTATAATGACAATGCAAAAACAGTTTTTTACATATTTTAGGACATTTCTTACAAATACAAAACTGATTTATCACACTTACATAAGTATTAAGACCCTTTACTCAGTAGTTTGTTGAAGCACCTTTGGCAGCAATTACAGCCTCAAGTCTTCTTGGGTATGACGCTACAAGCTTGGCACACCTGTATTTGGGGAGTTTCTCCCATTCTTGCACTACCCCCTTTGATAGGCAGCACGTGACATGTTATTATATATAATAGCTAGTAACCTCTTCACCAGGCTAATTGGGCAGAAGTGTAGGTGAAAGGGATTAGGAAGAAACTAGCCCTTAATGTAACTCAGTATATTTTGATGAGTTTCTGATGTAACTGTGCTTGTCTCACTAATAACCACCAGATGATGCTGTTGTCCAGAACTTCAGCGGATTGAGCCTGCTGCTGGCTAATCACTCCGCCCCCTCCATAGCCCCCAGTGCAGTACACTGTGATAAGACTGTACATGGCATACATATTGACTTGTACAATGATAACTTTTCTACCTGTCTCAACTAAAGTCTGGTGGAAAATAATCAGTAGAGTCTCTACTTACCAAATATGTTTAGTTGTGGGGGGGTCTGTGTTGTACATACCCAGCAGGACTTTGTTCTTTGTTCTCCACCCCCTCCAAAGCAATACATTGTAATAGAACGTACGTGGGCAACATACTGGCTTGTAGAGAGAAAACTGTTCTACTTCTCAGCTGAAGTGGGATGGTAAATACTCAGCAGGGTCTCTACTAACCAAATATGTTTAGTTTTGAAGGGACACTGTGTTATAGACATATGCATTTAGTCCTGCGTGTTATATTAATTCCAAAACAATAAATGCATGTACTGTTGTGTTGAATATTAGTTGTAAAGACCAAACACTTGCTTACCCCGTATGCTTCCAGTGTGAAACAAAATGTAAACAAAGACAAACACACCATGTAAACGATGATTGACTGACATACCTGTTAACAACCTAGACCCACATTGGTCGCGGTTAATCCAAAGGTTCGCCTCTTGGACTGAGTCTATGGATCATAGCCCATCTCTCTAAATTGTCATTTGTGAGAAAATTACTTGGCCTTGGTCTTATTAGAAACATCAATGTTTAGCATTCCACTTCCAAACATAAAAGGTGTGCTTGGCATTCTTTACAAGCAAATTATTACAAAGGGAGAAGCAACGCGCACATGCATTAAATGTGCAGCAGTACTCAGTAGAGAAACAATTTGGAAAAGCACTCATGATATTCTTCTACTTTATGTTTTTTTGTCAAAAGGTCAAAGGTCACCACTGCAATGTGAAACCCTGTATCCCCATCTCACTTTATTGATCTTCCATCAGTTACTGAGCTCATTAATCTGTCATTCAGGGAAAAATGCCAAAAAAGGGCTCTACTGAGCAAAGTTTATATTTGACTCTTTCCAATATTAATGATCTCTACAGAGATTAGTTCAAGCTAACAGAATGAGTCCAAATCAACAATTCAGCAAAGTCATTTCACGGTTGGATGGAGTGAAAACAGGATAGACTACATAACCATTGCTTCAACAGAGGCTTCAGAACAGCGATATGTGTGACATTATATAATCTTCTGTGTAGGAAATGCTACCTGCAATTTTCTTTTGCCAATGGTCTCCTCCACATTCACAGTTTATGCTCTCAAAATTGCAGTCAGTGCAAAATCCATGTATAGCCAGGTTTAAAACACGAATAGCTGAACCAAGTCATATTTCAGAAAGAGGCACTTAAGAATTCCTTTCACTTCAAGCATCCCAAGGAAACAAGATTTGTTAAAACATGTAATACTGCTAACAACTTTCAACGGTCAAACTTTAAGGTAATCTATGCTTGAAAGACATTACTAATGAAGGTAGAAAGGCCAGAAAAGAGCTGGTTACCCAAGAGCTTGAATCTATCCTGCATATTCAACAGTATAACATACACCTCTTTGAATGATCTATTATTTACCCATTTGTGAAGTCGTACACACTACATGGCAAGCTCTGGTATATCGACTGCACTCAAGTATCAAAATCAGGTGCGGGCTTTACCTTAGAGAAGGTACAAGAATTCATGAAGCAAGCTGTGTTCTATCTGTTATCATACAAAAAGAAGCACACTACATTTTCTTCAAGAAATACAAAAGTCATCTGTGCTCTGACAAAATGCACAAAGAATGACTCGTCTGTGTCTAAACTTCTAATTCCAAAGACAACCAAAACTCTTCCATCTCGTTATTAAAGAAGATTATAAAATATTAAGCAATGACAACAAGTGGTTCAATTAGCAAATCATTGACGTGTACAATTGTCTTTTGAGGTCACATCTGAAGGAATTACGGAGTCTGTTTTGTGACAGCAAAGAGGTTTTGTCAAATGTGCCTGGAACGGTGCACAATTGGTGACGTTTTGAGCTTGTCATTGTGCCTGTGAACTTAAAGTCACATTGGACAGTTGTAGCTATATATACGCAACATATATACTAAACAAAAATATAAAAGTAACATGCAACAATTTCAAAGATTTTACTGAGTTACAGTTCATATAAGGAAATCAGTCAATTTAAATAAACTCATTAGGCCCTAATCTATGGATTTCACACAGCCTGGGCTGGGCAGGCGCGCAGACATGGGTGGGCCTAGGAGTGCATAGAGGCCCACCCACTGGGAAGCCAGGCCCACCCACTGGGATTATTTTGATGTTGTTGGACTATATGTGCTTCTTATCTACAAAGGTTTGCCGAAAAGGGCAGTAAAAGGCCCAGTAAAGGCCTATTACCTAGTTTTTTTAAAAATGATTATAACAGAGACAAGATTATTTGCAAGCTATATTGGCATGATTATTGATCAAGGTCAGCAAAGGCACTTTTTGTAGAGTTTAAGATGTATTACAAGAGAAAACAAGGCTACAAGTCTAGCAGTACACAGTGTAATCAAGCTTTCAGAACAACAATGGAGAACATTATTTACAAGTTATAGGCCTTTTTTTATCTACCAAGGTTAGCAGTATACTGTTTTAATTTAATTTTTTAATTTTACCTTTATTTTTCTAGGCAAGTCAGTTAAGAACAAATTCTTATTTTCAATGATAGCCTAGGAACAGTGGGTTAACTGCCTGTTCAGGGGCAGAACGACAGATTTGTACCTTGTCAGCTCAGGGATTCGAACTTGCAACCTTTCGGTTACTACGGTCCAACAGCTCTAACCACTAGGCTACCCTGCCGCCCCTAAACAGTTTTCACAACCAATAACAGTGATAATATTCAAAAGTAATACATAATAGAGACACATGTTGATTATCAATCAAAGGCACTTTCTGTAGAGTTTAAAATGTATTATAAGCTGGGTGGTTGAGCCCTGAATGCTAATTGGCTGACAGACCGTATACCATGGGTATAACAAAACATTTATTTTTACTGATTTAATTTTGTTGGTAACCAGTTTATAATAGAAATAAGGCACCTCAGGGGTTTGTGCTATATGGCTAATATACCACGGCCAAGGGCTGTTCTAACGCACGATGCAACGCGGAGTGCCTGGACACAGCCCTTAGCCGTGGTATATTGGCTATACAGCACAACCCCCTGATATACCACACCTCCTCTGGCCTTATTGCTTAATTATACAAATGGTGGGTCTAATCCTGAATGCTGTTTGGTTAAAACCACATTCCATCCGGTGTCTAATCTAAAAGTTACCACAGGCTAAATCTATTACGTTAAAATTCCTATTTACTCTGTTCCATCTGACTGCGCAATCCACTGTGTTATCGGTCCAGCCAGGCAATATATGAATTTGATCTCCGCTAAAAAAAAGAATTTAGACATTATCTGACATTTCTTTTGGGCTAACGTTTCATTTTCAAAAGCGGAGATTTGCTCTCCACTTAAGAGGAAGCTCCCCACTGTAACCATTGCCTGTAATCTGGTTCAGGTTATTAAACAACCTACCAGAGTGCTTAAAAACACTACAGGAACAGATGATCCACATATATTTATGAAATGTTCACTAATACTGTAGAATTTTGTTCTAAAGCTGTATCCATACCCATAGGATGCTGTGATCACAATATGGTGGCTATATCCAGGAAAGTCAAAGTTCCTAAATCTGGGCCTAAAATAGTGTATAAGAGATCATACAAAAGATTTTGCTGTGACTCTTCTGTGGATGATGTTCAAAAAATATTTGTTTGTCTGATGTGATTAATAAGGATCATCCAGACACTGCACTTGATGACTTTATGAAATTGCTTCTTCCAAATATTTATAAACATGTACCTTTGTAAGTCGCTCTGGATAAGAACTTCTGCTAATTGACTTAAATGTAAATGTAAATGTAAACGGACTGTTAAGGCTCCTTGGAATGATGAGGAATTGTAAAACTGTATGGTTGAAAGAGATGGGGCAAAAGGAGTGGCTAATAAGTCTGGCTGCTCATCTGACTGGCTGAACTTACTGAAACTTGAGAAAGTATGTGACTCAACTCAACAAAAAGAAGAAGAAACTGTATTATGAAACCACTTTAAATGGAGTACTTAAAAACGGAATTAAAGGCAGAAAGACCAATTCAACCCCATCTTTCATTGAATCAGATGGCTTATTCATCACAAAACCATTTCATGTTGCCAATTATTTTTATGATTTTTGATTTTTATGATTACTTAATTGGTAAAGTAATAGGCCAACAACAAACAGTGAGCCATCGTATTCATGCATATTAAAAACAAATAATGATAGAAAAGCATAGTAAGTGTGCATTTTGTCAAGTTAGTGTGGTAGAGGTAGAAAAAGTATTGTTATCGATCAATAAGGACAAACCTCCTCGCATTGACAACTTAAATGGAAAGCTACTGAGGATGGTAGCTGACTCTCTGTCAATGAGTATTCCATATACAGTGTATTGCACTGCAGTGAATGGAGTGGGTGGAGTTAGGAATCACCAGTATTCTGTATTAAGCCCATAGCCCAGCACAAGAGATCCATTTAAGTTTTGCAGGCTCTATTGAGTAATTCCAAACACATATTTGTATTTTTTCAAATATAGTCTACCTTCGCCATAGCTTTCAACATACCAGTATTTGTGTAAACATTCAAAAGAATCGCTGGTATAAATAATACAATATAAAAAATAAAATAGGTCAAATTATCGATATATATTTTTTCAAATATGGTTGCAATACTGTGAAAAACTGTTTTAGCGCACTAGAGTGCAAAAATAATCGATATTCACAAAGTTTAGCATGTCTTTGCAGTGGGACTGTTATTTTATTTTAATTATCCGCGATTGTGCTTCCTATCCTGCTACTAGGAGAACAGAAATCCTGAAGTCACAGCTCTTCTCGCAGGCTCTTTGTACGTGGGAGCGTTGCGAACCGATGGTCTTGATTCTTTACCTGGTTACATGCACATTGGACAACACCGCAGCTTTTCGGCATGATTTGTTATTTCTGTATAACAAAAAATCTGCAATGGCTCTTAACAATTGGTTACAATATGAAGGAATGTTGATTTCCCCAAATTTTTCGTGTGTGGTCAAGTGGATTTCCTTATTATTACATGATAATCGACTCGGAGTAAACGGTAGGCTAGAGCACGTGGACTGTGTAGTTTGATGGGATGGCACGCCCCTAGAATACCATGACAGATGATTGGTGGAGCGTCTTTACGATGAACGCACTAATGACACCCGGAGCGCACAGTCGGGCAAGGTGCGGAGCATCCCATCGGAAAAGACACCACTATCCGTGTCAAGGACATTTTTAATCCAAAGTGGTCAATATAGTATTTTCAAAGGGCGCAGGGGAATAATTCGCGTTGGAGAGCAAGTCTCCGAAGTCCAGCATATAGTAAGTAATGCCAGAGACGCACTTGTTTTCATATCGTTTACATTTTCTATCCCATTCGCAGGTAGTCATAAACAGAAGTAGATCGATATTGCCTAATGTACTTCGACTTTGCCAATAAACCATATTTTGCCAGTCATATACAGATTTTTTTTCAGTATATGTTCAAGATACCGACTTACATACGGAACATACCTGTAGATGTCCACCTGTGGATGAGCACTGGGTCACACAGACTACAGAATAAAACCTGTCTGAACATGACACGTACCATAGCTTTCACCGCTGTTTCTCAGCATTCCATAGGCTACTGTAGCATCGTATAGCACTTTGCATGTACTGTAGCGTTATTCAAATAAATACGTCGTTTTTTCCCCCTCACTTTGTTTAAAATGGTAATCTCCTGTTGCTACATATATTTTTTGGACTAATACATTTATGATATGTACCCAATGATTATTTAAGAATATAACTTATAAATGCCCCATGAGCTTAGTTCAACTGCCGTACCCCATCAGAACTCAAAATATAAGCTTGTTTTACTCCAATGTTTGTAAACAAAGTAAACGTAACAAGCACTATATAGCCTCAAAACATGCTTGAAATGATAATGTTGATATCATGGATGGTCAGTCCTTGCGTCCATAGCTCTGTCTATGCATTTGAGCGTGGTTACATGTCTTCAACCCCATTGCTCAGCGTTTTACCAAAAACAGAAGCAGGGAGCACACTTTGTTATTGTTTCAACCAGTGATTTCCACTTTAAGTTGCAGTTGCTTTTTGATGTTTAAAGGTGTAAGAATTATGAGAAGCAAATACATTTGATCCACACAAAAGCAATTCCCCATGTACATTTGTTTGAGCTTCTGTTGATGAAATGCAATTTTGTTGTTTTCCTTATGCTATAGAAGCCTATGTTGCGTTAAATGATATTGCAGCCCCACTCACCAGAGTTTAATTGCAGACTATCCATTATGGAATACATGACAAGCAGCTAAATATCTCTTGCTGTGATTGATATGGTCATTTCTGAATATCATGTCTGCAGTACACCCAGCTGTGTGTGCTTGTCATCAAACAACAAAGATGATTCATAGACCAGAAAATGCTTGAGTGTCTTGAATATGGACAAAGAGTTGGAGGGGACTTGCACTCAGGATACAATGTATTCTGTTGCCATGCTCATCTGAAGCGGCACAGGTGGCATAAATTTGACTAGAATTCACCTAAACACCAGTGGTTCTTTGGCCTCCTAAATAATTCACAATGCTGTTGGTATCACAGAGATTGCCTGTTACATTCTGTTGAAGATACCCTTGATTGATCAAGAACTAATTTGATGCATGGTGAAACCATGGTCTGTCTCGGATTTTGTATTATCAATTTGGAATGAAATTACAAATGAAGATAAACTCATTCTTCCAACATACGGACAGTATGCAAAAGAGAGTTTGCACGTGCAGTATAAGCTCATGTCCTGCACTAAGTCATAGAATGAGGAAGATGATACCTAAGGGCAATTCCATGGTAAACGGAGTGACACTGAGACACACAAAACATGTATGTCAAACAAAAACCAATGATTGCAAAGTTAAACAAATGATACAACTCTATGCACAAGACTCCGTTTAATAATTTCCACTGAAAACTTCTTCTTTTAAAAGAAAAAAACGTGTTTGCTTGAAGAACAGTGCAGATGCAAAGTTTAGTAACACAATTATGTTTTGTGCTGTTTGTGCCATCATTCTCTTACCAAACGTTGCATCTGCACTGTTCTTCAAATAAATGTGTTTTTTTATTCAGTTACTGTGGAATTACCCATAACCATAGCAGCAGATCAGGGCATTATATTCTGATGATCAAAGAGTGTGGTTAATACCAATGGGAGTAGTCCTCCTCCAACCTTAGGTTTGGATCATTATTACGTCAACTCACACAGCTATGGCTCTGTCAGTCATCTACAGGAGGTAATCTTTAGTCAGCTATTGGATGTCGGAGAGAGGAGAGAGCTTACTACTCCCAGGAGGACTTAACAAATCCGAGGGAATAACGCTTCTTTACTTCTTTCGTGTTGATTTAGCACCACATAATCAAGTTATTCTATATTATTTTCATACTTCTAGCAGAGAAAAGTGGTTATTGCTGCCCTGTTTATGTCTCCTTTAAAGGTTCAACGGAGCCTTTTTCTAACAAGTCAAATATCAAATTATTTCTGGGTAACAATTAAGTACCTCACTGTGATTGTTTTCAATTAAAGAAACAAAAATAGGTTCTTAGCAAAGGGACATTTCTCAGGCATGAATTTTGGACTGTCTGGGAGTGGTCAGAGTGGGGAGGGGAAAACTAAACGTTAGCCGTTATTGGCAGAGTGGTTTGGAAGTATTTTTTTTATTATTGAATATTTAAAACATACAATATACTTGCAGTGAAGCCACTCAACAACTACATCACATTAGTCATATAACAGACTCCCATCCGGAGCGACACACAGAAGGAACCAGGGTCAACGCCCTGCTCAAGGGCACGTCGACAGATCTCCCACAAGGTAAAAAAAAAACGGGGACCCGAACCAGCGATCCATCATCCACCGGCCCAAGCTCCCAACCGCCAGGCCACTAGCCCTCCAAAGTCTTGAATCTTGCGTTGTTTTATATTTAAACTCATACACCCTGTACCAACTATTTTGCAATCTGTATGGCACAGCTGTCAACATCCTAGTCCTCAAATGAAACTGATATACTTTATTTACTGGTATACCTATTTATGCTTTTTGTATTCCTTTGATCCTTGATATTGGGCAGACAGACCAGTTCCCTACTTCCTCCCGCTTCCACCTGCCTCCTCCATGTTTGGGGTAATGGTTTAATCAATTGGTTGCAATCTTGGATTGAGCAGACCTTCCCGTACAATTCAGATAACTTCATGAAAGACATCTCTACCATTCCAATTTACAATATCATTTAAAAACAAAATACCATTTTCAAACATCTTTCCCTTAAATACAGGTATTTTATCAACCAGCACATTTGAGTTCAGCCATAATATTTGTTGTAATATTTGTTCTATCTTTTTAAGGGGATGAAATTGAAATTGTAGCCAGCTCTGCCATGCTTGTTTGAAAAAGGGAGATACTTTGAATTAATCGCAAATGAGACATGGCAATCTGCACAAAGGCAAAAAGGCCATTTTTAAACAATGGATGAGCTTTTCTTAGTCATCTACTTGAGAACCATCTAGGGTTCAAGTAATAATAATAATCTCAACCCACCCAATTCATATTCATTATATAGATAGGCATGATTTATCTTGTCTGTTTTAGCTTCCCAGATGAAGTGAAATATGTTTTGCTTATATGATTTGAAAAACAAATCATCAGGAGTAGGCAGTAAGTGAGTGTGTAAACTGAGATATGACTAAGGAGTTAATCAGGGCAATTTTGTTCCATAAATAGACAGGTATTTACCTCTCCAAGGTTGCAGGATCTTGTCTATTTTGTAAGTCACTTTGTTATTGGTCTATTAACTAATTTACCCCGTGGTGATGTCACCATGGAAGGCCACAACTCAATCACCCTAAAACAGGCTAAAATGTCACTGTATTATTTCAACCTAATAGTATGGAAATACATTGACTGCACTGGGCCTTTAAGGAATGTTCTACCAGAGTTCACTCAGTGAATACTACTCATGGACAGACCCCTGGTTTGGCTATGGATGGTGCTGGACACCTCTGTTTTGAGGTGGTGAAGATACCTAAGATAAAGAAAAGCCTGTCATGGGGATCCGCTGTGTTGTTACATATAAAAAAAAACTCACTTATCTCATTTAAAACTGATATATCTGGAAAAAAAGTCAAGACAACACGTTGGTGATCCCACAGCTCCATGGTGTAAATTTCCCTCGGTAATGAGTGTATTGGGCGCAGGCTGCGGGGTTGTGCGCCGAGGATCATGTGCTCAGACAAAATGGATAAAGCACATTATTTGTCCTCAGCTCTGCTTTGTCCCGCTCCCCAGCCCATAGGAAACAGTATGCGATTGTATGCCTTTGAGATGACATTCCATCCCAGGACTCAGGCCGAATGCAACAGATATTGCGATTGTTTAGCAACTTCCCCCACAGGATGACTGGATTTTTTTTTTTTTAAATAAGCAGGATTTTATGTTTGCATGGTATTTGGACTGCTATGCCTGTATATGTTCTGTATAGGAAACAAATGAACATCCATGCTTTGTTGAAATGACTCATTTTGTAAATAAAATACATTTTTACCTAAGTTATTGATCCTGGGTTCCACCAGTGACATTCTTCAACCTGTGTGCTACCCCTTTAACTGTAATGAGAATTCAGGAGACATAGGTGAGCCACCTCCACCAGGCCATTAACTCTTTCCCTGCTTGACAAAAGGTTTATAGCTCCATGGGTCATTTCCATGTAAGAGGATGCTTAGCAACCCACCCACATCGCTCTGGCAAAACGGACGTTTCTTCTCCATGATGAGTCTACGATTTCCAGAATGCCAACATTGATTGGTTAGATTTGTTAGAGATGATCCAATCGCTGATTAGGAGGCAGATTAAGACGGAATGTATATACCGATCGATAGAGTAGATAGTTTCTATTGGTGTTGCATACTCTTCGAAAAATATAAAATAGGGTAATTTCCATCTAAAAGGACCAATAAGCACCAAGATGTGAAGCTCATAGGGGCATGTCAAATCTGGTTTCAAATGAAAGTTAAAGAGTCTCTATTTTGGAGAAATTAAGGCATATATACATTTTTAACCTTTTTCTATACTGAATATAAGGAATAAGCAAATGATTTGATTCCTGGTCAAAGATATGGAGAAGGGGTCTTAGAAAACATCTACCAGAAAAAGTCTTAAAAGGAATAAAAAAATACAGCAAAACACAATTTTGTTTGACTAAAGACCCCTGCCAACTAATATCAATACTTATTATTATTATTATTATTTGCCTTGTGTAAGTTTAAGAAACATTGCCCTGTGCCTTTAAATTCCATTACCAAAAACCCACATACAGTGCATTCGGAAAGTATTCAGAGCCCGTGATTTTTTTCCACATTTTGTTAAGTTACAGCCTTATTCTAAAAAGTACTAAATTTGATTTTTTTCTCTCATCAATCTACACAAGTACCCCATAATGAAAAGCAAAAACAGGTTTTTAGATTTTTTTTGCAAATGTATAAAAAAAACATATATTACATTTACATAAGTATTCAGACCCTTTACTCAGTACTTTGTTGAAGCACCTTTGGCAGCTATTACGGCCTTGAGTCTTCTTGGGTATGACGCTACAATCTTTGCACACCTATATTAGGGGAGTTTTTCCCATTCTTCTCTGCAGATGCTCTCAAGCTCTGTCAGGTTGGATGGGGAGCGTCACTGCACAGCTATTTTCAGGTCTCTCCAGAGATATTCGATCGGGTTCAAGTCCGGGCTCTGTTTGGGCCACACAAGGACATTCAAGGACTTGTCCCGAAACCACTCCTGTGTTGTCTTGGTTGTGTGCTTAGGGTTGTTGTGCTGTTGGAAGGTGAACCTTCGCCACATTCTGAGGTCCTGAGTGCTTTGGAGCAGGTTTTAATCAAGGGATCTCTCTGTACTTTGCTCCGTTCATCTTTGCCTCGATCCTGACTAGTCTCCCAGTCCCTGCCACTGAAAAACATCCCCACAGCATGATGCTGCCACCACCATGCTTCAACGTAGGGATGGTGCCAGGTTTCCTCCAGACGTGACACTTGCCATTCAGACCAAAGAGTTCAATCTTGGTTAAATCAGACTAGAGAATCTTGTTTCTCATGGTCCGATAGGCCTTTAGGTGCCTTTTGGCAAACTCCAAGCAGGCTCTCATGTGCCTTTTACTGAGGAGTGGCTTCCGTATGGCCACTTTACCACAAAGGCCTGATTAGTGGAGTGCTGCAGAGATGGTTGTCTTTCCTGGAAGGTTCTCCCATCTCCACAGAGGAACTCTGGAGCACTATCAGAGTAACCTCCCAGACCATGACCCTATGGACAATTCTTTCGACCTCATGGCTTGGTTTTTGCTCATGCACTGTCAACATGCACTGTCAACTGTGGGACCTTATACTGTAAACAGGTGTGTGCCTTTCGAAATCATGTCCAATCAATTGCATTTACCACAGGTGGACTCCAATGAAGTTGTAAAAACATCTCAAGGTTGATCAATGGAAACAGGATGCACTTGAGCTCAATTTCAAGTCTCATAGCAAAGGTTCTGAATGCTTATGTAAATAAAGAATTTCTATTTTTATGTTTTATACATTTGCTAACATCGCTAAAATCCTGTTTTTGCTTCGTTATTATGGGCTATTGTGTGTAGATTAATGAGGGAAAAAATGTAATACAATCCATTTTAGAGTACGGCTCTAATGTAACAAAATTTGGAAAAAGTTAAGGGGTCTGAATGCTTTCCGAATGCACTGTATCTTTAAGATATTTTCACATTTCTCTCCCTCATGAGGAGGAAGAATAATGAAAGTTCACAGAAGTAACATGTAAAAAATATATATTTTGTTTCTGAGTTATTAAGTGATTAAAACTCAAAATTCGGTACGTAATTGGTAACAGAATTTCAGAAAAATCTGTAACGGAATTACTGCAATTGACTTCTATGGGAAATCATAGTAGTCACAAACCACATTTGGGTCACCTGCTATTGTCCTCCCTTCCACTGGCATTTAGTTACGTTCAACCCATAACTGTTTAATTTCTATTTCTGTTCTGTGGTGGTCAAAGTAAGTGTGAAAAAAGTCTGGACAACCCCTCCCTCCCTCCTCTCTCTCCAGTTAATGTCACCTCTCCCGGCTCTTACTGACACCTCCCAATGAGCACCTTCTCTTTCCATTTACTGTAACCAGCATCCTAACCCATTGAGCATCGACCGGCACAGGATGTTCAGGGATGTTGAAAAGTAGTTGAAATTTGGTCAGTCCGCCCTGTCCTTGATTTCACTGTCCACAGATGTCGTTTTTGGTCCGCTCCAGACCAGCCTTGATTTGTCCCAACAGAGATTCCCATTACATCTTTCAAAAGTGTAGAGAGCACAGTACAGTACAGTAGAGCACAGTAGAGTACAGTACAGTAACGTAAAACAAATTGGAGCAGAGTATAGTTCAGTGCAGTACATTCCTGTACTTTAATGTACAGTAGAGTAGAGTTCAGTACAGTACACAGTAGAGCACACTAGGGTTGAGTACACTACAATGTACTGTATTATACTGTACTGAACTGTACTCTACTGTACTGTATTGTACTGAACTATGCTTTACTGTATTGTGCTGCACTATACTGTACTGTTCTGAACTCTACTGTCCTGTGCTGTACTGTGCTGTACTGAACTCTACTGTACTGTTCTGAACTCTACTGTCCTGTGCTGTACTGTGCTGTACTGTGATGTCCAAACTTGTGAAACATAGACGTCTGATTGTTTCAGATTTGGTCTGGTCCGGACCAACCATATTATTCTACAGTACACACTTGTGTGTGTCGAATAATACCCACATATGCACAGGATATTGCATATTTCCACCTTTGTTTACTATTTAGGATACATCACCATGTAGAGAATTACCTTCATATCCACAACCATGCATTTCTGTGTAGTACAGATCAGGGACCCATGATGATATTGCGTTACAACAATTCCGTTACTGAGTGGTAATCCACGTCACTTACTGTAGTTCAATCACCCATTTTTTTCCCTCTCAAGATGTCATGTCATAGCTGACACCCCACTCTTTCTGCAGACATCGTTGAATCTTATTTAAGAGTTTTTAGAAAACGTGGTCACGTTAAAAAAATTAAGGGAGACTTTACCGAAATTCTGTTATCAACCTTTGCTTCTGCACAGTTCTTCCAGTAAATGTGTTTTTGTAAATTGTTCAAATTAGTCATTGTGCATAGAGTTGTATGGTTTGTTGAACTTTGATTTCAGTGTTGTTTCTTTTGGCATACATTTTCAAGTAGAAAATCTGAGTCTGTTACCGTACAATTGCTCCATGGTAAACAGGCAGCCCAGAGTCAGCCGGAAGCCAAATGGAGAGGTTGAAGTGAGCATTGTTTTAATCGGACAGAGTTATATGACCATCGCCTGTCAAGGCCAATCAAGCCAAAGCCTTCAGCAGAGCAGGGAAGAGTTGAGTGGGGAGTTATTGGGGGAGGGAAAGGCTGTGGGACAGTTTTTGATGTTTTTTTTTCATGCAGGTTGGTTGTTTTCCAGTTACAATTTGAGTTCCTGAGCTAATCAGGTATCCCAGTGTTCTCCAGGAATATTTTCCCTAAAGCAATCACTGCCCCACTCCCAGCCCAGATCTTAGTGAAGCATGGGGTCCTGCCAGATGGATGAGCTCTAACAAAATGTGGATTTGAAAACACTGCACTAAGTTCTGTGTTTGACTTGGCCCATTTATCTATGTCAAGAATTTAGAGTCTCTCACACTATCTGATTCTTTCTCAGAGATTAAAGGATGCCACTAAACTGTAGCTACATTATTTTTACAGCCTGAACCATTGTGACACTACCATGTTGTAGTGTAAACCTACAGAACCTACAGAACCTGATTATAGGATTGGTTGATTTCTAAAGAACAAAGTATGATGGATTTGGAGAGCCAACTGAGAAAAGAGAGAGGAAGGTCATGTTTTGGCCTGTGATGTGAGTCTGGCTAGACTTTCCAGAGTTGAGTTGAGTTGCCTCCTAGCCTTTTGTCTGATGTTTTTGGCACACTAGATTGCACCTGCTTGTGGGTGACATTTCTCCTCTCCTTCAACCTGCACTTCCCGCATCACAGCTGCCAGGTGAGCAGAACGATGAGTGGTCCAGTGAGCTGGCAAAAATTCAACCCGGTCCAGGTCACCTGTCCTCACCCAACTCCAGAGCCCCAGTCAGGAAGGCTCAGTGAGGATGAGTAATAACAGCCTGCAGCTACTGATATGGCTTCATACTTGTCTTTCATGATATACTTTTGGTGTAGACTTTTGTTTTGTGTTTGATTTCCCCATCCATACAGTATGAATTTGAAAGCAAAGTATCTCACTCCAACAATGGCCCCACGTTGGATGTGCTGATTTCATGTTGCTCGCTGGTTAAGACCCACTTTGCATAGTGTGTAATGTTATCCTGTCTTTTGAACTGGGTTTGTCCTGGTTGAGCTGACTCGAGGGTTAAGATCTTGAATCCATGTAACCTTACTCTGTTCAACAGGAGTCATGTACTGTTTTTTTTGTGTGGGGGTTTTATCTGTTGTTTTACCAGGTAAGTTGACTGAGAACACATTCTCATTTGCAGCAACAACCTGGGGAATAGTTACAGGGGAGAGGGATGAATGAGCCAATTGTAAACTGGTGATTATTAGGTGACCGTGATGGTTTGAGGGCCAGATTGGGAATTTAGCCAGGACACCGGGGTAAACACCTCTACCCTTATGCTAAGTGCCATGGGATCTTTAATGACCTCAGAGAGTCAGGACACCCGTTTAACGTCCCACCCGAAAGCACTCTACTCAGGGTAGTGTCCCCAATCACTGCCCTGGGGTATTGGGATATTTTATTTAGACCAGAGGAAAGAGTGCCTCCTACTGGCCCTCCAACACCACTTCCAGCAGCATATGGTCTCCCATCCAGGAACTGACCAGGACCAACCCTGCTGAGCTTCAGAAGCAAGCCAGCAGTGGTTTGCAGGGTGGTATGCTGCTGGCAAACTGTATATAGGAGTCTTGTCTATCAGCCATTTTGAATGAGCTGCTGTTGTTGTTGTTCCAATAAAGGTGCGATGTGTTGGGCCCTCTGCCAGCACTGCAACAATGACACCTTGTCTATTATGCAAGAGATCACACAGCTGCTCAGTGCCACAGACACGAGTCGATTCCCACTACTGATTTGTTGACTACCTCTCAAGCGCCCAGCTGAAATGGAAGGCTGTTTAAACTAAAGGCCTGCAGGCAGCTAGACCCCTCCGACAAGTCATCTTGTCAACTACACATGAACACATGTAAGTGGCAGAATGAGGCCCTGATAGGATGTTGGAGCTGTCAGCGGGCCTCTGGCTTTGGTGCTTATACACTGCTAAAAAAAATGAAGGGAACACTAAAATAACACATCCTAGATCTGAATGAATGAAATATTTTAATTAAATACTTTTTTCTTTACATAGTTGAATGTGCTGACAACAAAATCACACACAAATTATCAATGGAAATTGAATGTATCAACCCATGGAGGTCTGGATTTGGAGTGACACTCAAATTTAAAGTGGAAAACCACACTACAGGCTGATCCAACTTTGATGTTATGTCCTTAAAACAAGTCAAAATGAGGCTCAGTAGTGTGTGTGGCCTCCACGTGCCTGTATGACCTCCTTACAATGCCTGGGAATGCTCCTGATGAGGTGGCGGATGGTCTCCTGAGGGATCTCCTCCCAAACCTGGACTAAAGCATCCGCCAACTCCTGGACAGTCTGTGGTGCAACGTGGTGTTGGTGGATGGAGCGAGACATGATGTCCAAGATGTGCTCAATTGGATTCAGGTCTGGGGAACGGGCGGGCCAGTCCATAGCATCAATGCCTTCCTCTTGTAGGAACTGCTGACACACTCCAGCCACATAAGGTCTAGCATTGTTTTGCATTAGGAGGAACCCAGGGCCAACCGCACCAGCATATGGTGTCACAAGGGGTCTGAGGATCTCATCTCGGTACCTAATGGCAGTCAGGCTACCTCTGGTGAGCACATGGAGGGCTGTGCAGCCCCCCAAAGAAATGCCACCCCACACCATGACTGACCCACCGCCAAACCGGTCATGCTGGAGGATGTTGCAGGCACCAGAACGTTCTCCACGGCGTCTCCAGACTGTCACGTCTGTCACATGTGCTCAGTGTGAACCTGCTTTCATCTGTAAAGAGCACAGGGCGCCAGTGGTGAATTTGCCAATCTTGGTCTTCTCTGGCAAATGCCAAACGTCCTGGACGGTGTTGGGCTGTAAGCACAACCCCCACCTGTGGACGTCGGGCCCTCATACCACCCTCATGGAGTCTGTTTCTGACTATTTGAGCAGACACTTGCACATTTGTGGCCTGCTGGAGGTCATTTTGCAGGGCTCTGGCAGTGCTCCTCCTGCTCCTCCTTGCACAAAGGTGGAGGTAGCGGTCCTGCTGCTGGGTTGTTGCCCTCCTACGTCCTCCTCCACGTCTCCTGATGTACTGGCCTGTCTCCTGGTAGCGCCTCCATGCTCTGGACACTACGCTGACAGACACAGCAAACCTCCTTGGCACAGCTCGCATTGATGTCCCATCCTGGATGAGCTGCACTACCTGAGCCACTTGTGTGGGTTGTAGACTCCGTCTCATGCTACCACTAGAGTGAAAGCACCGCCAGCATTCAAAAGTGACCAAAACATCAGCCAGGAAGCATAGGAACTGAGAAGTGGTCTGTAGTCACCACCTGCAGAACCACTCCTTTATTGGGGGTGTCTTGCTAATTGTCTATAATTTCCACCTGTTGTCTATTCCATTTGCACAACAGCATGTGGAATTTATTGTCAATCAGTGTTGCTTCCTAAGTGGACAGTTTTCTTGACTTTATTTTATAGTGTTGGAGGTAGCTTTATCTGCCACTGAAAGGAGCAATGCAGTTGTGAGGTGGCTGAGATCTCATGTTTGCTTGACATGCTCTGTCATGATTGTGCTTGATTGCTGATATGAGTATGACAGGGCCACGTAACATCCACTGCCAGGACGATTACACTCGGGCCGCCTGATGTTGACATTTCAGCGAGCTAACGAAGCTTCGTCAGCGAGGGGAGAGGTGGAGGGGCTAAATATAAGGCTGACTAAGTCAAGAAAACCCAAGGTTACAGCAGGGTTTCCCACGTTTTGAAAACATATCAGTTAACCGAGAGCTGAGTTATTATGTTGGTTAGTTATTAGTTAATGAATGTTTCAATCCTCACCTATAGGGAGAGCTTCTGTAGGCTGCTGAGATTTGATCATTGAATTGTCATGCCGCGTGATTTGTAATACATTTGCTGAGGATGCATGCTTCTGTTGACAGGCAAGGCAAGAGTACCACATAGCAGTCTTCTCTGCCTTCTTAAGAGTTGTGATGTGTGAATTGGAGGCATTGCCAAATGTGTGAGGATTTTTCTTTTTCCATGTAATTGACTGTAAACTAATATTCTAGATGAGATATTTACACATTTTAAAGGGTGAAGATGACCTACTGTTCTGTGAGCATGATTTAGCATGTGAAGAAATGTTGGTAAAAGTCAGACAAGGGAAAATCCTCAAACAAAACAGGTGTAACGGGCTCGGACTCAAAAGAAATGTCAAATAAAGCTTACTTCATTATTCCAATTTATCTAAATTATTTTCACTGCACCAGGGATAGCGTACACAAACGTTTCAGCTTTAGAGCCTTCTTCATTGTGTAGGTACAATTTGATTTGAATTCAAAACAGCAATTGTAAAGAACAACGGATATGCAAAATCTGATAGGGACAGTGTTTTTGTATAACAGTCTAAATGTGGCTTAAAGGAAGGAGGTGAAATCAAATTATTTGTTTAAACCGTGTGGAGATACAGAATTACATGTATATATCCACGTGGCTTTTCTGTGGAGTAATTTATTGTCGTAATCACCTCGTCTACATGGTGGAGGATCTTTTTCAATCCCGATGCGACACAATTCATTCATTTAATTATTTTGTTCTATAAAGTGTCTCGCAACTGGCGAGGTGATATCTTGACGTCCAATAGTGGATGTATGTTCTCCAAGACGTACTTTTAATGCTTGGGATGTTTTTCCAATATAAATCTTTTTTTCAAGAACACTGTAACATATAATGAATCCATAAAATGTGGCAGTGCGGTCATCTTCTGTTCATCTCTTCTGCCTTTGTGGTCTAAATTCTTCCTGCTTCTTCCTGTTTCCCGCTCAGCCCGCTTATATTTGTGTTTGTGACAGCCAGGCCTCCAGGGTTCTCTCTTTCTCTCTCCAAACAGGCCAGAGTCAATGAGGGAAAACAGTAAAAATCAATTCTCAACCGACTTCACAAAAGTGCAGGTTGCTCAGACATTTCTGCTCACATTTCCCACCAGACTAATTGTTCAAACAGAAGAACCACTTCTTTGGCCCAGCCGTTACTGTCATAAGATCTGACCGTTCCTCCTACAGATAAAGGTGCCATGTCTTTATTCCTGTGGTAACTAGTGATAAAGACAAGGGGCTGGCGTGAACCCAGCGCAATTGTCAAGTGCACGCTTGTTTGCAACTTCGACCTGTTAAAGCCAACGCTCTTCCGTTTTCAAACCCTAACGCCAGGATTGGCAATTTACTTGTTTTATAAGAGCTCACTTGTGCTGAGGTGACAACAGAAGTGTAAAAAAGTGTAACAAATTCAAATTCATTTGGTTGATTTAAAACCAAGCATAGCAATACCTCCTCTCAATGAAGGCAGTTTTTTGGTTTTGTCCTGTCCACTGCATTCGCCAAGTAGTCAAATCTATCATAAAGGATTTGGTTCATGAGACCGCTTTGAAATAAATCCTAAATCCTAATCCTAAATTGGGAGCATCCCCTTTTTATCTATGTATGTGGGCTATTGTACATTATTTTAACCAGCTCCAGTTATTATTTTGTCTGTGCATAAAAACCCTACCATGTAGGCTGTATGCCCATCATGGAACGAGAGATAAGATGGTCTGGTGACACTCGTATTTACAATCATTTAAGTTATTTTCCTGTAGCAATTTCTTGTTTTCCAGTTTCGTTTGATTAAAAACAAGCCCTTATACAGTGCCTTCAGAAAGTATTCATACCCCTTGACTTATTCCACATCTTGTTGTGTTACAGCCTGAATTCAAAAAGGATTCAATATATCATTGTTTCTCACGCATCTCCACAAAATACCCCATAATGAAAAAGTGAAAATGTTTTTAAACTTTTTTGCACATTTATTGAAGATTAAATACAGAAATATCTAATTTACATAAGTAGTTCCACCCTTGAGTCAATACATTGTAGAAACACCTTTTTTTGCCCATTATTCTATTCAAAATTCTTCAAGCTCTGTGAAGTTGATTGTTGATCATTGCAAGACAGCCACTACACTGACCAAAATATAAAGGCAACATGTCAAGTGTTGGTCCCATGTTTATTGAGCTGAAATTAAAGATCCCAGAAATATTCCATAAGCACAAAAAGTTTGTTTCTCTCAAATTTTGTGCAGAAATGTGTTTATATCCCTGTTAGTGAGCATCTATCCTTTGCCAAGATAATCCATCTGACAGGTGTGGCATATCAAGAAGCTGATTAAACAGCATGATTATTACACAGGTGCACCTTGTGCTGGGGATAATAAAAGGCCACTCTAAAATGTGCAGTTTTGTCACACAACACAATGCCACAGATGTCTCACGTTTTGAGGGAATGTGCAATTGGCATGCTGACTCTTGCCAGAGAATTGAATGTTAACTCCTCTACCATGAGCTGCCTACAACGTCGTTTTAGAGAATTTGGTAATACATTTACATTTAAGTCATTTAGCAGACACTCTTATCCAGAGTGACTTACAAATTGGTGCATTCACCTTATGACATCCAGTGGAACAGCCACTTTACAATAGTGCATCTAAATATTTTAAGGGGGGGGGGGGGGTGAGAAGGATTACTTTATCCTATCCTAGGTATTCCTTAAAGAGGTGGGGTTTCAGGTGTCTCCTGAAGGTGGTGATTGACTCCGCTGTCCTGGCATCGTGAGGGAGTTTGTTCCACCATTGGGGAGCCAGAGCAGCGAACAGTTTTGACTGGGCTGAGTGGGAACTGAACTTCCTCAGTGGTAGGGAGGCGAGCAGGCCAGAGGTGGATGAACGCAGTGCCCTTATTTGGGTGTAGGGCCTGATCAGAGCCTGGAGGTACTGAGGTGCCGTTCCCCTCACAGCTCCGTAGGCAAGCACCATGGTCTTGTAGCGGATGCGAGCTTCAACTGGAAGCCAGTGGTGTTATGCAGGTGAATGAGGACCCAAAAGCGACTAAACGGAAACAGAGTCTTTATTCCAGTTTTAAACAAAAGTGATAATCCTGGATATTATCTAGGTAAATGCAAAAACAGGAAAACTGAAATCCACTCGTCAGTAGAGAGGAACGACTGGAGATGCGACCACAGGCTGCAGGTCGCTTCAGGAAGGCACCGGCCGTAGCTGACATTGACACCTGCTCACACGCAGCATCTGAAGAAGGTAAAAACACGACAGGGCGGAACAAGGACACAGAACTGCGAACATCAAACAAGGATCCGACAAGGACAGAAGCGGAAAACAGAGGGAGAAATAGGGACTCTAATCAGAGGGCAAAATAGGGGACAGGTGTGAAAAGAGTAAATGAGGTAGTTAGGAGAATGAGGAACAGCTGGGAGCAGGAACGGAACGATAGAGAGAGAGAGCGAGAGAGGGAGAGAGGGAGGGGGAGAGAGAGGGATAGAAAGAGGGAAAGAACCTAATAAGACCAGCAGAGGGAAACGAATAGAAGGGAAGCACAGAGACAAGACATGATAATCAATGACAAAACATGACAAGTGGAGAGAGCGGAGGAGCGGGGTGACGTGAGAGAACTTGGGAAGGTTGAACACTAGACGGGCTGCGGCGTTCTGGATGAGTTGTAGGGGTTTAATGGCACAGGCAGGGAGCCCAGCCAACAGCGAGTTGCAGTAATCCAGACGGGAGATGACAAGTGCCTGGATTAGGACCTGCGTCGCTTCCTGTGTGAGGCAGGGTCGTACTCTGCGGATGTTGTAGAGCATGAACCTACAGGAACGGGCCACCGCCTTGATGTTAGTTGAGAACGACAGGGTGTTGTCCAGGATCACGCCAAGGTTCTTAGCGCTCTGGGAGGAGGACACAATGGAGTTGTCAACCGTGATGGCGAGATCATGGAACGGGCAGTCCTTCCCCGGGAGGAAGAGCAGCTCCGTCTTGCCGAAGTTCAGCTTGAGGTGGTGATCCGTCATCCACACTGATATGTCTGCCAGACAGGCAGAGATGCGATTCGCCATCTGGTCATCAGAAGGGGGAAAGGAGAAGATTAATTGTGTGTCGTCTGCATAGCAATGATAGGAGAGACCATGTGAGGTTATGACAGAGCCAAGTGACTTGGTGTATAGCGAGAATAGGAGAGGGCCTAGAACAGAGCCCTGGGGGACACCAGTGGTGAGAGCGCGTGGTGAGGAGACAGATTCTCGCCACGCCACCTGGTAGGAGCGACCTGTCAGGTAGGACGCAATCCAAGCGTGGGCCACGCCGGAGATGCCCAACTCGGAGATGGTGGAGAGGAGGATCTGATGGTTCACAGTATCGAAGGCAGCCGATAGGTCTAGAAGGATGAGAGCAGAGGAGAGAGAGTTAGCTTTAGCGGTGCGGAGCGCCTCCGTGATACAGAGAAGAGCAGTCTCAGTTGAATGACTAGTCTTGAAACCTGACTGATTTGGATCAGGAAGGTCATTCTGAGAGAGATAGCGGGAGAGCTGACCAAGGACGGCACGTTCAAGAGTTTTGGAGAGAAAAGAAAGAAGGGATACTGGTCTGTAGTTGTTGACATCGGAGGGATCGAGTGTAGGTTTTTTCAGAAGGGGTGCAACTCTCGCTCTCTTGAAGACGGAAGGGACGTAGCCAGCGGTCAAGGATAAGTTGATGAGCGAGGTGAGGTAAGGGAGAAGGTCTCCGGAAATGGTCTGGAGAAGAGAGGAGGGGATAGGGTCAAGCGTCCAACTTGCCTCACAACCACAGACAACGTGTATGGGGTTTTGTGGGAGAGCGATTTTCTATTGTCAACATTGTGAACAGTGCCACATGGTGGCGGTGGGATTATGGTATGGGCAGGCATAAGCTATAGACAACGAACACAATCACATTTGATTGATGGCAAATTGAATGCGCAGAGATACCGTGATGAGATCCTGAGGTCCACTGTTGTGCAATTAATCTGCCTCCATCCTCATGTTTCAGCAAGATAATGCACAGCCTGTTGTTGCAAGGATCTGTACACAATTCCTGGAAGCTGAACATTTTCCAGTTCTTCCATGGCCTGCATACTCACCAGACATGTCACCCATTGAACATGTTTGGGAAGCAGTGGATCAACGTGTACGACAGCATGTTCCAGTTCCTGCCAATATCCGTCAATTTCACACAGCCATTGAAGAGAAGTGGGACAACATTCCACAATCAACAGCCTGATCAAAAAAGTACTTTTTTGCCCCACTGTATCTGTGACCAACATATGCATATCTGTATTCCCAGTCATGTGAAATCCATAGATTAGGGCCCAATGAATTTATTTCAATTGACTGTAAATGAACTGTAACTCTCTCTCTGTAAAATTTAGAAATTGTTTAATGTTACGTTTATATTTTTGTTCAGTATACAGTGGGGCAAAAAAGTATTTAGTCAGCCACCAACTGTGTAAGTTCTCCCACTTAAAAAGATGAGAGAGGCCTGTTATTTTCATCATAGGTACACTTCAACTATGACAGACAAAATGAGAAATCAAATCCAGAAAATCACATTGTAGGATTTTTAATGAATTTATTTGCAAATTATGGTGGAAAATAAGTATTTGGTCAATAACAAAAGTTTATCTCAATACTTTGTTATATACCCTTTGTTGGCAATGACAGAGGTCAAACGTTTTCTGTAAGTCTTCACAGATTTTCCCACACTGTTGCTGGTATTTTGGCCCATTCCTCCATGCAGATCTCCTCTAGAGCATTGATGTTTTGGGGCTGTTGCTGGGCAACACGGACTTTCAATTCCCTCCAAAGATTTTCTATGGGGTTGAGATCTGGAGACTGGCTAGGCCACTACAGGACCTTGAAATGCCTCTTACGAAGCCACTCCTACGTTGCCTGGGCGGTGTGTTTGGGATTATTGTCATGCTGAAAGACCCAGCCACGTTTCATCTTCAATGCCCTTGCTGATGGAAGGAGGTTTTCACTCAAAATCTCACGTCCTGGTCGCTTTGCAGAAAAACAGCCCCAAAGCATGATGTTTCCAGCCCCATGCTTCACAGTAGATATGGTGTTCTTTGGATGCAACTTTGTCCTCCAAACACGATGAGTTGAGTTTACCAAAAAGTTATATTTTGGTTTGATCTGACCATATGACATTCTCCAAATCTTCTTCTGGATCATCCAAATGCTCTCTAGCAAACTTCAGACGGGCATGGACATGTACTGGCTTAAGCAGGGGGACACGTCTGGCACTGCAGGATTTAGTGTGTTACTGATGTTAGGCTTTGTTACTTTGGTCCCAGCTCTCTGCAGGTCATTCACTAGGTCCCCCCGTGTGGTTCTGGGATTTTTGCTCACCATTCTTGTGATCATTTTGACCCCAGATCGAGGGAGATTATCAGTGGTCTTGTATGTCTTCCATTTCCTAATAATTGCTCCCACAGTTGATTTCTTCAAACCAAGCTGCTTACCTATTGCAGATTCAGTCTTCCCAGCCTGGTGCAGGTCTACAATTTTGTTTCTGGTTTCCTTTGACAGCTCTTTGGTCTTGGCCACAGTGGAATTTGGAGTGTGACTGTTTGAAGTTGTGGACAGGTGTCTTTTTTACTGATAACAAGTTCAAACAGGTGCCATTAATACAGGTAACGAGTGGAGGACAGAAGAGCCTCTTAAAGAAGAAGTTACATGTCTGTGAGAGCCAGAAATCTATCTTGTTTGTAGGTGACCAAATACTTATTTTCCACCATAATTTGCAAATAAATTCATTAAAAATCCTACAATGTGATATTTTGGATTTTTTCCTTCATTTTGTCTGTCATAGATGAAGTGTACCTATGATGAAAATTACAAGCCCTCTCATCTTTTTAAGTGGGAGAATTTGCACAATTGGTGGCTGACTAAATACTTTTTTGCCACACTGTATAACTAGGCCACCCGGGAACATTCAATGTTGTCTTGGTAAAAAACTCCAGTGTAGATTTGGCCTTGTGTTTTAGGTTGTTGTCCTGCTGAAAGGTGAATTCGACTGAACCAGGTTTTCCTCTGGGATTTTGCCTGTGCTTATAGCTGTATTCCATTTCTTTTTATCCCAAAAAACTCCCTAGTCCTTGCAGATAAAAAATATAAGGTTCATGTACATTTTTTTTTTTGGGGGGGGCAGTATCACTTTAGTGCCTTGTGATCAGGACTCTAAACACACTCACAAGGCTACAGTATTTCTTGGCCAGCGTGAAGGACCGCCTCAGGACAACACTTTAATTACAACAGCAAACCGTACCAGGCAGGAGACAGAGAGAGGGCCACGAGGATCTGACCAGCATTAAACCCAGGTTTCTGGGAGCTCAAATATGCTGCTTTTTATAGTGCTTTGATAGGACTGGAGGGAAAATAAACAGAAAATAATCTGGCAATGTTTTGTTTGTTTGTATTAGGCAGAGTCATGGAAAATGCAAATAACTATTTAGAGGTTCAGCCCTTCTCCCTTGTAGGAATGTTGATTTTTGCCCCTTAGAGGAAAGTTTTCAACCTTTTTAACCATGTCCCGTACAGTGCTTATCAGAGTTCTCCAAATGGATGATGTGCAGAAACCAGATACAGATTTGGATGTCTGTAATGTACTTAGGACACTGTTCGGCATGTGATGTTTTCTGATGTCACTACTCATTTTACTGATAGCAGCAGAAGCACTCAGCTGCTTGGTGACTCTCCAAACTGTGGGTGGCTCAGAAATGCACTTATGCAAGTCACTGACCGAGCAAAATAAACACAGGAGAAACAGCGGTTTGGGGCTGTACGGACTGTGCACAGGTGCAATGGATTTGCATATTTGTTCGTCCAGGCCAACAACCTCTTAAGATATATTTTAGGAAGTTATAGTGTTACAGTTCACACGTTTTTTAAAACAGCGGCAAGAGATGATACAATCTTTATATCGTATTCTTGATAAGTGGTTTTCGTTTAGCCCAGATTTAATCATTTTCAACAGCATACAACCGATATGATTGTATTAGGCTACAGATGTAACTTGACCTCAGAGAAACCCTGTGTTTCTGTGCGAAGTAAAAAGGGGTTGTGTATGGTAGGGTAATGTATGTTTATCCAAACCAGATCTGATTCAGAGTTTGTTTAGGGGGATGATGTGCTTCAGGATAGGGGAGGTTTGTCGTTTTAACCTTCAGAGTTTTTAGGCACACCACAAAAATGCGCCAGCAGCTCAGTTTGGCTCAGCACCGAACCTCAAGGTTATGCAGCATTGTGTTATTTGGAGTAGTTAAAAGTCCTTTATACCTTCCCCAGACAGCTAAACATTGTTCTGAACATGCTCTTTTCTACATTTTGAAATTTAGCCACTGCTGAAATGTTGGATTTGTTTTGCATAAATGTTCTTTGATGGCACTGGGCTGGATCTCACTCTTTGTCGAGTCAATGGCTTATCCAGTGAGCAGCATGTGCAGGTGTTTGAATGGAGAAGACACCTCGTGGCAGAGAAAGGTGCTCACCAATGGAACAATATTATGAGAAACTGCAAGACTGAACTGTCCGAAACTGCTGGCTAATGTTATCCTCTTCAAACAGTCTCAGTACTCCTCTTCTCTGTGGGAAGAATGCCTGTGATAGCCGACTGGTGAGAATGGGGCTAAATAGAAGGGGTTGGGACTAGGTGCTGTCAGGTTATTGATAGGTCTTATTGCTGTGTTATACACTCAGTGGCCAGCTTATTAGTTACACCATGCAGTTCACGAAACGGGTTAGATCCTACAGATAGGGAGTCATGTGGCCGTGGCTTGCTATATAAAGCAGGGAGACAGGCATCGAGGCATTCCGTTACTGTTTCGATTGAATGTTAGAATGGGCGAAACGAGTGACCTACTGTATGTTCGTCGGTGCCAGGCGAGCTGGTTGCAGTATCTTAGAAATGGCCTGAGCTTTTCACGCACAACAAATAACCTCCAGTCAGCAGCAGTCCTGTGGGCGAAAACAGCTCATTGATGAGAGGTCAAAGGAGAATGGCAAGAATCGTGCAAAATAACAGGCGGGTCACAAATAGGCAAATAATTGAAAAGTACAACAGCGATGTCACAGATGGGCTATTGCAGCAGACGACCACAGCGGGTTTCACTCCTACCAGCTAAAAACAAGAAGAAGTGTCTCTAGTGGGCATGCGATCACCAACACTGGACAATTGAGGAGTGGAAAAATATTGCATGGTCTGACATTTACATTTACATTTAAGTCATTTAGCAGACGCTCTTATCCAGAGCGACTTACAAATTGCATGGTCTGACGAATCCCAGTTCCTGTTGAGTCATGCTAATGGCAGAGTCAGGTTTTGAAATAAGCAGCATGAGTCCATGGTCCTATCCTGCCAGGTGTCAATGGTACCGGCTGGTGGTGGTGGTGTTATGTTGTGGAGAATGTTTTCCTGGCACATGTTAGGTCCCTTGATATCAATTGAACAACATTTCCATGCCCCGAATAATTCAGGCTGTTCTGGAGGCAAAGGGCGCTCCGACCTGGTACTAGATAGGTGTACCTAAAATACTGGGTGTATATTAGTAATATGAGTGTATATTAGTAATATTTGTGAGTGTATATTAGTCATATTTGTTTTTGGTAAGTACAACATCAATGCTTTTCACAGCAAGAAATAATTTTAAAATCTGCCAGAAAATGTCATTCTTATAAATAACTTGTGTCATGACAGGGCATATTAGGAGGAAACAGATTGTTGTCAAACTTGTTTTGCTGGCAGTTTCTACATAAAATATGAGTACGGTAGACTAATGTTGAGAAATAAGTAGTAGATAGTTTTACTATGATTATGAATACCAGGGAATTGTAGGTTTATTATTACAGATAGCATATAATGGGCTCTATGTTTAAGACTTAACGGAATGGTAAATCGTAGCGCTGGTGGTAGCGTTATACGTTTGGGGGTGTGTCAGAAATATTTTAGCTATTTTCACAACCGGAATTATTGTCGCAGTAGCTGGTGGTGGCGCGAAGGGGCTGGGTTTAACAGTACATTTATTCGGTTCTGTCCACACTGTGAACACAAATTAATACATAAACATTTTATATTTACAAAATAAAAACACTAGACCTATAGACTATGCCAGCACTATGTTATATGCCTCTTGAGTAAATCTGAGCTGAAAAACATTTTTTTTTAAACATAAAAGAAAATAGATGAGCACATTGTAATTAAAATTTAAATCTTAATTGGCACATTTCAAACTGTCCTTTTGTACAATGGCGAGTGGTGAGGTCGATAAACCGGAATTGGAGGATCCTGCATCATCGTTTAAATCTCCAGTATAATGCAACACCAATGGACAGAGAGTTGTGGATAAAAGTTTCCACACTCAATGAGAATACCCTATGAGTTTTTTTTTGTGGCAACATTTTGGGGAAGGCCCTTTCCTGTTTCATCATGACAATGCCCCCATGCACAAAGCGAGGTCAATTCAGAAGTGGTTTGTCGTGTATCTTGTTTAAATGCATCCTCTGTATATTCATATAGATTGCATTTAGATTACTCTTACAGTGCTATTTGGTTTCTTAATTATATTTCTTCCGACATTTCATGATTTTTTTATTGATTATTTGTGTACTGCACGTGTCAAATGTGCAGGAACGAGTGTCTGTGGGTTTTCGCTCCTCCTGTCACGTCTACTCCCGCTCCTCCCCTCCGGCGGTCGACGTCGCCGGTATACTATCCAACGTTCCTGGGATCCATCATTACGCACACCTGGCATCATTACGTACACCTGCATGTCATCATGAGGCACACCTGGACTCCACTACCTCACTTATTATCTCCCCTATATCTGGCACTCCCTTAGGTTCTTTCCCCAGTCAGTATTGTTCTGGTGTTTATGCGTAGACGCTATGCTGTCTTGTTCCATGTTTGTTGTTTTTATTAAACGTTACACCTGCTTCTTGACTCTCAGCGTCTCTGTTACAGAATACTGACTCCAACAATGGAAGCAACAGGACAACAGAAAATCTCGGTCGACGAGCAGGGATACCTACTACGTCAACACCATGACCAGCTGGCACAACTGTGGATGGCTATGGAAGAGGTTCTTTGCAGTGTGCAACGTTTTGAACATACCCGGGAGGTGTTGCCGTCAACTAGCGAAGGACACTCTACAACCAGTGGACCCAGCGAGCCAGCACAACCGCCCATTCAGCAACCCTCTCAGGTCAGTGATGCCCGTTTGTCCCTCCCGGATAAATATGACGGCACCCCATCTAAATGCTGTGGCTTCCTACATCAGTGCTCCCTCTACTTTACGCACCAGATGAGAGGTCCAAGGTTGCCACGGTTATTTCTCTGCTGACTGGGCGGGCGTTGAAATGTGCCACGGCTGTCTGGGAGAGAGGAGAGGAGGAGATAGATTTATATGAGGGGTTCATGGCTCTGTTCAAATGCCTCTTTGATTATCCCCTGGATTGCAGAGATGGGGGTGAGCGCCTACTCCAATTACAGCAGGGGGACCAGACGGCTGCCGAGTAAGCACTCACCTTCCGGACAGTAGCAGCATCCAGCAGATGGAACAAGTCGGTGCTTTGTACACTATTAAGAAGAGGTCTGCGCGAGTAGGTCCAGACGGAACTGGCTTGTCGAGATGACAACCTCTCCTTGGAAGCACTCATTGTGACTATCCGTCTGGATAACATACTTCGGGAGCATCGGTACTCTCATCGCCTTTCTCCCTCCCTCAGTGAACACTCTGGATCAGAGACAGAGGGGTAGGGGTCACACGCCTCTCTGCGGCAGAGCGACCCAGATGGAGACAGCTGGGGCTCTGTCTGTATTTTGGTCAAGGAGGGCACCAGCTCCAGTGGTGTCCGGCACTTCCAATCTGGGATCCAAAAGAGTAGAGGGACAGTCACGTGATCTTCAACCTCCTGGGACAGGAGTGAGAATTCCATCTTCATCACTTTCTGCAAAACTCTTTTTGGTGTCCATAACACTAGTTGACTGTCCCTCATATACTGTGTCTACAGCGTTAGTGGATTCCGGTGCTGTTGGGAACTTTATTGACCAGACCCTTGCCTCCTCTCATAACATCATCTCATACCCGCTCTCCTCTCCTTTCCCGGTTCAAGCCCTCGATAATCGGCCACTAGGATCCTTAACCATCACACGCATCACCCAACCACTCACCCTCACAGTGGAGTCCATTTGTCAGGAGACACCATGGAAAAAGCCACTGATGTCTAAGAAAAACATTGCTACATGTCTGAGATTCACAAAAGAGCACCTGGATGTTCCAAAGCACTACTGGAAAAATATTCTGTGGACAGATGAAACTAAAGTTGAGTTGTTTGGAAGGAACACACAACACTATGTGTGGAGAAAAAAAAGACACAGCACGCCAACATCAAAACCTCATCCCCAAGGTAAAGTATGGTGGTGGGAGCATCATTGTTTGGGGCTGCTTTACTACCTCAGGGCCTGGAAAGCTGGCTATCATCGATAGAAAAATGAATTCTTAATTTTTGCAGGAGAATGTAAGGCTATCTGTCCACCAATTGAAACTCAACAGAAGTTGGGTGATGCAACAAGACAACGGCAAAAACACAGACGTAAATCAACAGAAGAAAATACGCCTTCTGGAGTGACCCAGTCAGAGTCCTGACCTCAAACCGATTGAGATGCTGTGGCGTGACGTCAAGAGAGCAGTTCACACCAGACATCCCAAGAATATTGCAGAACTGATACAGTTTTGTAAAGAGGAATGGTCCAAAATTCCACCTGACCGTTGTGCAGGTCTGATCCGTAACCACAAAAAAATGTTTGGTTGAGGTTATTGCTGCAAAAGGATGGTCAACCAGTTATTAAATCCAAGGGTTCACATACTTTTCCCACCCTGCACTGTGAATGTTTACACGGTGTGTTCAATAAAGACATGAACACGTACAATTGTTTGTGTGTTATTAGTTTTAGCAGACTGTGTTTGTCCATTGTTGTGACTTAGATGAAGATCGGATCAAATGTTATGACAAAGTTATGCAGAAATCCAGGTCATTCGAAACCCACATACTTTTCGTTGCCACTGTATCTTTTTGGGCTTATTGTGGTCAATTTGATTTGTACAAATGATTTGTAATTATGTTCTGGCCCCCCGACCATCCACTCAAGAAAGAATCGGCCCACGGCTGAATCTAGTTGATGATCCCTGCCCTAGACTGTTCTGTCTGCTACCTCACGGCAAGCAGTACCAGTGTGCCAAGTCTGGAACCAACAGGACCTCGAACAGCTTCTACCCCCAAGCCATAAAACTGCTGAACAAGACAGCTCAAAAGCTAATCATATGGCTACCCAGACTACCTGCATTGACCCTGTTTTGCACTAACTCTGTTGCACTGACTCTATACACACACGCTGGACCCTACCCACACACTCACATACTTACACCCCAACATACACATACATAGGTACTGACTCTACACACACACACACACACACACACACACACACACACACACACACACACACACACACACACACACACACACACACACACACACACACACACACACACACACACACACACACACACACACACACACACACACACACACACACACATACACTTTCAGACGCACCGCATATGCTGCTACTACTGTATATTATCTACTCTGTTGCTTAGTCATTTCACCCCAACCTAAAGTTGAAGTCAGAAGTTTACATACACTATAGCCAAATACATTTAAACTCAGTTTTTCACAATTCCTGACATTTAATCCGAGTATAAATGCCCTGTTTTAGGTCAGTTAGGATCACCACTTTATTTTAAGAATGCGAAATGTCAGAATAATAGTAGAGAGAATGATTTATTTCAGCTTTTATTTCTTTCATCACATTCCCAGTGGGTCAGAAGTTTACATACACTCAGTATTTGGTAGCATTGCCTTTAAATTGTTTAACTTGGGTCAAACATTTTGGGTAGCCTTCCAGAAGCCTCCCACAATAAGTTGGGTGAATTTTGGTCCATTCCTCCTGACAGAGCTGGTGTAACTGAGTCAGGTTTGTGGGCTTCCGTGCTCGCACACGCTTTTTTAGTTTGGTGCCATTTAAGATGAAGGAGGACAATTTTTTAATTCATAAGCATGGAATTATTTCAATTACAGCATATTGGATGACTCATTCATATTCCATTCACCCAGTTCAATGTAACAGCGATAGGTTTAGGCAACCTCTAATTTTCCCTATGCCCATCATGAGATTGCTACAACATAACCTATGAATTCAGGTTTACAAGGTAGGTACACACAGGTGAAGAGAAAAATTTGAGGTGACAGATAGTGACACATTATAATAATATAATAATAATATATGCCATTTAGCAGACGCTTTTATCCAAAGCGACTTACAGTCATGTGTGCATACATTCTATGTATGGGTGGTCCCGGGGATCGAACCCACTACCCTGGCGTTACAAGCGCCATGCTCTACCAACTGAGCTACAGAAGGACCACTCAATACAGCCTTGCACACTCTTGTATCTATCGCTCCTTTCCTGAGGACGGCTCACCTCTCACAGTTCTGGGCGACTTTAACCTCCCCACGTCTACCTTTGACTCTTTCCTCTCTGCCTCCTTCTTTCCACTCCTCTCCTCTTTTGACCTCACCCTCTCACCTTCCCCCCCTACTCACAAGGCAGGCAATACGCTCGACCTCATCTTTACTAGATGCTGTTCCTCCACTAACCTCATCGCAACTCCCCTCCAAGTCTCCGACCACTGCCTTGTATCCTTTTCCCTCTCGCTCTCATCCAACACCTCCCACACTGCCCCTACTCGGATGGTATCGCGCCGTCCCAACCTTCGCTCTCTCTCCCCCGCTACTCTCTCCTCTTCCATCCTATCATCTATTCCCTCCGCTCAAACCTTCTCCCACCTATCTCCTGATTCTGCCTCCTCAACCCTCCTCTCCTCCCTCTCTGCATCCCTTGACTCTCTATGTCCCCTATCCTCCAGGCCGGCTCGGTCCTCCCCTCCCGCTCCGTGGCTCGATGACTCATTGCGAGCTCACAGAACAGGGCTCCGGGCAGCCGAGCGGAAATGGAGGAAAACTCGCCTCCCTGCGGACCTGGCATCCTTTCACTCCCTCCTCTCTACATTTTCCTCCTCTGTCTCTGCTGCTAAAGCCACTTTCTACCACGCTAAATTCCAAGCATCTGCCTCTAACCCTAGGAAGCTCTTTGCCACCTTCTCCTCCCTCCTGAATCCTCCGCCCCTCCCCCCCCCCTCCTCCCTCTCTGCAGATGACTTCGTCAACCATTTTAAAAAGAAGGTCGACGACATCCGATCCTCGTTTGCTAAGTCAAACGACACCGCTGGTTCTGCTCACACTGCCCTACCCTGTGCTCTGACCTCTTTCTCCCCTCTCTCTCCAGATGAAATCTCGCGTCTTGTGACGGCCGGCCGCCCAACAACCTGCCCGCTTGACCCTATCCCCTCCTCTCTTCTCCAGACCATTTCCGGAGACCTTCTCCCTTACCTCACCTCGCTCATCAACTCATCCCTGACCGCTGGCTACGTCCCTTCCGTCTTCAAGAGAGCGAGAGTTGCACCCCTTCTGAAAAAACCTACACTCGATCCCTCCGATGTCAACAATTACAGACCAGTATCCCTTCTTTCTTTTCTCTCCAAAACTCTTGAATGTGCCGTCCTTGGCCAGCTCTCCCGCTATCTCTCTCTGAATGACCTTCTTGATCCAAATCAGTCAGGTTTCAAGACTAGTCATTCAACTGAGACTGCTCTCCTCTGTATCACGGAGGCGCTCCGCACTGCTAAAGCTAACTCTCTCTCCTCTGCTCTCATCCTTCTAGATCTGTCGGCTGCCTTCGATACTGTGAACCATCAGATCCTCCTCTCCACCCTCTCCGAGTTGGGCATCTCCGGCGCGGCCCACGCTTGGATTGCGTCCTACCTGACAGGTCGCTCCTACCAGGTGGCGTGGCGAGAATCTGTCTCCTCACCACGCGCTCTCACCACTGGTGTCCCCCAGGGCTCTGTTCTTGGCCCTCTCCTATTCTCGCTATACACCAAGTCACTTGGCTCTGTCATAACCTCACATGGTCTCTCTTATCATTGCTATGCAGACGACACACAATTAATCTTCTCCTTTCCCCCTTCTGATGACCAGGTGGCGAATTGCATCTCTGCATGTCTGGCAGACATATCAGTGTGGATGACGGATCACCACCTCAAGCTGAACCTCGGCAAGACGGAGCTGCTCTTCCTCCCGGGAAGGACTGCCCGTTCCATGATCTCGCCATCACGGTTGACAACTCCATTGTGTCCTCCTCCCAGAGCGCCAAGAACCTTGGCGTGATCCTGGACAACACCCTGTCGTTCTCAACCAACATCAAGGCGGTGGCCCGTTCCTGTAGGTTCATGCTCTACAACATCCGCAGAGTACGACCCTGCCTCACACAGGAAGCGGCGCAGGTCCTAATCCAGGCACTTGTCATCTCCCGTCTGGATTACTGCAACTCGCTGTTGGCTGGGCTCCCTGCCTGTGCCATTAAACCCCTTCAACTCATCCAGAACGCCGCAGCCCGTCTGGTGTTCAACCTTCCCAAGTTCTCTCACGTCACCCCGCTCCTCCGTTCTCTCCACTGGCTTCCAGTTGAAGCTCGCATCCGCTACAAGACCATGGTGCTTGCCTACGGAGCTGTGAGGGGAACGGCACCTCAGTACCTCCAGGCTCTGATCAGGCCCTACACCCAAACAAGGGCACTGCGTTCATCCACCTCTGGCCTGCTCGCCTCCCTACCACTGAGGAAGTACAGCTCCCGCTCAGCCCAGTCAAAACTGTTCGCTGCCCTGGCCCCCAATGGTGGAACAAACTCCCTCACGACGCCAGGACAGCGGAGTCAATCACCACCTTCCGGAGACACCTGAAACCCCACCTCTTTAAGGAATACCTAGGATAGGATAAGTAATCCCTCTCACCCCCCTAAGTTTTAGATGCACTATTGTTAAGTGACTGTCCCACTGGATGTCATAAGGTGAATGCACCAATTTGTAAGTCGCTCTGGATAAGAGCGTCTGCTAAATGACTTAAATGTAAATGTAATGTAAATGTCTTATCTCCGTTTCGTTCCGTTTGCTTCCATTTAAACAGAGTTACCTTTCATGGCAGCCACGTTGTATTCCGTCTTGCATCTATGCGCTCTCCTCCTCTCACCTTTTCCCTTCGCTTGTGGACTTCAACGCACAACACATTAGGTGTATGTGACCAGGCAAAAAAGCATTTCCAAGCCAAACTATATCATAAACGCTACACACAGCCTACATCGTTCTCTCCATATTAGCTAAAGTAACGTCATAGTCAATATAGAATCCTTCACGTTAGTAAACCAGTTACAATCATGCAGTAATGTTATATTGTACAGTCAGTAAGCAGTTTAGCACATAAATTAGTCAAACCAAAAGCTTACCTTGACTTGGAAGAGTTCCAGTGTTTTGTTGGATAGTCATAGCTAGCTATTTATTAACATAGCATCCCTCTGTTTGAGCAGTGTGTTTGAGTAGGCTAAACTAGCTTTTTTTTTCATTCACTTTTTTCATTCACTAGCTGCATTTGCTAGCTAAGCAAGTGAATTTGAAAGTGAATGAAGATTATGACATGTCTCTCTCTTTCTCTCTTTCTTCTCTTTCATTTTGGAATAAATCAATTTGTTCAAAACTGTTCAGCTATTGTCTTTCTTTCTCTTTGAGTCAACTACTCACCACATTTTATGCACTGCAGTGTTAGCTAGCTGTAGCTTATATTTTCACTACTAGATTCATTCTCGGATCGTTTGATTGGGTGGACAACATGTCAGTTAATGCTGCAAGAGCTGTGTATGTTAATCAATTATTTGGTGACGTGAATATATTTTGTATGGAGGAGGATGGTCCTCCCCTCCCTCCTCTGAGGAGCTTCCACTGATCGACTGATCAAGTTCCTTTTGAATTTTGAAGGCCAAATTAAATTAAATGCAAACAAGCATTGCTTCATGTAGACGCAAGAAAAACAGACTTCCATTCTAATTTGAAGCGCATTATGCTTTTGACGCCGTTGACAGTCGCAGCACGTCTGTTTTCTGTCATTCACTACCGTGTATTCTATTTTCAGCAAGTACACGCTTGTTCACTCGTTCGTGTTTCGTTTGTCTTGGCCTTTAATCTACACCTGTTGTTTGTGAAGCATGTGACAAATAAAATGTCATTTGATTTCATTTAAGCTCTACCAAGGCCGAGTCTTCAAGACATACATTAGATTGTACAGTAGCAGACAGTAGACCAGGGGTACTCAAGTACTTTTTGAGAAAGTTTGGTAACACAAATTTCCTAAGTGGCAGAGGTCCGATGGATAATGTTTTTATCGGCGTAGTAACAAACCCCCAACTCGCAACCCATGCAACCCCAAACTGTTCACACCCCTCTTGTTGGTGGAGAGAACATGTTGCCGTTTTTAAGGTAATTTCCTGCAATTCTACAACTTTTGCACGGGGCAGAGATTTTTCTGTTGCTATTTTAAAGCTCATTTTCTGCAATTCTATGCATTTTTACATGTCTTATGCATGTTTATACGATACCAGGGGTCGAAGTCCGACTAAGTAAAAACAACAGGCCATGATTACTTTAAGACATGGTCAGTCAATCCAGAGAATGTAAAGAATTTTGAAACCATCATGCGCTATGATGAAACTGGCTCTTATGAGGACCGCCACAGGAAAGCAAGACCCAGAGTTGCCTCTGCTGCAGAGGATAAGTGCATTAGAGTTACCAGCCTCAGAAATCAGCAATTAACTGTACCTCAGATTGCACCTCACAGGGCAAGTAACAGACACATCTCAACGTCAACTGTTCAGAGGAGACTGTTTGAATCAGGCCTGTATGGTGAAATTGCTGAAAATAAACCACTACTAAAAGACAGCAAAAAGAAGAAGAGACTTGATTAGGCTAAAAAAACATGAGCAATGGACATTAGACCAGTGGAAATCTGTCCTTTGGTTTCTTTGTGAGATGCAGAGTAGGTGAACGGATGATCTCTGCATGTGTGGTTTCCAACGGTGAAGCATGGAGAAGGAGGTGTGGTGGTGTGGGGTTGCTTTTCTGGTGACACGGTCTGTGATTTATTTAGAATTCAAGGTACGCTTAACCAGCATGTTTACCACAGCATTCTGCAGCGATATGCCATTCCATCTGGTTTTCGCTTAGTGGGACTATCATTTGTTTTTCAACAGAACAATGACCCAACACACCTCCAGGCTGTATAAGGGCTATTTGACCAAGAAGGAGAGTGATGGAGTGCTGCATCAGATGACCTAGCCTCCACAATTACCCAACCTCAACCCACTTGAGATGGTTTGGGATGAGTTGGACCACAGAGTGTTGGTAAAGCAGCCAACAAGTACCTAGCATATGTGGGAACTCCTTCAGGACTGTTGGAAAAGCAATCCAGGTGAAGCTGGTTGAGAGAATGCCAAGAGTGTGCAAAGCTGTCATCAAGGCAGAGGGTGGCTGCTTTGAAGTATCTAAAATATATTTCCATTTGTTTGACAGTTTTTTGTTTACTACATGATTCCGTATGTGTTATTTCATAGTTTTGATGTCTTCACTATTATTCTACAATGTAGAAAATGTTTTTTTTTTAAATAAAGAAAAACCCTTGAATGAGTAGGTGTGTCCAAACTTTTGACTGATACTATATATATATATATATATACACACACAGTGGGGCAAAAAAGTATTTAGTCAGCCACCAATTGTGCAAGTTCTCCCAGTTAAAAAGATGAGAGAGGCCTGTAATTTTCATCATAGGTACACTTCAACTATGACAGACATAATGAGAAAATCACATTGTAGGAATTTTAATGAATTTATTTGCAAATTATGGTGGAAAATAAGTATTTGGTCAATAACAAAAGTTTATCTCAATACTTTGTTATATACCCTTTGTTGGCAATGACAAGTTTTTCACACACTGTTGCTGGTATTTTGGCCCATTCCTCCATGCAGATCCCCTCTAGAGATCTCCTCTAGAGCAGTGGCTAGGCCACTCTAGGCCACTCCAGGACCTAGAAATGCTTCTTAAGAGGCCACTCCTTCGTTGCCCGGGCAGTGTGTTTGGGATCATTGTCATGCTGAAAGATCCAGCCACGTTTCATCTTCAATGCCCTTGCTGATGGAAGGAGGTTTTCAAAATCTCACGATACATGGCCCCATTCATTCTTTCCTTTACCCGGATCAGTCGTCCTTGTCCCTTTGCAGAAATACAGCCCCAGAGCATGAAGTTTCCACCCCCATGCTTCACAGTAGGTATGGTGTTCTTTGGATGCAACTCAGCATTCTTTGTCCTCCAAACACGACGAGTTGAGTTTTAACCAAAAAGTTTTATTTTGGTTTCATCTGACCATATGACATTCTCCCAATCTTTTTCTGGATCATCCAAATGCTCTCTAGCAAACTTCAGACGGGCCTGGACATGTACTGGCTTAAGCAGGGGGACACGTCTGTCACTGCAGGATTTGAGTCCCTAGCGGCGTAGTGTGTTACTGATGGTAGGCTTTGTTACATTGGTCCCAGCTCTCTGCAGGTCATTCACTAGGTCCCCCCGTGTGGTTCCGGGATTTTTATCAGTGGTCTTATCAGTGGTCTTGTATGTCTTCCATTTCCTAATAATTGCTCCCACAGTTGATTTCTTCAAACCAAGATGCTTACCTATTGCAGATTCAGTCTTCCCAGCCTGGTGCAGGTCTACAATTTTGTTTCTTGTGTCCTTTGACAGCTCTTTGGTCTTGGCCATAGTGGAGTTTGGAGTGTGACTGTTTGAGGTTGTGGACAGGTGTCTTTTATACTGATAACAAGTTCAAACAGGTGCCATTAATACAGGTAACGAGTGGAGGACCGAGGAGCCTCTTAATGAAGAAGTTACAGGTCTGTGAGAGCCAGAAAACTTGCTTGTTTGTAGGTGACCAAATACTTATTTTCCACCATAATTTGCAAATAAATTCATTAAAAATCCTACAATGTGATTTTCTGGATTTATTTTCTTCTAATTTTGTCTGTCATAGTTGAAGTGTACCTTTGATAAAAATTACAGGCCTCTCTCATATTTTTAAGTGGGAGAACTTGCACAATTGGTGGCTGACTAAATATTTTTTGCCCCACTTTATATATATATATGTTTATTTGTATTATTTTTTCCGGGACCCGCGGACCCTATTGACCCCGTGTCTGCTGCCCACTGTGCCAGTTGATTATAGGGGTAGTAGACTGTATTATTCTCTCTGGCCTGTCCATTAGAGGTTTGCAGTACACGGGAGTCCTGAGGTCCTCATGGCCTTTAACTGCAGGCTTTAATTGGGTTTGTATAATCAGGCCAGTTATTAGAATAGTACTGTCTGCTGCCCACTGTGCTGCTGTTACACAGAGGAGCTGTCACTACAGAGGCTCTGAATAAATGGAGCCATCACCCTCAGCCGTGTCCAGCTAAATCTGAACAGCCACATAATTAACACTGTTGACGCCTGGCTCCTTTCAACGCGCTGCCTGCTTCTCCCTGCCTGCCTGTCCGACGTCTACAGTTGCCTTTTGTCTCAGAGGCCTATGCCTGTGTTTCACCAACGTCTCACAGTCAATGGTCACATCTATAATTTTTCCAGAGAAGATTACTTGAATAATAATAGATATGTTTCCATTCTGTCATATGATAGTTTGGGGGAATTAAATACTTAAGTATTTAAAGCCCTGTTCAATATATTTCTATTGACTTTGATAATTGGAACTCATCATAGGTTGATGTGTGAGACAGATGTTTTTCTTGGCACAACAATCAAATGATCAGTCACGCTTTACTCTGATCCTTTTTTGAACTGTATTGAAGACAAACCTGGTACTTTTCAGCAGTGGATGCAAGAGTGGGGGGGGTTGCATTGCTAACAGAGTTAGTGCAATGACATGCCAGCTGTTCCCATAGACTTCCAGTCATTGAGCCAACGACTATCCATTTTAAAGCGTGTCTCGGTAGAAATATACAGTTGAAGTCGGAAGTTTACATACACTTACGTTGGAGTCATTAAAACTTGTTTTTCAACCACTCCGCAAATTTCTTGTTATCAAACTGTAGTATTGGCAAGTCAGTTAGGACATCTACTTTGTGCATGACACAAGTAATAACAACATGTTTCAAGCAGACCACCATAGTCCCTGTGCCCAAGAACACAAAGGAAACCTGCCTAAATGACTACAGACCTGTAGCGCACCTGTCCGTAGCCAAGAAGTGCTTTGAAAGGCTGGTAATGGCTCACATCAACACCATTATCTCAGAAACCCTAGACCCACTTTAATTTGCATACCGCCCAAACAGATCCGCAGATGATGCAATCTCTATTGCACTCCACACTGCCCTTTCCCACCTGGACTAAAGGAACACTTATGTGAGAATTCTATTCATTGACTACAGCTCAGCGTTCAACACCATAGTACCCTCAAAGCTCATCACTAAGCTAAGGATCCTGAGACTAAACACCTCCCTCTGCAACTGGATCCTGGACTTCCTGATGGGCCACCCCCAGGTGGTGAGGGTAGGTAGTAACACACCTGCCACGCTGATCCTGAACACTGGAGCTCCCCAGGGGTGCGTGCTCAGTCCCCTCCTGTACTCCCTGTTAACCCACGACTGCATGGCCAGGCACGACTCTAACACCATCATTAAGTTTGCATATGACACAACAATGTTAGGCCTGATCACCGACAATGAAGAGGCAGCGTATAGGGAGGAGGTCAGAGACCTGGCCGGGTGGTGCCAGAATAACAACCTATCCCTCAACGTAACCAAGACTAAGGAGATGATTGTGGACTACAGGAAAAGGAGAACCGAGCACGCCCCCATTCTCATTGATGGGGCTGTAGTGGAGCAGGTTGAGAGCTTCAAGTTGGCATGGGTCCTGAGATCCTCAAAAGTTCTACAGCTGCAACATCGAGAGCATCCTGACTGGTTGCATCACTGCCTGCTATGGCAATTGCTCGGGCCTCTGACCACAAAGCACTACAGAGGGTAGTGCGTACAGCCCAAAACGTCAGTGGGGCTAAGCTGCCTGCCATCCAGGACCTCCACACCAGGCGGTGTTGGAGAAATTGTCAAAGACCCCAGCCACCCCCGTCATAGACTGTTCTCTCTACTACCGCATGGCAAGAGGTACCGGAGTGCCACGTCTAGGACAAAAAGGCTTCTCCACAGTTTTTACACCCAAGCCATAAGACTCCTGAACAGGTAATCAAATGGCTAGCCAGGCTATTTGCATTGTGTGCCACCCCAACCACTATTTTACGCTGCTGCTATTCTCTGTTTATCATATATGCATAGTCACTTTACTATACATTCATGTACATACTACCTCAATTGGGCAGACCAAACAGTGCTCCCGCACATTGGCTAACCGGGCGATCTGCGTTGTGTCCCGCCACCCACCAACCACCCTTTTTGCAATCCTGCTACTCTCTGTTCATCATATATGCGTAGTCACTTTAACCATATCTACATGTACATACTACCTCAATCAGCCTGACTAACCGGTGTCTGTATGTAGCCTCGCTACTTTTATAGCCTCACTACTGTATAAAGCCTGTCTTTTTACTGTTGTTTATTTATTTTCCTACCTATTGTTCACCTAATACCTTTTTTGCACTATTGGTTAGAGCCTGTAAGTAAGCATTTCACTGTAAGATCTACACCTCGACATCACATTCTTAAAATAAAGTGGTGATCCTAACTGATTTTTTAATAGGATTAAATGTCAGGAATTGTGAAAAACTGAGTTTAAATGTGTTTGGCTAAGGTGTATGTAAACCTCCGACTTCAACTGTGAATATATATATATAAAATCTGAAAAATCAGATTGCTTGCAGCAGTGGCAACAATTTAGCTGCTAAATTGGTATAGAGGAAGCATTGCCCCGAGCCCACAGACCATCAACTCTGTCAACAGCTGAAAGAACGAAGACATTCACAGTGTGTTTCAATCCTTTAACCTGGGGGGTTACTCAAGGGACGTGCTGTTCTCTCTGTTTAAGAGGGTAGATGCTGACGGCTGTAAAGCAGTATGACAGAGGGAGGAGACCCTGCTGGGTTGCTCGGAGGCCTCATTAGAACAGGGGTTCTGTGCTATACAGTCATCATAGGGGTGGGGGGAACCAGCCTCTAAGCCATGCCCTGTCTTACTGACTGTGATGATCCAGGGAAAATACCAGTACTCACTATACCAGGCCAAGCCAATCACACTGAAATGTATGCTGAGGAAGAAGACAGACAATATCTGAAAACATTTCAATGGAGAATATATCACAGCAGTACAATTGGTCCTCAGTACTCCGTTTAGGTATGTATATGTGGGTAATCGTACCATATGACATTTCTTAAAGCTGCAATATGTCACTTTTTGGGCGACCCAACCAAATTCATATATTAATATGAGTTACAGATCTGTCTTTGTCATTGAAAGCAAGTCTAAGAAGCGGTAGATCGGTTCTATGTGTGCTGTTAAGTTTTGTTTTTGCGTCTTTTACTTTCAGTTTTGTACACCAGCTTCAAACAGCTGAAAATACAATATTTTTGGTTATGGAAAATATATTTCACAGTACACACTGTTCAATGTGTACAAAGCTAACAAAGCTAGCATATATTAGATTTGAACTCTTCTAGAATTCTTAATTCTTAGAATTTAACAATGGTCTTCCTTTCCTAGGACATCAAGCATAGAGGCCGATGCAGTAGTCTGTCGCCATGGCCTCAGATGCAAGTCACATGTTGGAGGCGGCCTTGGAGCAAATGGATGACATCATTGCAGGTAAAAGTGATTAAACTCATTATCTTTCCCTAATACATATAATCCACTCGCCACAGTTCTTATTATGCTCTTTGGATTCACCATTGAAAAAGATTGTAAATATATTAAACAAAGCTGAGAGATACATTTGGAATACAAAAACAAACAGGATCAACTCGTTAATTTCTTTTTTTAAATAGCTCATTACAGCATTATACCTTCTTTGTACACAGTTACTGCCCAGCTAGCACATTTTGTTTCTTGGAACTTGTGGGAACGTATGTTTTTTGGTTCGGGTAATGAAGCCATAAGTTTACTGACTGGTAAAACAGAATGATTTTTTAAACATTCTGAACATTCTGAAAATTTTGCCTGTTCTGGGAATGTTAGTTTTTGCCGGCAGTTGCCGACAGGTTCTAAGAATGTTTTACTTTGGTTCCCTGAAACATTTATAACATTCTGAGAACGGAAATTATAGTTTAAGATATTATATAACGTTCGGAGAACATTCTCTAAATGTTGTGTATGTCTTAAACAAAATGTAAAGGTATTTGAGGTTTCACTGAATGTTTCAAGAGGACTTTTAATAACACTTCTAATAATCCTATCATAATTTAGGTTAACAGTTTTGAACCATGCAAACACAAATGTTTTCTTGTGGCACAGCAACAGTGTGATTCAGATGTACAGTCAGGTTCATAAGCATTTGGACAGTGACACAATTTGCGTAATTTTGTCTCTGTACGCCACCACAATGGATTTGAAAGGAAACAATCAAGATGTGCTTTAAGTGCAGACATTCATCATTAATTTAAGAGTTTTGTCAAAATTATTGTATGACCTTATAGGAATTACAACCATTTAGCCCCCCAATTTTAGAGGCTCAAAAGTAATTGGACAAACAAACATAATCATGAATTAAATTGTGAGTTTTAATACTTGGTTGCAAATCCTTTGCAGTCAATGACTGCCTGAAGTCTGGAACCCATAGACGTCACCAGATGCTGTGTTTCTTCCCTTGTGATGCTCTGCCTGGCCTTTACTGCAGCGGTCTTCAGTTCCTGCTTGTTCTTGGGGCGTTTTACCTTCAGTTGCCTTCAGCAAGTGAAATGCATGCTCAATTGGATTCAGGTCCGGTGATTGACTTGGCCATTGCGGAACATTCCACTTCTTTGCCTTAAAAAAGTATTGGGTGGCTTTCGCAGTATGATTCGTGCCATTCTCCATCTACACTGTGAAGCGCCGTCCAATGGGTTTTGAAGCATTTGGCTGAATCTGAGCAGATATAGCCCTAAACACTTCAGAATTCATCCTGCTGCTTTTGTCAGCAGTCATGTCATCAATAAATACAAGGGAACAAGTTCCATTGGCAGCCATACATGCCCACGCCATAACACTACTTTCACAGATGAGGTTGTAAGCTTCAAATCACGAGCAGTTCCTTCCCTTCTCTTCCCATCATTCTGGTACAAGTTGATCTTTGTCTCATCTGTCCATAGGATGTTGTTCCAGAACTGTACAGGCTTTTTCGGATGTTGTTTGGCTAACTCTAATCTGCTCTTCCTGTTTTTGAGGCTTACCGACGGTTTACATCTTGTGGTAACCCATCAGTATTTACTCTGGTGAAGTCTTCTCTTTACTGTTGACTATGACACAGATACGCCTGCCTCCTGGAGGGTGTTCTTGATCTGTCCAACTGTTGGGAAGGGGGTTTTTCTTCACCAAGGAAATAATTCTTCTGTCATCCACCACAGTTGTTATCTGTGGTCTTCCAGGCCTTTTGGTGTTCCTGAGCTCACCGGTGTGTTCTTTCTATTTAAGAATGCACCAAATAGTGGATTTGACCACACTTGATGTTTTCTCTCTGATGGGTTAGGAAAACCACGCTCTCACAAGGCTCTCAAAACGTTATGTGCTAGCTGGGTATTTTCTGTGGGATAACAAAAGCAATAATATTTTCAGAAGTCCCAATGAACAGAATACTAACCCACAGGAGTATTTTCTGGTCAGGTCGCAGGGCCATATTTTTTTTTGACATGGTACATACTGTGATACTATAATAGTATAATATAATATAACAATACATGCCATTTAGTAGGTGCTTTTGTCCAAAGCGACTCACAGTCATGCGTGCATACATTTTCGTATAGGTGGTCCCAGTGGGAATCGAATCTACAATTGTGTAGTTCAAGCGCCGTGCTCTACCAACTGAGTCAGAGAGGACCATGATGTGTTTATATAATCTTTGACGCCATAACTCATGTTTAGAGACATGGAGGACAGGGCCTGTCTACTCATGCTGAAGATGCCCAGCAGGCAGTGATGGCCTGAATGACATATAAAAACAGTATTCATAGTGTGGATGGAAATCTCCAGCTTAATGCATTTCATTCCAACACGCTGAAAACACAGAGGCAGCTCTGTAGCTACTAGCTGGCACAGCCACAATGTAAGATGTTAAACCTAACTCTAACTGTAACCACACTGCTGCCCTAACCTTAAATTAAGACCAAAAGACACATTTTTGTTTTCATGAATTTTTACGATATATAGCCAATTTTTACTTTGCAGCTAGCCAATCTAGTGCAAATCGCTCAGCTCTGTCTCCTGGACAAGATCCATCCCAGTAAACGTCAACCTGCCAAATACAGTTGATGTTGCAAAGATGAAGATGGATGAAAGAGATAGCATTCAAATGAAGAACCCACACTGGCTTACAGTATGTCAGACCTTAATGTTATTTCAGAGGGCTTTGTTGGAGATCCTCCAGGATAAGGAAGGAGCATGATTGGATGTTTAGCTCGTTTACAGTGGAAATCAGATAAGTCTGTTCTGCTATGATGTGCTCCCAAGATATGAGTGTGTTTTAATGGCATCGTCCTTTTTTTTGCGTGTACAGTATGAATCCTGTGTAAAGGGTCTATGCAGTAACAGTTTGTGTGTGTGTGTGGGGGGAGCAGATATAAAAAAGTAGCCAGCCATGGAATTCTGGGTTGGGGGGTTCCGGAACTAGCTCTATTTTGGTGGCTTCTGGTACATTCTATTGCCTTGATTCCAACTGAAATAAACAGCTAAATGATTGAATACTTTAATGACTTTACCTCCCAAATTGGTAAGATGAGTTGTGGTATTGAGTAGAAAGACATGATTACTGAAAATATATGAGTTGTATGAATTCAGTGTGTGTTAGATGTTAGGATATTGTCTAGGCCTCTCTCAGCCCCATGACAAAATGTGTAGTATTGCAGGGAACGAATGTTGTCTCTGTGACCCCCCCGCCCCTCCCCCCACATGCTAACTTTGCCGCTGCTGCTGGAAAAATCAGAGGGGAAACATTCACACGGGGATGTGTAAATTCACTCACAGGAGACAATTAAGAAGCATCGTGCTCTCCCTCCTCCGTGAAAATTCATTTGACTGCAGCCAACCACAGTGTACAAAAATAACGGGTAGGCCTACCGAGAGGCGGGACAGACAGCAGATTGGCAAACCAGCTGTTTCCCTGTCATCGTTTTCTTTGTGACTGACAGGCGCCTGTCCTATCAATAAATCCCTAAAAGATGCATATCATTCGTTCTAACGGGAGAAGTATATGTAGACTTTTCTGACTAGCGAATGTAAACTTTGAAATGAAAAGAAGTCTGGTTGATATATGAAGTAGAAAAAGTAGCCGGCTTACAATGAGTCTGTTATCGGCTATTTAGCCGAGTGCCAAGCTTTTTGGAAAGCCACTGTACCCATGCGTGCGAGCATGTGTGTGTGTGTGTGTGTGTGTGTGTGTGTGTGTGTGTGTGTGTGTGTGTGTGTGTGTGTGTGTGTGTGTGTGTGTGTGTGTGTGTGTGTGTGTGTGTGTGTGTGTGTGTGTGTGTGTGTGTGTGTGTGTGTGTGTGTGTGTGTGTGTGTGTGTGTGTGTGTGTGAGTGTGCGCGTGTGCGTGGCTGTTAAATTAGGGACAATACTTTGTAGGGAGTGTGACTCGGGGTCACATTCCCTGCAGCAAGCTCAGCTATTGCCAACATGATTTAACTAATAGAGGATAAATGTTTAATGCAGTCAGTCAACAAATTAGAGTGTGGGGGGTGGAGATCAACATGCCAGTTTGTTGCTGAAAGGATCAGCAAGACAACTACAATCAGACTGTGGAGAGAGAAAGGCATGCAACACTGACAACCACGGGATTCATCATGGAGTCACTTACTGTGTGTTGGGGAATATCACAGCAGTGTGTGTTATTGTGTAAATCTAAATACATCTGGTCGAATATTTGAATATAATGCCACTGGTCCTGCCCTTTCCTCTCAATCCACCATGACAAGAAATCAGGTTCAACAGTCAGGTGAATATGCTTGACTGACCAAGTTGTCAAGGTGGAAACAATATGTTCACAGACTAAGCATTGCTATTAACCACAGTAAGATATGGTCAGTTAGAAGTCAAGTGTATTACTTTACTATGCAGCCTTGGTGTGTCACGAACTACAAATAGAATTGAATAAAAATTTAATTACTGCGAGGAATCCCAATCATCATATTTTGAGATACTGGTCTGATTACATTTGAGTATTAGAACATACTTAGGAAATACTTTTCGTTTTCAGTATTACGTGGGAAACGTCTCTGAAAGGCACTTGACATTAAGCTATAATATTCAGGTTATGAGTTGCTGCAGTGGTGGTGGGCTTGAAAATATGCCACCTACTGGTTATTGCCGGGACATCTGAATGAGATGAGCGATACAGTAATATTATCATCTTGAGTTGAATCATTTGTTTCTTTATGTTTTTTCACTTATTGTCAATCGATACTGGGATAATATGAATTAGTTATTTGATGAGTATTTGGAAACGTCAACCAACTTCAATCTATGCTCAGACAAACAGAAGAACATACTAAACTACAACTACTGTTTAACTGGGCTGGCTTGTTAACTTGTTTAAGGCGTTTTATTGCACCAACTGTTTTGTAACAGGCTTGTGATCTGAATACAGCTGATATGAGATGAACAGAAAACAGGGCTATATTTGGCTGATACCCGTAGTTATGATATCTGTAAAGAGATGCAGTTGAACATGAGTATATAATCCATTGTTTGTATCCCCACTGACCTCAGGCAGGCACAGGCATATTTACGGAAAATCTAGGGTTGTCTTTTCTACATCGTCCTCAAATGTCAAGCCAACCAAAGCATGCACTCAATGTACCATGGTTTCGCTGCATGTTTTTCCACCAGCGAAAGTACGACTGTTTGTATACATAGATAAGTCCCAGATCTGTTTGTGCTACATGTTATGACATTGACCATAGGAGTGGGCAAGCCAACACAAACAGATCTGGGATCAGGTTAGTACTGCCAAGACCACCAGATTTTAAATTTTTATTTTATTTTTATTTGTTACTTTACTTCACTTTTCTGCTAACATAACAATAGGAAGAAACATCATGATGATGTCATGATACATCAGCCAGTTGAGTGTGAAGGCATTAGGGGGACAGAAACATGAGACAACTCTATCTACAGGCCCATGTGACCTCATGGCCCACCCCAGTATCATAGGAGTGGTGAGGCCATTTTCATATTGTTTTAGATACTCACAGACCTCTAGGGCACATAGGCATTCCCTGGTCTTAACCAGCTATAGTACTTCATCGTGGCCTTATCAATGTAAATGTAAAATGTCCTCTGTCCTGTAGGTCACTACTCTAGTTCCATAATGGCAAAACAAAGGAAATGTATTTGCATGTTCTGCCTCAATCTGATGCTAGTGTAAAGTAGGCTAATAGGGGAAAAGGAAGCGTATTGGAGCATTAAGATGTCATGATAATACACTGCTGCTCTGATCCTCTCTCCGTAATCTGGGATAAGCTACCAAACGTAAAATCTCTTCTTTCAGGCTCCACACTGTACACTTGTTGCTCTTACCTCGGGCTCTCAGACCCTGTTCCTGGAGTGCTACCCTCCTGTAGGTTGGACGTGTAGAAGGGAGCTGAGTGGGTCTGATACTGCGATATGTATATGTGCTGATAGTACATATCTTGTCCACTATAATGACTCTTTGTCCTTTGTCCCTGGCAGGCTCCAAGGCTGCAGCCGAGTACACCAACGGCCTGTTTGAGCTGGGCTCCCCGGGCAGCGTGGGACCCCTGCAGGTGCTGCAGCTGGTTGAGGACCTGAGGCTGGCCCTGGAGCTGCAGCCCAGAGAGGAGGAGAGGGACACCCTGAGGGCCCAGGTCCCCAGCAGCACCGCTCACATGCTCATGGACTGGCTTGAGATGGACAGGTACTCAGAAAGGGTCTCGGTGAGTAGCAAGCAGGAAGCACACCTGGGTCTATGGAAATGCTGTATTTTTCCGTTACTTATGCCAACCATATAAAACAACCATTACCTTCGCCAACCATCTTTAGCAACCACCGTCATCTTCCTTTGTCTAACAACATATATTTATATATAGGCTATAAACAGATAATATAGATGAGCATCATTCATTAGGGGCAGCAGTGTAGCCTAGTGGTTACTAGCATTGGACTAGTAACCGAAAGGTTGCAAGTTCAAATCCCCGAGCTGACAAGGTACAAAATCTGTTGTTCTGCCCTTGAACAGGCAGTTAACCCACTGTTCCTAGGCTGTCATGGAAAATAAGAATTTGTTCTTAACTGACTTGCGTAGTAAAATAAAGGTAAAAAAAAAAAAATTTGCTCAGAATGTTATCACAGTTGTTTACAGGCCATCTTGGGTCAGTAGGATGAATAATATTATGTGGAACATTTCAACTTTTTATTTACTTCCAATTGAGGCAGGTTCTCAATTTTCATTTTTTCTCTCTTTTTTTGTATCACATTGAAGGAGCGAGGGTTGATTTACTGCAGCAGCAGCTGCTGTGTATGAGTTTTAGACAGACAACTATTCCTGGGTGCTGTTAGATCTTAGCATGGCTGTGTCTGGGACTAAGGCTGGCCATGTTTAAAAGACTCAACGTGTTCCTCAGAGACTCCTAATAGGGCTGAACTCAACTTCCTGCCTTGTCCCCTCTTTCTGCATTACTCACAACCTCTCCACTCTCCCTCTTTCTAATCACCCCTCTCTTCTTTTCCTCCTACTCTCCACACTCGCTTTTTCCCTCTCTCTACTCACTCCACGTTTCCCTCTCTCTACTCACTCTCTACTCCCTCTGTTAGCTCTGTATGTTCTCTGTCTGGTCACCTCAAGCACAGTGTTAGGGGGTAAGTCTGAATCCAATTCTTCATGTGTTCACTGTTCAGCTGGAGCAGCACATCGAGCTCTTGGTCTATAGATTTATTTGTGAATGTCACGCATGTTTCTTAATTTTTTCTTTTTATTGTTGGCTGTCTGTAAATATCATGACCAGGTCTACGAGGGTATGCAGGCTCTTTACATATTTGGATCATATTTAGGAAATGACAAGCACATGATGATACTGCTACTGTGAGCCAGGGCTTTGTTCATTGTGGCCGAATGTTGACGTGAATGTTTGACGTTGTTATGGAATACAATGTCTTGTCATTGGCCGAGGCTGCAGTAAACAACCTGTTGCCGGGGCTAAGGGGCCAATGAAAGGCTCTTTTTTCCCCCTCTCTCGGAGTCGGAGAGGCTAATGCTTTTTCTATTCAGCAGGGTGTCTTACACACTATACAGTCTCTCTACTGAGACCCCCATCTCTACTGGCCCAGAGCAGGATTAAACACACACACTCCTCCATTAAACTAAACACACTGCTCTCTGAGGAACTGAGCCCCTCCACAGAGGAAATAGGATCAAGCTCCCTCCGTATGTTATTGGCAGGAAGAAGAGAGACCCTGTGATGCTCGCTATCGCTGACCCGAAGCTATTGTCTGTCGATCGGAGAATGTCAGACAGTAAGACAGGGGTCAAGTCTGGCGCAGAAGAAGCACGAGATTGAAGATTTTGTCTTAAAGGGAAAGTTGTTGCCTTGACTTATACAAGGAGGGATTGTTTGAAAGAGAGATGGGGGGGGGAAGAGTTATCCTAGTGATTGTCCAACACAGCAGTTAACATAGCCAGGTGCAGGACAGAGTGCACAGTCAGCCCCTTCAAGCCCTGAAAGCAGTGAGTGTAGCTCTGTAGCAATGGAGTCACTGGAGCACTCCGCTTCCTTGTTGCAGTTCCATAGCAGGGCTGGGAATATGATCAGAGCACATGCACTCCAGATGGATTACCAAATCTGTTTTCTTGTTGAGCCTGACGACGTTTGCATGATTTGCATCCCTCATGATATGTATGCATTCTTGTGCTCCTGGGTGGCGCAGAGGTCAAAAGAACTGCACCGCAGTGCTGAGGCACCATTACAGCCTAGGGTTCGATTCCAAGCTTTGTCACATCTGGCCGTGACAGGGAGTTCCATAGGACAGTGCACAATTGGCCGTCTGGGGTACGGGAGGATTAGGCCGGTGGGGCTTTCCTTGGCTCATCGTGCTCCAGTGACTCCTTGCAACTGGGATGGGAGCCTGCAAGCTGACTCCGATCGTTAGTCGAACAGTGTTTCCTCTGACACATTGGTGCGGCTGACATCTGGGTTAAGCGAGCAGTGTGATAAGAAGTAGGCGGCCAGGCGGGTCATGTTTCGGGGGATGCATGACTCGACCTTTGCCTCTCCCGAGCCAATTGAGGAGTTGTAGAGATTAGCCATACCACCCTGAACACGTCAGTTCAAAGTCAGGCCTGGTTAGTACTGGGACGATAGACCGCCTGGGAATACCAGGTGCCATAAGTTCCAAAAAATATAAAAAATGTAAAAAATATATATATGCATTCTTGGCTGTCGTTGAGCCATACCTGTGGTTCAGGAGAGGACATATCATGTGGGTCGTTCCACAAAATGAGTGCCTTTTGAGTCCCTTTGATATTTAAAAGGCCCAGTGCAATCAAAAACATGATTTTTCTGTATTTTATATATAATTCCAAAATATGAGGTTGAAATAATACTGTGAAATTGTGAAAATTATGATAATGCTCTTTTAATGTGAAACTTGAAACTTCAGCCTGTTTTGGTGGAATGGAGTTTTGGCCTGCCTGGTGACATCGTTAGATGGTAAATTAGTGAATAGACCAATAGGTCAGTTCCAAACCTCTGCCAATAACAAGCTAGTTTTTTGTTTTCCTCACTCAGACTACTCCCAGACAGTCCTAGCAAAGCAAAGCTTGAGAAATTCCTCTTGCTCTGTTTCTTTTTTACCATTTTGATTGAAAACAATCATGTTAAATTGTTACACAGAATGATTTGACATTGAGATAAAAAATAAAAAACTGCTGCAAGTAGAAACTGGGCACAAATATTGAATTGTATAAGCATATTATAGTAAATTAAATGCATTTTAATATAGAGCACATAGAAACTACTACTCTGGCGGTAAAGTGGTGCCATCAACTCAGTATTGAGAGGAATAAATTATATACTCACAGGAAGGTGTGACTCTCCTCTCTGTAACTAGAACAACAGTAGTTGCTTCGACAACTGTATTTGTCCCGCAATTACATTTTGAGCAACGGTAATCAAATCAAATCAAATATTTGGTCGTGCTTATTAGAATGCACCACTCCTCCATGCGCACAGTAGGGAGAGAGAGTGGCTCGCTCACACAGCAGCCGACAGTGAAACAGGGACAGGCAGATACTTTGGTACATTTTGGGTCAATTGCACAATGCATATTGAATAAATCATCAATACAAATTGCACTGCCAAGTCAAAGGGTCGCAAATGCGAGTGTTTTGGTCAAAGTTTTGAGCCCTGTTGTAAAGCCCTAGTTATTTTGTTGCTTTGACAGTCTTTTCTGAAGATAAGTGTTTATTTCCCGTGATTAGTGATTCATTTTTAAGGTAAAAAAAACCTAACGATCATCAGGTTGCTAATGGTCTGGTGCTCAGGGCTCTATCGTTCCTCTAACCACTCTGACATCAATGCAAAATGCAATAGAAACAAACATAAAACAAAACTGATTTAAGATGTCTTCGGTGCATAATTGGTCTAGCCTATACTCAAAAATTAAACACATTTTAGTAATCGCCTTTGAGTGTGGACTGTATTATTATGCATACTGGATGGACTGGTTACCTTATGCAAAATGTCTATCCATGATTCTGGGAGAGAGCCCTAGGCGATGCTGATAGTTCATTGATTGTGCAGGCCTGCTTACAGGTAGCCTATAATTATAGTGAATTTATATTGGATTCTGAATAGCCTAGTAAAAGGGATTTTTAAAAATATTTTCATAATTAATTGGGTGGCACATTAACTTTAGCTACACAGAATTTCTCACCACCATGCATTTCCATCTCCTCCTCTCTCCCCTTTATTCCTTTATAGAGCATGCAGAAGGCCTGTCAACTGTTTAGTGAAATGTATTTTCTTGCGGAAACATACTACTAACGAATTAAGCACGGGGTAGCTCCAGGTTTAGGGTTGGAGAACCCATGGTATACAGAGTTTGGGTGGAATATCACCTGTCGCACAGCGAGAGCAATCTCCTCAAATAGTGGTTGATGCATGGAGTGAAATAAGTGTTCTTATATTTATTTCGCAGCTGCTCATATTAAGCACAGCTCAGCTATAAAATCGAAGTAGCCTGTCAGGCATCATTGAAAAATTGACCGGCCTCCATTCGCTATTTGAGTGCATACAGATTACATGTATTTTTCCCCTCCCCTGTTCCTGCCCAGTGTTCCTGCCCAGCCCAATGTTCCTGCCCAGTGTTCCTGCCCAGTGTTCCTGCCCAGTGTTCCTGCCCAGTGTTCCTGCCCAATGTTCCTGCCCATTGATAATGGGCCATTCTAAATCCAAGCTAATTTGACATATTAGTAAAGATTCAATGGAGAATAGTCTGATGGGTGAAGATATGATCACTTGATGAGAGAACAGCTGTGCAGCCTGAGGCTGCTTGAGTGCTGAAAAACTGTTGAGTGTGAAAAACCCAGCAGCATTGCAGTTCTTGACACACTCAAACCGGTACACCTGGCATCTACTACCATACCCCGTTCAAAGGCACTTAAATATTTTGTCCTGCCCATTTACCCTCTGAATGGCCCACATACACAAGCCATGTCTCAATTGTCTCAAGGCTTAAAACTCCTTATTTTTTCTCTTCAAATAGAAGTGTATTTAACATGCAACATCAATAAGGGATCATAGCATTCACCTGGATTCACCTGATCAGTCTATGTCATGGAAAGAGCAGGTGTTCCTAATGAATGGTACACTCTGTGTATATTTCCACATTATGAGGTTGGAATAATACTGTTAAATTATGATAATGCGCTTTTATTGTAAGAGCTGTCTGAAAAGACAGACTGAAATTTTTGCCTGTTTTGGTGGGATGGAGGTTTGGCCTGCCTGGTGATATCAGCAAGGGGTACATTTATTAATGAACCAATGAGAATGAGAGTTCAAATAATCTCTGTCAATAACACCAAGTTTCAGTTTTCCCCTCCCCACTCAGATCACTCCCAGACAGTCATAACAAAATTTTTGCTTGAGAAATTGCTCTCGCAAAGAAGCTATTTTTGTTTCTTCCATTTTAATTGAAAACAATTTAAATTGACCATTTTTTAAATTGACCATAATTGAAATTGACCATTTTAATTGAAAACAATCACAGTAGGGTACTTAATTGTTACCCCTTTCAGAATGCAATTATTTTCTATTGTTGCACAAAACAATCTTCCATTCTCCCTGTCACATAGGGATTTATGGATGATTTAAGATGAAATCGTCAACCCTGTTACAGTCAAACCTGTTACTTGATTTGACACTTAATATGCACTATACTATTTAAAAATGTTACTTAACCTCCCATGCCACTCTGTCAACATCACGGCAAATCTCATGCGAGCGAGTGCATTCCATCTATTGGCACAATGGACAGTTTTTAACATCTCGTCCCGTGTTTTATGATTCTGATTATCTGGACCAGTCCAGTGACTGCTGTGAAAGGACAGCTGACAACATAGGAAAGTCTGTGTGACAGCTTGGAGAGACAGCTGACCGGAGGGAATAGACCCCACTGGGGCTGTCATGGGTTAGCTACCCATGTTGGCAGTCTCCGACGCTGTTTCAGTATGTTGGAGACACCCGCTAAGTGCTACTGAAAGTCAACAAAGGAACATACCCCTAGAGCCTGCGAGAGCTGGGGCGCAAGATGGCTCAACGACTGATCACACGGTTACGGACCCAGGAACGGAAACGACTATGAGTAGGAACACAGCACATGAGACAACCATAACAGCAGCAGGACACACACTTCAGGTGTGCAGCTGTGGTTGGGAGAGAGTAACATCGGCAAGGGGGTTAAGGATCCATCAAGGGAGGAAAAGGTGCTTGTTAGAGAAGCAGAGACAGGGACCTCGCATTGACCAGTACTTCTTACGAAGCAGCCAGTCAAATCAGTCGAATGAAGCACAGCGACGGGACACAAACCAAAGTTCGCAGAGCATCAGCACCCCTGTAACTGAGGAGGATAACACAAGCACAGAAATGCCGGTGGATGAACTCACCCAACCACAGAGACCTCTAAAAGAGGAAAAGATCAAAGGGCACAGACCGAGGGTGAAGTGGCCCAAAGCCGTTGAAAAGAGAGAGTGGGAAACAATCAACAACGACCTGACAAAAATCTTGGAACAACAGGTAGGAACAGCAGAGAAAAAGCTTGAAAGGATGGGAGACATTATCTACCACTACGGAGAAGAGCGCTTTGGCGTAAACGAAAGGAGAAGTGGCAAGACACCTCCCGCGCCAGCCAAATCTAGGAGACAGCAGGAGATCGAGATACTTGTCAGAGAGAGAAGGCAGCTGAGGAAGCAGTGGAAGAAGGCCTCTGATGCAGAGAGAGAAGGTCTCATGCTACTCCAAGCAGACATTAAATGTCGGCTGGCAACCTTGCGAAGAGCGGAAAACTTAAGGAACACTCAAGTACACGGTTCTATAAAAACCCCTTTAAGTTTGTCAAAGATCTCTTCGCAAAGGAAAAGTGCGGAATCCTAAAAACTACAAAGCCTGAACTGGAAGAACATCTGGAAAAGGTCCACCAGGACATGAAAAGGCATGAGCAGATAATCATCCCACATGACATCCCACCTATTCAACCACCAGAATTCAATCTGGACACTGACCCTCCAAAATGGAGGGAAGTAGAGAACGTTGTCCGAAGAGCAAGAGCGGCCTCGGCTCCTGGGCCTAATGGAGGACCATACAAGCTCTACAAGAACGCCCCGGATGTTCTACGCTTTCTTTGGAGGCTCATGAGGATAGTGTGGCAGAAGGAAATAATACCAAAGGCATGGCGAAGGGCTGGTGGTGTGCTAATCCCGAAAGAGACGGATGCGACAGACATCAGTCAATTCCGACCAATCTCCCTGCTCAACGTCGAAGGGAAGATCTTTTTCAGTATAATAGCACAGAGGCTGTCCACTTATCTGGAAAGGAACAAGTACATTGATACATCTGTACAGAAAGCAGGCATTCCTGGTTTCTCTGGTTGCCTGGAACATACTAGTATGATTTGGCACCAGATCCAAAGAGCTAAGAAGGACAAGAGAGACCTCTATGTCATCTTCCTCGACTTGGCCAATGCCTTTGGCTCAGTTCCCCATGAACTCCTCTGGGAATCCTTCAACATTTTCCACGTACCAGAACCCATCACTACACTGGTAAAGGCCTATTTCCAAGACCTGCAATTGTGTTTCACAACACCTGACTTCACAACAACATGGCAGCGCTTGGAAGTAGGCATAATGGCAGGCTGTACAATTTCTCCTCTGGCCTTCACTATGGCCATGGAAGTCATCATCAGGGCATCGAGATGGGTGGTCGGCGGTGAGAGAACCAGGCGGCTACTTGCAAAACTGCAGGATAACATCAAGCATCTCCATAGTCAAGGGACAGCTTAAAGATGTGAGGTTCTGCATTGGAGATGACCCGATACCAACGGTGTCTGAGCAACCCATCAAGAGCCTGGGTAGATGGTACAACGAAAGCCTCCGGGATAAAGATCAAGTGCAGCAAGTAAGGCAGGACATCGCCGACGGTCTTGAGAACATCAACAAGACCCTACTGCCTGGGAGGCTCAAGCTCTGGTGCCTACAGTTTGGACTTCTCCCCCGGGTAATGTGGCCACTCACCGTCTATGAGGTCCCAATAACAACAGTGGAGAAGATGGAGCAAACCATTACCTCATATGTGAAGAAATGGCTGGGTGTCCCACGATGCCTGAGTAACATCGGCCTCTATGGCAAAGGGGTCCTTGAACTACCTCTTACAAGTCTAACGGAGGAGTACAAGTGCTCTAAAGTAAGACTTCAGATGACATTGAAGGACTCCAAAGACCAGACCATTAGCAAGGCTGCACCTCCCCTACAAACTGGACGGAAATGGACATCATCCAAGGCTGTGCAGCAAGCAACATCAGCCCTGAGACACCAAGACATTGTGGGGAATATCCAGCATGGAAGAGGAGGCTTTGGCCTGGCAGCAAGCAAACCAACGTTCCATAAGGCAACAACATCTGAACGCAGGAAGCTGGTGGTCGAGGAGGTGCGCAGACAGGAGGAGACTGCAAGAAGTGCAAAGGCTGTCTCTCTTGCTAAACAAGGGCAATGGACGCGGTGGGAAGGCCTGGAGAGGAGAAAGATCAACTGGAGTGAGCTTTGGCAAATGGAGGCAAGCAACATCAGCTTCATCATAAGAGCTGTTTATGATGTGCTTCCATCACCAAAAAATCTACATCAATGGTATGGCGAGGACTCGACCTGCCCCCTCTGCCCAGCTCCAGCGACTCTCAGGCATATAATGACAGGTTGCAAGACCAGCCTCTTACACCTGGAGGCACAATCAGGTCCTCAAGAGCCTGGCTGCAGCACTTGAGACCAAGAGGAGTGCAACCAATTCATTACCTCCAAAAACAAGCAATCCCGTCAAAACAACAACATTCATCCGGGAGGGACAGAAAAGGCCCAAGTATCCTCCTACAAAGCCAGAAACTGGACACCTAGCCATGGCCCGGGACTGGAAGATGCTTGTCGATATTGGCCAGCAACTCATTTTTCCACCTGAGATTGCTTCTACCAACCTTAGGCCAGACATGGTACTCTGGTCCCCTTCACGAAAGGCTGTGTACATCATAGAGCTCACAGTCCCGTGGGAAAACTCTGTTGAAGAGGCCTACGAGCGTAAGAAACTGCGTTACACAGAGTTGGCAGCAGACGCAACTCAGCGTGGCTGGAATGCAAAAGTCTGGCCAGTTGAAGTGGGATGCAGAGGATTCGTGGCTTCTTCCATCATCAGGTTGCTGAAAGAACTTGGAATCCATGGACAGGCTCTGCGGCAGACCGTCAGAGCAGTTTCTCAAGCAGCTGAAAGAGGTAGCCAGTGGATCTGGATCAAACGGAAGGACCCTTGCTGGGCTATAACTTCATGACCCCTCACCCCCACCTGAGAACTCAATTCAGATCCCTCCAACTTGAGGAGGGCATATGAGGTCGGTCAGCTGTATGGCTGGCTCAGGGAAGAGGACGCCCTGCCTTGCACAGTCCTGTGGGACATCTTAATTGGGCATGGGACACAAGCTAAGGCTTGATCACCCTTTAGCTGGCCACCTTTGATGAGGGTGTTTAGTGATTAAAGGCCGAAACACCCACTGATTCGAAGGCACACTACTGAGGATGTGTCCCAAAAATTGACATCTTACTCCAGTCTAAGAAATAAACCTCCCATGCCACTCTGTCAACATCACGGCAAATCTCATGCGAGTGCATTCCATCTATTGGCACAATGGACAGTTTTTAACATCTCGTCCTGTGTTTTATGATTCTTGAGATTGGAAAACATGTATTTTATTAACCCTTTGACACATACGAGCACATGGGTGTGATCATTCTACAGTGGTCCCTGGAGCGTACGCTCAAACCACCATAAAAACCACCATAAAAAGCCAGACTACAGTTTGCACATGGGGACAAAGATTGTACTTTTTGGAGAAATGTCCTCTGGTCTGATGAAACAAAAATAGAACTGTTTGGCCATAATGACCATTGTTAAATTTGGAGGAAAAAGAGGGAGGCTTGCAAGCCGAAGATCACCATCCCAACTGTGAAGCACGGGGGTGGCAGCATCATGTTGTGGGGGTGCTTTGCTGCAGGAGGGACTGGTGCACTTCACAAAATAGATGGCATCATGAGGAAGTAAAATTATGTGGATATATTGAAGCAACATCTCAAGACATCAGTCAGGAAGTTAAAGCTTGGTCGGAAAATGGGTCTTCTAAATGGACAATGACCCCAAGCATACTTCCATAGTTGTGGCAAAATGGCTAAGGGCAATAAAGTCAAGGTATTGGAGTGGCCATCACAAAGCCCTGACCTCAATCCTACAGATATTTATGGGCAGAACTGAAAAAGCATGTGCAAGCAAGGAGGCCTACAAACCTGACTCAGTTACACCAGCTCTGTCAGGAGGAATGGGCCACAATTCACCCAACTTATTGTGGGAAGCTTGTGGAAGGCTACCCGATACGTTTGACCCAAGTTAAACAATTTAAAGGCAGTGCTACTAAATACTAATTGAATGTATGTAAACTTCTGACCCACTGGGAATGTGACGAAAGAAATAAAAGCAGGAATAAATAATTCTCTCCACTAGTATTCTGACATTTTCACATTTTTAAAATAAAGTGGTGATCCTAACTGACCTAAGGCAGGGAATGTTTACTAGGATTAAAGGTGTATGTAAACTTCTGACTTCAACTGTGCATACATACTGTATACGTCTACAGTAGAAACAACATCACTATATTCAGAAAATAAGGAACTTACTTTGATAGGAACGCACAAATGTCCAATGTTATTATTTGTAAGGAAAACAAAAAGGAAGGCAATGCAAGGGGCACCCAGAAAATGTTCTAATTCGTGCCAGACTGTCTGCAGACTTGACTTAAAATATTTGGAACAACCATATGAAAAGGTTAACAGAGGGTCTAGCACGATTTTTCCTATTTGTCTGCCTCTTTAGTCCAGGGTGCATTGTATGGTGCCGTTGCCAGAGATATTATAGAAAGGAGGTAGGAATCCTACGAATGCAGGAACGTATAACACCCTACCCAGCAGACTGTCGACCAATCGTGTTCACGATTCCAAAGCAATACGATATTACAGATAGCTAGTTAATTATCTCCCATATCGGAAAAGGTGTGTAATGTTGTACTTCTTGTTGACAAAATTTGTGCTAACGTTGGATTTTTGAGCTAGCTCCCAATAGACTCCTTGTCCCAGAATCGCCCAGAATGCACCACGTGTCCCAATAAAGTAGGGCAACGTTTCCCATCTCCAAAGTATATCGGTCATTGCATTGCAAATGTTAGGCACATCGATCTGCTGGTGGAGCATGGTGAGATTGTAGACTCCTAAATTGATAGCGCAGTTTGTTTAGGCGATTTACAACTAACTACAACTAAGACAACAACAATTATACCACAAAAAGTATTATTTTGTATCACATCCGACCGTGATTGGGAGTTCCATAGTGCGTCGGACAATTGGCCCAGCGTTTCTCTCCCTCTAAACACAGAAATAAATGTTTTGGCCTTTACAAATATTATTTTGGCCTTTATTCAGATTACAATCGCTCACTTTTTTTTACTAATGAAATAACCTCCAAAATATTGTTATATACAGTGGGGCAAAAAAGTTTTTAGTCAGCCACCAATTGTGCAAATTCTCCCACTTACAAATATGAGAGAGGCCTGTAATTTTCATCATAGCGATACATCAACTATGACACACAAAATTTGAAAAAAAATCCAGAAAATCACATTGTAGAATTTTTAATGAATTTATTTGCAAATTATGGTGGAATATAAGTATTGTTATATTCATGTTGAAGTTAAAAGCAATTGGATTTGAAGCAATAGCCTACAACTTTTTTAGCACCGTTTTGCACTGCTCTGAAAAAAGCATGTAAAATCAATGAGATTTTATTTTTGACTGAATCTCCATTTGGGTATTGGTTAGACTACAATTATGGTGTAGAAATATTATGCTCTTAGTGTAACCTTTATTTGACTAGGCAAGTCAGTTAAGAACAAATTCTTATTTACAAGGACAGCCTACTCCTTCCTCCCCGTCGGGGAATTGAACCCCAGGCTCCCCCATGCGACAGGGTAGCCTAGTGGTTAGAGCATTGGTCTAATAACTGGAAGGTTGCAAGTTCAAATCCCTGAGCTGACAAATCTGTCGTTCTGCCCCTGAACAGGCAGCTAACCCACTCTTCCTGAGTTGTCATTGAAAGTAAGAATTTGTTCTTAACTGACTTGCCTATTTTAAAAAAAAATGCCCGCACAACATGGGGTTTCTTTAGCTAAATAGCCAAGTACTGTAACATATTGCCAACCATCACAGTGCCATATTTTATTTTAGCAAAATTGATTAAAATCAGTCCCATATACTATGCTCTTACAAAAAAAGTGTTAAATTCTCTAGTACAACCACTATTAAAGGCTATCAAATGCTTCTCCAAGATGCCCTCTGGTGGTCAAACTAGTACTAACTAGCATTACTGGTACCAGTGGCTCACACTTAAATAACATGCCATAAAATTCTGAAGCACCATGCATGCTGTGCCTATGTACGCTGCAACTTTTAAAGGATGAATCACTGTAGGCCTTTATGCCAATAAAACAGCTAAAACAGCTACAGTAACAGATGCATTTTAGTTTTCTCGGAATAGAAACACGTTGTACCGTGCCATATCTTCCTAACGGAAACCCTTAGGCCTATTGTACATCGGCTACAGTAAGAAATGTAAGAAATGCAGTTTCGTTTTTCTTGAAATAGAAAAACCATAATATTCCACCGGTCTAATGTCCATTGCTCGTGTTTCTTGGCCCAAGCAAGTCTCTTCTTCTTATTGGTGTACTTTAGTAGTGGTTTCTTTGCAGCAATTCGAGCATGAAGGCCTGCTTCACGCAGTCTCCTCTGAACAGTTGATGTTGAGATGTGTGTGTTACTTGAACTCTGAAGCATTTATTTGGGCTGCAATTTTGGGGCTGGTAACTATTGAACTCATCCCCTGCAGCAGAGGTAACTCTGGATCCTGTGGCGGTCCTCATGAGAGCCAGTTTCATCATAGCACTTGATGGTTTTTGCTACTGCACTTGAAGAAACCTTCAAATGTTCCGTATTGACTGACCTTCATCTCTTAAATTAATGCTGGACTGTCGTTTCTCTTTGCTTATTTGAGCTGTTCTTGCCATAATATGGACTTGGTCTTTTACCAAATAGGGTAAATATCTTCTGTACACCACCCCTACCTTGTCACAAAACAACTGATTGGCTCAAACGCATAAGCAATTCCACAAATTAATTTTTACAAGTCACACCTGTTAATTGAAATGCATTACAGGTGACTACCTCATATTTTAATAATTGACACTTTTTTTGGTCACGTGTGTTATTTCATAGTTTTGATGTCTTCACTATTATTTGACAATGTAGAAAATAGTAAACATTTTGAAAAACCCTTGAATGAGTAGGTGTGTCCAAACTTTTGACTGGTACTGTACTTTGATAGTAACACACACATGTCCAAAGTAATTATTAGTAAGGAAAACAACAATGAAGGCAATGCAAATGCCAGCTGGAAAATGCACCAGGGGGAAAACGTTTGGGCAGGTTTGGTTCTGACTGGAGATGCGCAAATGTCTCGATTCTTAAACTGGGGAAACACTGGGAGAGTGCTTGGACTTTCATCGAAGAGAGTAGTTTGTCCAGCTCATCTAGTTGATCCTCACCTCTTATTAGCCTAGCATGCCTAGCCTGACAAGCAAAACTGGTGCTCCAACAAATGAGGCCTAATTAGACAAAAAAAAATGAGTCGCTTGAACAAGATAATTAGGGATGTGCATGTTTCCATTTCAAGATTCATTACGTACAGTATCTAGATACATGGGCTCTGACACAATAGAGGTACGATACGTTTTAGTTTGAAAAGTTTGCAATGTAGCCTATGAGTTTTGACCCCCCACCTTGGTTCTGAAATCACCATCACCCACTGATTACCTTGTAATTTTTGCAGATGATGTGTTTGAGCTTGTAATATATCAATATTTATCGTTTACAAATTAGAAATGACATAGCCAATGAATACATAGCACAACTTTGGATTTCACCCCAATCTCAAACTCAAATGGTTTTGACCGTTTAGAAGGTTTTACAGAGTGATCTTCTCCTCTCCCTACGGCCATGCAGTTTACCTCGCAAAAGTGATTCCTGTCCTTGTTAAGACATTATCAACTTTACCTTGTGTATCTAAAAATTACCATATACTGTACACTGATTGTTTAAAGCAAAACTACCAAAACTATTGCTGATGCTGAACCATGAACAATCAAAAGAAAATCTATTGCCCCGTTTAGCAGCTATAGTCAGATGGGAGTTCTGTCTATGGTAGCTTAATTTTATTCCGGTAAAACACCATTTTCAACAGCGCATAAATAACAATAATCTAGCTAATGACATATGTTGTCACTCAACTAATAAAGCCTAATATTACGCAAGCCATTTTAGAATTTGAACGCTAACGGTGCCAGATGTGCAAGATCAGGAACAGGCTGCCTACCTTTCGTTGCTCAGCGCACGAAGCTGAGTACAGTGCGCAAAGCTGGGCGCAATGTGCAGTTTGACTAGGCTACTGATATTGCCTGGGGTTGTTCGGCATGCAAACTTACTTGTAGATCGATGACTGTCAACACAGTTATATGCAGTTCAATGAAGCAGAGGACGCATCAGTTGTCACAAAAGATTAGGTATTTTCGGAAAGTAGAAATAATGTAATATGAGCAAAACATTTTTGTGAACTGGCGATTCGAAACGTTTGAATAGATTTTTTGGACCTGCTACAATTGGATTGGTTTGGGGTCCGTGGCCCCGTGCACTTGTATCTTAAACATTTGAATCGGGGACCGATGCGTATCGGTGAATAGTTACATCTGTCACGCCCTGACCTGAGATATCTCTGTTTTTGTAATTCTATGTTGGCCTGATACGGTTCCCAATCAGAGACATCTGTTTATCGTTGTCTCTGATTGGGGATCATATTTGGGTAGCCATTTCCCTTTGGTGTTTGTGGGATCTTGTCTATGTGTAGTTACCTGTCAGCACTCGTTTGTATAGCTTCACGGTTCGTTTTGTTATTTTGTTAGTTTGTTCAGTGTTCATTCTTTAAATAAATAAGAATGTACGCATACCACGCTGCGCCTTGGTCTCCTTCATACGACGAACGTGACAACATCCCTAATAATGAGCTGTTCAAAAGACTTAGTATCCTGTTCGAATGTGTTAGTATCTCGTTTGAACGACTAAGTAAAAGTAAAAATAAATTCTAGTATAAATGTTTTCTTTTTTTACTAAGTCGCTCAAATGACACACTAAGTCATTCGAAAAAGATCATTCCAACAGTCTACTTTCTTTTTTTTGTGCCTTGGGCATTAGGGCTTCCATAGACAGACTATTAAAATAAGATGAAATAAAAAGTTACACTATTCAAAATGCACCTACATAGTGGAATGACCCATGTGCAAATGTCTCTGATGCCCCATCCATCCCCGTGACTAAGGGAGAAAAGAGAGGAGAGAAGGAGTGATCTGGACAATGGTAACAAAACTGTAGGGTGTTAAGACATAGGATCACAGAATACATTAAAGGCAACGTGCATCACAATCACACTGTGCTCTAAGTCTAATTCACTGTTTTACTTACTTTACTCAGTCAAGCTCTGCAATGAGCACCATCTGTCTGACACCGGGTTTACAAACAGTCTGAGTCTGAGCCTCACTGGCTGTAACCCATGATTAATTACACTCTGCGAAGAAGAGACAAGTCGCAGCATTCCCCACATACATGCCCCCCCCCCCCTGTGTTTTTCTGTCTCTGACTGTGCTCTTTGAAGTGTGCACATGAATACTGTCAGAGGCAGCCAAACGGTTCAGTGAGGAGGGGGATGAGTTTGTTTTAGAGAAGGATCCCATACACAGGAAATGGGGGGGTCCAGATAATGATTTTTCCAGTCGGACCTAAGGCTAATGGCTGTTGCTTCATTGCTTAGTCTAAAGAGATAAGGAGAGAGAAGAGAGAGAGAGGTGTGTATGTGTCTTTAATGGTGCTCCCTCTCATCTTAAGCCACAGTCTTGTTCAGTTTGGGCTTGCGTTGTGACTTTAAGTTAATAAGAGGAGAGAAAAAGCGAGGGAGTGACCGTTTAGGAGAGACCATCGGGGAAAGAGTGAGCAAGAGAGGAAAAGAGAGAAGGGGCGATACCGTTGAGGAGAGCAAGGGAATAAGAGAGCGAGAGGAAAATAGAGAGAAGAGAGTTGAGAGTTGGCATGGTCTGTATCTCGGCTGACAGAGCCTGTTGCTCTCTTTGGGCTGCCTGGGTCCTCAGTCTCAGTCACAGCAGATGCTGAGGTGACTGGCTGCTGCAGCAGACGTCTCTCTCTCGCTCTCTCTCTTTCTCACTCTCTATTTCTATTTCTCTCTTGCTCTCTCTCGGCGGAAAGATTTGGACGGTTGTCTCACCACGTCAAGGAGGGGAGTGAGGAGGTGAGCTGTGAGGCTGCAGTCTGGGTAATAAATCCTATCACAACGCAGCGGAGCACCGAGCAGCACATAGAGGGCCAGCTAGAGCCTTTCCTCTCCAGGCTGCAGCTCTCTAGAGCACCACAGCACTAGTCACTTCATTGCCAGGATAAGCAACTCAAGAACCCAAAAGAATCTCAGGCAGCAATGGGCCGACAACATGGAAAGTGATATTGACTTTTATAAGCATTTCACTTGGCTTAAAAAGGTGAGTGCATGTGCCTCATATGTTGGCTGTTTTTCTCCGACTTGAGGTATGTTTCTTGAGAAGGTTTTCTCAGTGCCTAGGTTTTTGCAAACTGTAAGAATGAACTGCACAAACATGAGAATGGACCATATCCTCATGAGATTGGTATTCCTATGAGGTGTTGCTGTCCGGTCTGGTAATAGTTTTTCCTGATGCATTTCTACTAGTTTGAATGTGAGTCTAGTTGCGTATCCTGGTGAGCTTATGTGTCATGTTCGCTGGAAACGTGTTATCAGATGAGAGGCATTACAGCACAAACCAGCTGATGTGTGTTTTGCAAACAGAGCCTTGGCGCTGTTGTTCCTCTGTCTCCGCGATGCTATCTTGTGATTATGTGATATCACAGCACTCTGCTGTGTAATCAAAAATGCCATGAAATTGCCATTGACGAAGACTTGAGAAGGTGGGTTTTGTAAGGCGGGTTTTCCCCAAGTCGACATACCAGGGTTTGAAATTAAATGTAATGGTAGGACATGTTTTCGCAGGCTTGGCATGACAGTCAACAGGAGAGTTAATTTAGTGGCTTGTACAAGACAGGTCAGGGTTGTTGTGAGTTATTAGGTAGTGGAATAGTGACTAGGAGTTGTGCCAAGAATGCAGAGCACGTCAAGGAGTGGAACCACTTGACCGCAGCCTAAGTGGGCATCATGCTGTCATGCAGGTGAATGAGGACCCAAAAGCGACTTGGCGAAAACAGAGTATTTAATCCAGAATAAACTTTACAAAACAAAAAGCATAATACTACACGTAAAGACAAGAACAGACTGGAGACTTGATCGAGAACTGCAGGTTGCCTCGGGAAGGCACTTGAACCTAGCAGACTCAGACACCTGCTCACCACGCAGCATCTGAGGGAAACACGACACGACAGGGCAAAACATTGACACAGCACGGTGAATTATAAATGAGGATCCGACAGGGCAGGTACGGGAAACAAGGAGTGAAATAGGGACTGGATAGAAAGAGGGAAAGAACCTAATAAGACCAGCAGAGGGAAACGAATAGAATGGGAAGCACAGGGACAAGACAAGATAATAAATGACAAAACATGACAGTACCCCCACTCACCGAGCGCCTCCTGGCGCACTCGAGGAGGAATCCTGGCGGCAACGGAGGAAATCATCAATGAGTGAACGGTCCAGCACGTCCCGAGACGGAACCCAACTCCTCTCCTCAGGACCGTAACCCTCCCAATCCACTAAGTATTGGTGACCCCGTCCCGAGAACGCATGTCCATGATCTTATGTACCTTGTAAATAGGTGCGCTCTCGACAAGGACGGGAGGGGGAGGGAAGACGAACGGGGGTGCGAAGAAAGGGCTTAACACAGGAGACATGGAAGACAGGATGGACGCGACGAAGATGTCGCGGAAGAAGCAGTCGCACAGCGACAGGATTGACGACCTGGGAGACACGGAACGGACCAATGAACCGCGGAGTCAACTTACGAGAAGCTGTCGTAAGAGGAAGGTTGCGAGTGGAAAGCCACACTCTCTGGCCGCAACAATACCTAGGACTCTTAATCCTGCGTTTATTGGCGGCTCTCACAGTCTGTGCCCTGTAGCGGCAAAGTGCAG